>NC_079352.1:9220124-9520124 GCF_029582105.1 Oenanthe melanoleuca
GAATTTAATTTTTAAAAGCACTTTTTTTTCAAAAGTGGAAGCATTAAAGGGTTGGAACCATTAAAGGGTTTAGGAATGCTAGGAGATGAAATAATGGGGTTTTTAGTCTTGTTCTTCAATGCAAAGAAGTGCAGTGGTCCCTCTACATTGCCAGCAAATGCAGGATGATGCAGTTTCATAGTTTATGGGATGGGTTTCCATCAGAATTTAATGATTTTTTCAACTGAATGACACAGGGTCTCCTTTTTTCTGTCCCAGAATTGAGCCTGAACTGAATCATGGAAAAATGTCACAGAAATTATAGTTGTGGATTGATGAGTAGTTGAACAGTAATGAACTTGGATTGCTCTGCTGTAACTTCAGGTATTCTTTCTTCACTCGAGTGGGATTAGCCATCAGCTTTCCTTTGAGGGAGTATATGATAAGATGCCTAGAAACCAAGCAAACCAGTCTAGTCCATTCTGCCAAGAATCTTTCAGTGCCCCATAATCTGTGATCCTGAGCCCAGCAATGGTGGGATCAGGAAATGTAGTTTGCATTGAGCTCCTCATGCCTGACTGAGCCCAATTTAGGAATTAGATATCAACTGTAATTGCCCTTTGTTGGTGTGATTTGGGAATTAATAGCAGCAAGAAAACTAGAAAAGAACTTAATAAATACACCCACATCTCTGCTACTCTTGATAAAGTTTGAGTCATAACTGAACCTCTGATAAAGTATTAAAATAACAGAAGCTTGAACTAAAAACCTGGGGTTTTTCTCCCTGGGATCTTCACTTGGGATTCACAATTAGATAACTTGCCAGCACTGAGAACATTTACTGCTGTGGTGGTGATTATCAGGAGATTCAGGTGCTTGAAAAGTAGGGTGGACATCTTGTGAACAATTCAATCATTATTTTTAAAGCTTTGCTAATGCAACTGGGAGACCAAGCTGCCTTTGTGGCATCTGCTGTTGAGTGCACTGTACATTAGATATACAAGAGATGGGGCCAGGGGGAGTTTCAAATTCAACAGCCCAGGTATCAATTAAAGCTGGGTTATTTTCATATGTCACTCTTCTGACCCTTTAAACAGAGCAGCTATAGTGGAATCAGGATGTCTCTCTGACCCTATACTATGCAAATGCTCTGAGGCCAGAAGGACCAGAAAACCTTCTGAATTTTAATGGCAGAAGTGTGTGATGCCCCTAACTCATTGACATGCTGAGTGGGATTTTTCACTAATCCTCACACTCAGTAGGCACAACTTTCTTGATCTTGGTGCTTCTGCAGGGTATGCAGGTCAAAAAGGCAGCTGAGATTGGCCAGAAGGAAGTCAGGCTCTACAGCACAGAAGGATATATTTAGGCACAATTAGAAATGGGCCTGAGCCATGAAATTCAGGTAAGAGCCCACACTCTCCCAAAGTTGCAGTGATAGGTGAGCCATGTGTTTGGGTCAGTCCCATGGAGATACTGACCAGTCAGTTTATCCACAGCCAGAATTTCCCAAAGTCCCTTCCTGGGTTTACATTTTGAGGGATATTTTTGAAATAATCTGTTATTAGGAAGAACTTGGTGAAGTTTCAGTGCAGAGTTATCCATGTGGCTCTTCTGCTGGGACCTCTCTCCACAAATGACATGGAGAAGCAGCTCTGACATGAAGAATAACAAAAGAGAGGCATTAGAAGAATAACCAATTATTTTCTGCAGTGATTTTTTCAGCTCTGTTGTGTTCCCCTTGAAGCAGATTGAGTTGGTGGCCTCCTGGCTCCATGTGGAGGTGGAATGATGACTGGTGGTCCCCAGGTCCTGCTGGGCAGGGCACATCCAGTCAGACACAGTGACAAGCTGCTCTTCCCTGTTGATTGAGAAGAGCTGCTCTATTTTGGGAGCTAATGCTGCATCTGGTGGCTCTGGAATGAATTCCACTTGCTGTGGAGTGGGATGCAGGCAGTAGTGGGTTTGTGCTGTGGGTTTGTGCTGTGCCATGTGCACAACAGTGGGTTTGTTCTGTGGTGGATTGAAGGGCAGTGTTCAGGGCTGGAGCATTACAGAGTGAGGAAGGGGGGTTTTATTGCAGAGATGGTTTTCATTCACTTGGCAGTTCAGTTTGGCTTTTTTGGGTTTTTTTTTTCTTCCTTAGTTGGCCCTCACTGGTTTTGCCTTTTTTTTTTCTCTTTTATTCCCAACGGCTTTAAAAATCTTAAATGTTTATGAATTTGGGCCACATAGTATTTAAATTCCCAAACAGAGGCCCATTCTTCTCTGTAACAGCCTCGTGACTTTCTAAGGTTGTCAAACGTGTTACCCTTTTTTTTAAAGGGAGTTTTGTATATAGAACCTCAATTATTTCCTCATAAAGTGATTTTAAAATGATTCCCCAGTGAGTTTTAGGAAAGTGTGTCTAGACTTTTTTCTTTTTCTGCTTTATCCCAGTCTCCCCTTCCAGCCTGCCCCTATCATTTTGTAGGTTATGGATAGCTGAGGATTTGTTGTACTGCAATTTAATGCTGAGTGTGTGCTGTGACCTTTGGGGGGGGCAGTCTGTTGGCAGTATCATTACAAATAAAGTACTAACAGATTTCAGATGTTTATAGATTCCAAAGTGGATGCTGACGCCTGCAGTGGTTCATAAACTCACCTCCACAGATTTTCACATTTGACACCGAGGTGGTGCTGTGGCCCCTGCTCAGATGCCCTGATTGCTTTCCTGAGCCCTCCAGAGCCAGCTGGGCTCCCTGGTGCCTCTGCTGTGCCCAGGGCAGCAGCTGCAGCTGCAGCAGATAGAGCTGCAAGGCTCTGCCTGCAGGGCCAGGGCTGCCACGTGCTCCGTGCCAGCACACAGGTATTTGTTATTTCAGGTGGACATGGCCAACTACAAAGGCTTCTCAAACCCTGGCCCACATTAGCCAGGCTGCTCTTGAGCAGCAGCAGACACCCAGGCTCCAGCATGGGGAGGGAGCCAAGCCATTAAGTTGGATTTGGGGTAATTTTTACAACCCCAATCAGTGGCTGAAGTCAAGGACTGTCCCTGGGGTGCAGCACAGCACCTCATGCTCACCCCTGGCACGGATTTGCCGCAGTGTGACGGTGACATGGGGACAGGGGAGTTGAGTAAGTGATGTCTGAACCCTGGCCTGTCTCAGCAGGGCGGATTTGGTTGAGTGCAGAGCACACTCTCAGCCCACAGAGCTCCAGTTCCCGGCTGCCTGGGGTTCTGCTGCCAGGCTCCCCTTCCCAGCTGCTCCAGCCTGCAGACAAGGCCTTCCTGGAGAGGGGCTCATCGTGGGAGGCAGGATTTGCATGGCAGGATGCTGAGACAGCCAGAGCTGTGGTCGGCTTTACTGCAGGAAGTGGATTAGGCAAATCCCTGAGACAGTGCAGAAATCCATTTTTCCAGGTGCTGAGGCTGAAGGAAACCTGTAATTAATAGTATCCCGATTTTTACTTAGTTAAGTCTTAGAGCAAGGTATCCTGGAGTTTATATTTTTAGCAGCCACTTTAAGAGAAGGTGGAGGAGGATAAGTGTGCATGGAGGGAGAGATTAATTTAAAATTGATAACCACATGGCAGCACCACAGTTTTAACAAGCTCAAGGCCTGCCTGGCGCAGCCTGCTGTACTCGGGGGACTGGAGTTCAATTCTCCGTGCTGCCAGTTGAAATCAGAAATCACAACTGCAGTGATTAGCAGTGAATTTCCTGATCTTCTTGCCACAGGCAAAGGAAGGAGGGGACTGTTTTTTTTCCCCATCTCCAGCGAGGTTAACCCCTAGCAGGGGAGACGAAGGTAGGGAAAGGGAATCTGGGGCAGTTTACACCGTTTAAACTTGTACATGCTGTTTAAAAAAAAATCAATGGCCATTAAGAGCCCTGCCTGGCTGTGGAGAAGTGCCCAGCAGCGTCTTAATTAATCTCATCGCTAATAGAGGAGCATCACTTCCAAATGCTTGTGCTACCCCTCTCCTTCCAATGATGTAGGTCAGATCCACAGAGGCAGGATGCAGATGGCAAAACCAGGGACTTGGATGTCATTCCAGAGTCATCCCAAACGCTGGGTTTACACCACTGTAGCTGGGACCAAATTTGACATCACCATCAAGTACCACCCACTCTTGCTTTCCCTGTGTTTGTTCATCAGGAATTTCATAGATTGGAAGCAGTGAAACACTGTTGTGTAGTGTTAAATTCTGATTTATTTCTGTTATTTGTCTGTATAAGATGACTCTTGTGAGTGTGTGGTCAGTATATCTGCACAAAGCCATCTCCCTGGTTCCTTGGTCCCCTTCTGGGTGTTGTTGCTGCTGAAGGTTACTTGTCTGGGTCCCTTGTAATGTAAAAGGAAGGAATTTTGGCTAATATGTGTAATAATATCAAATTGCAATCTGTAGAACTATTGCAATGGGCAGAAAGTTTGGGCCTCATTTGTCAAGAATCTTTGACCTGGAAAATGGAAGTATTTTGGTAGCTAGAGCAGGAATAGTTGTTGCTTCATGGATAATAGATGGTTTGCCCAGAAATTACCTTCTACTGATTCAGATCCTTTCCTGGTGAAGAGGGCTGGAAATGATTTTGCTTGCTTGCCTCTTTGTTCCTTCCTGACCCTTCTGTGGGTCAAAACCAGGTATTTTTTTCAGCTGAACTGCTGAAGCACGTGACAAGCAGAGGGACCACGCTGGAATAATGTGTGTGCTTGGGCTTTTGACTTATCCATGGGGTGCCCAGCCCTGTGCCAGGTCTCTCCACCTTTGACCATCTCCTCTCCAGTAAAATCAAACCAAGGTTGGTGTTGTGTGGCACAAGAGGTGTCTGTTCTCTGTGGGCAGCTGCTGAAGTCCAACCCAGGCAGGGCTCAGGAGCCCTGGAAGGTGTCAGTGGGGTGTGGGGTCCCTCCTGCTGCACCAGGACACCTCTGACCACAGGAGCCTCAGCTGTGCCTCACTGACCATCAGACCAGCTGGGTCTGCCACTGGCAAAGTTTCTTTCAGGAGAGTTGAAATTAGATTTCACAGGAAGGTCTGAGGCAAGGTTTATGATAAATCACACTCTGGCTGATCTCATGCCCAGGCTCTGTCCCCCAGCACTGCCTGCTTTTTCACGTGGTGTTTGATTTCACCGTGAAAGGTTTGTATCAACTTTGTTTCTCAGATCAGTGGAAGAAAGCTGAGCTAAATTATCTCACCTGTAAGTTTAGCTGCTAAAAGTCAGCAACAGAGGCAAACTACAGTCAGTGAAGTGTATGGCAGCAGGGTTAGACCCTTTCCTTGTTTTAGGGGATCATAGTTCATGTGGAATTTTTGTAACATGAATATCATGTGCACATAAATATACACATATATAAATATGTCCTACTGCTTTAACCATAGAAACTAATATGGCTGCAGTAAACATCAAAACAGAGATGCTGATATTTCTGAGGCTTCCATGGTTGAACACCAACCTTTATTGCTTTGATGCTGTTCATTTTCAAGCCCATATATTGGCAGAGGTATGAAAGTTCAGTCTGGGCAAGGTGGCAGATCACAGTGTGTTTGTTCCCTGCAAGATCCACTCCCTCTGGATTTTCTCTTCATCCTCTCCCTCAGCACCTCAGGGATGGGGCTGTGGTCAATCCATCCCACCTTGTCCCTGCTGCTCCTTCACCCAGAGGGCTTGGACTCCTCACACTGCTCTGCTCCAGCTTGGGGTCCATCCCAGGGGAGAGTTCTCCAGGAACTGCCCCAGGGATCCCTTTATCCATGGGCTCAGTCCTTCAGGAACTGCCCCCAGGGATCCCTTTATCCATGGGTTCAGTCCTTCTGGAACTGCTCCAGGGATCCCTTTATCCATGGGCTCAGTCCCTCAGGAACTGCTCCAGGGATCCCTTTATCCATGGGCTCAGCCCTTCAGGAACTGCTCCAGGGATCCCTTTATCCATGGGCTCAGTCCTTCAGGGACTGCCCCAGGGATCCCTTTATCCATGGGCTCAGTCCCTCAGGAGCTGCCCCAGGGATCCCTTTATCCATGGGCTCAGTCCTTCAGGAACTGCCCCAGGGATCCCTTTATCCATGGGCTCAGTCCTTCAGGGACTGCCCCAGGGATCCCTTTATCCATGGGCTCAGTCCCTCAGGAACTGCTCCAGGGATCCCTTTATCCATGGGCTCAGTCCCTCAGGAACTGCCCCAGGGATCCCTTTATCCATGGGCTCAGCCCTTCAGGAACTGCCCCAGGGATCCCTTTATCCATGGGCTCAGTCCCTCAGGAACTGCCCCAGTGAGGTCCCTCCCGTGGGGTCTCCAGTCCTCCCACCAAACCTGTTCCAGGTTTGTTTGTTTGTTTGTTCCTCTCTCCCCAGGTCCCAGGTGCTGCCAGGACCCTGCTCCAGCAGGGGGTTCTCAGGGGCTCAGAGCCTCTTGAGACCCCCCTGCTGTGCCCTGGCTGCTCCTGGGGCTGCAGGGGGATCTCTGCTCCCCACGGATCTCCCTGGGAGCCCTGGCTGCTCTTGGATCCCTTGGACAAGGGCAGCAGCTCCCCACAGGAGTCACCCCTGCTGCCCAAACCTTGCCCTGCAAACCCCACACAGTCACTCATCCTCAGCAGCTCTTGCTTCACAAACATAAAAATCTCCAGACAACAATCTTTTAAACCTGGTCTAATGACAGTTCCCCAGTGTGTTGGTCCCAGCACAGCTCTCCCACCTTTGGTGTGACTTGAGGCCACCAAGCTGCCCCATGGACAGCACAAAGCAACTTCTTTGAACGTAAGAAGATCCCAAATTCAAACTGATGTAATTTGAGCGCAGGATTTGGCCCATGGACTCCAGTTCTGGCTCCCTTGGCTCTTGTAAGCTTTTTATTACTAATTAAAGTTGGTAAGTAGTCCCCCTCAGGGTGTTTTGGCTCATAAATGAAGGCCAACAAAGTATCTAATTTTGCTAAATAGAATAATTTTTTATATGCCAACAGAGGGCTTTTGGTGAGATTCTGTTTTCCCTCTCCCCACTGTTATTTAGATGCAAGAGCTCCAATGTTTCCTATGCACATCAAGGAACAAAAGCAACTCTTATTTCCTTGTTCTTGTTTCCCTGCCCTGGTCCCTCAGGCCATACCTGCTCCAGTTCCCCCAGCAAGGTCCCATGCCCATGGTCCAGCCCCAGTTCTCACTGTTGATCCCACTGAGTCTTTGCTGGAAAAGATTCTGTTCAGAACACACAGGAATGTCAAAATCCAGTTATGTGACGTTTTCAACCCTGAAATATTAAAAGCCATTAGCTCTTGTGTAATTGTACATATCTGGGTTCTTATCAGAACATCATTTTCTCCTTAGGCAGTTAAAACATGGTTTTCTTTCCCTTCTTAAAATCAAACCTGTTACAGTTTGATGAATGAAGCAGCAGAATTAAAAGTGTTTTAATAGTGTGAGCATTACAAACCCCTCATTGACAGGGATTGTTATTATGAAAATCATTTAGCAGAGCTGGAATTTGGAGAAGCCGTTTTGACCAGCTAGCAATGAGAAGTATTTGGGGTGAATTTCATCTCTGTAAAGACCAAAAGCCATTTAAAAAGCAGCCTGAGTCTTTTGATTTACATTTCTGATATTAAACAGAGAGCCACTCTCTGTATTTTTTTGCTACAGGGCATCGCTTCATTGCTAAGAAATAGGGCTATGGCAAGGATCCAGTTCCTTAATGAACCAGCCTATCTGGAGCAAAACAGCTTTTCACACCATAATAAACAATGAACACCTTTTAGATAACAAATTCAATGGCAAAAATATTGCATTGTACATGTCAGAGCCCCATAATTTAATGGAAGCACTTGCTGCATTAGTGGTTTACATTAATTTTTAAAATTAATTTTGTTTGGCCTGCAGGGGAAATACTTTCTTTTTTGCTTCTGATATCCTGCAGCTCATTAACACTTTTTTACTGCTGCTCTACAATACTGTCTGTAATCGTCCAATTTGTAGCTAGAGGCTCATTTTTTAACAAGACAGAGAAGAAAAAAATGGAGCTTTTACTGAAATCATAAATGAAGCTTCAACCACACTGAAAAATCAGCATCTCTAACAACAGCCAGAGTGCTGTGGCTTTCTGAGGATGTATTAATTAAACCCTGGATGGATTGTGAGCTGCAATTTCTGGGTAGTTCTGTAGCCTGGGACAGGGAACTTTTCATCCCAATTCTGCCCTGCAGACATTGGCCAGGGAAGCACAGTTCCTCCCTCCCCTGTATGGAGAGCTCATTTTCTGGACACTGAGGGTCTTTAGCTGGAGCTCTCCTATATTGTCATTTCCCTGGGAATTGTGTGATATGGGTTTCAATTTAAAAAGTGGCTGTGCTTATTCAGAGTTACTGAAGAGCTCAGTCGCATTTGCACCTCGGAGCACTGGAACGCTGCCCTGCCCAGCAAAGCCAGACAGCCCAAATCAAACTGCAGCAACTCCAGCCTCAGCCCAATTCCCTGCACTGTTCACAGTTGTTAATTTAACAGAGGATGGTTCTATCTGCCTGAGCTCAGAGCCATGTGGGCAGTGCTGCTGGATCCCAGCCTCTCTGCTGGCTCTCCCCGGCTGCAGCAGGGCTCCAGGCACAGCAGCTCTGCAGATAAACCAACCCCACCGAGCAGCAGGAGCCTTCCCCGGGCCTGCCTCACCCTGTGCTGCCTGTCCCCAGCTGCTGCAGCTCCAGGGGGCTTGGCTGGTCCCCAGGGATGGACAGAAATGGTCCTGAACACACAAGAAAGTCAAAATCCAGTTACGTGACATTTTCAACCCTGAAATATAAAAGCCATTAGCTCTTGTGTAATTGTACATATCTGGGTTCTTATCAGAACATCATTTTCTCCTTAGGCAGTTAAAACATGGTTTTCTTTCCCTTCTTAAAATCAAACCTGTTACAGTTTGATGAATGAAGCAGCAGAATTCCAGCAGTGCTGGAATGTGCAGCAGGGACTCTGCAGCAACTGGTGGTTTGCTGGGCTGCTGGTGGAGGCTGAAGGTCTCTCTCTCTCAGTGGCACTCTTGGAGAAGACACACGGGTGTGTCCTGGCACATGTTGACTCTGTCACTACAGGTGCTCACGAGCACTCACTCCTCCTGCCAGAGCAGAGGGATAATCATTGCAGGCTGCACAGGGTGGCAGGATTATTTCTGTCTCACTAGCTGTCTGTGCCCCATCACTGCACCATCCCAGTGCCTGTCAGGGCTTGTTTTCCACATTTTCGATATCATTTCACAGCTTTTTCAACATGAGTGCCCCCATATCAGTAGTGCAGGACCACACAGAATGGGTGAGCAATGAGAAATGTAGGTGTGGAGCAGCATCTGTATTGCTTGACCTGCACTGTGCTTTCACCTAATGAAAACAATAGCTGTGAATTCAGCGTGGTTAAGCTGAGCTTTGTGTTTAATGTGAGGTGCTGCATTGCTGTGAATGTCCAGGTGTAAATCCATTAGATTGTGCTCCGGGGTCATTAAGACTGGGCTCTCCCAGCATGCAGGAGGAATGCCCAGGGTAACTGGGATCGTGCTGTACAGGACAGTATTTGTAGATGGGAAATGGTGTGTAACTACAGGGGTGAGATCATCAGTTTGTATAACTCAGTGTGGCTTCGCTGATGTCAGTGGAGTTGTGCCAATTTGCACCAGCTGAATGAGACAAACACTTGCACAGATGTGCTGAGTCTCCCTGCTGTCCGTGGTGGGAGTCCTGGCTGCAGCTGGGGCAGGCTGCTCCCCTGCCAGGAGCCCCTCCAGCTGGGCAGCTGCTGGGGCTGCACATGGGGAGCCTTTTGACACCACTGCTGCAGGAACCTGCAGCTTCCCCTGGCTGGGAGTGAACAGCAGAAATCTGTGAAGGAAAGGTGTCACCACCTGGGCCTGCTCTGCTGAGTGAAAAACCAATGGTTGGGCAGGCCAGGGAAGGATGGTATGAAAATGGGATTCTTGCCAGCATTGGAAATCCCTGCCTTGAATGGGTAATTCCTGTGGAATCAAGGGTGCTGCATGTTGAGCCACTTCAGCTGAATTTGTCACCATTTCTAAAGAAAAGGAATCATAGAATTACAGAATGGTTTGGGTTGGAAGGGGCCTTAAAGACCAGGGACATCTTCTACTGTCCCAGCTGCTCCCAGCCCTGTCCAGGGACACTGCCAGGGATCCAGGGGCAGCCACAGCTGCTCTGGGCACCCTGTGCCAGCCCTGCCCACCCTCACAGGGTAGGATTCCTTCCCAATATCCAATCCTGACCTCCCCTCTTCCAGTTTAAAGCCATTCCCCATGTCTTGCCCCTCCATTCTTGTCCCCAAGTCCCTCTCCAGCTCTCCTGGAGCCCCTTTATGTCCTGGAAGGGGTTCTGAGGTCATCCTGGAGCCCCCCCAGCCTTTTCCTTCTATCAGAAGGGAAACTGGGTTGTTCCTTGCAGGAGGCAGCTGCTGCCCAGGCTGAGCTGGGGAAGGTTCCAGCATTGGTGCCCAACTCGAGGTGCTGAATAAACCACAGGGGCTATTGTTGCCTTTCAGAAAGGCTATCTGATTTATTTTTTTTTTTTTTTCCTGGAACTTGTAGCCATTTTGAAGCTTTCATTTCTCATAATGTCACAGATAATCTTTTATCTATTATCCAATATGCCATTCTGACAGACATTTGCATCAAATGGGAAGGCACAGGCTGGAACTCTCTCAGGTGGGGAAACCAGCTTGATCTGAAAGGTTATTCCCTCTCACTGGGTCTCAGCCCTTTGTTCTTGATTCACACTCGTTTCCCCCCATCTAAATGCAGGCATTTCTAGAGCTTTTTCTTTAGAGAAACCTTCAATTTGGAGATCTGAGCTTATTCAAGCTTCTTCCTACATAGCAGCCAAAAACTTGTATTCACTGCAAATGATGAAGCTGCTTTGAAACTTTTGTTGAAGACTCTGTATGGCTCCAGAATCCTTTCAGAACCTTTCCTACAGAGACACAGCAGCTTTCTCACTTTTTAAGGAGAGGAAACACTGATGAAGGAAGGAACTGAAGGAGCCACGAGCCTTTTTGCAGTTGCATCTCTATCTACCAACCACCCCCTCAAAAGTCCAATGGGAGCAATGACCTTTAAAGATGTGGGTAGAATATGAGCTGAGTGTCTAAAAGTTAGCAAAGCAGAAAAACTGCATGACTGGAAATATGAAAATCAGTTCAATATTGCCTCATTTTCATAACTCTTCACTTACAAGGTTATTAAATGACAATATAAAAGGGTGAATAAACCTCCATTTCACACAGAATTTCACTGATTGAAGAAGCAGCCTTGTTCTCCACCTCATAAACACAAATAGGGCTCCTTTTCAGAGCTTTGTTGTGTTCTTGGGTTATTTGAAAGTCATTCTCAGCAGACTGACTAAGCAAAAGGATTCACTGCCCATCAGGAGCTTCCCAACCCTCCTCATGTCTCACCAGCACTTTCAACTCCCAGAAATACCTCAGCTGCTGAGTCAGCACTGGCAGAAGCCTGGTGGTGGTGGCAGGGGAGCTGTGCTCGGGCACCAGGGCTCTGCCAGGTCCTGCTGCAGTGGGTTGGGGCTGAAATCCTCTGCTCCCATAGGGATGCAGCAGGGCACCCACCTGCCTTCCCAGAAAAAATGATCCCAGCCCACATTTAACTTCTCTCCAGCAAACTCGCATCACTCTGACACAAAGAGTTTTCCTAGGGCAAAGCTCAGAGGTGTTTAGGGAGTGCTGGCTTTGGCCACCATGGAAATGTTCTCATTTTTACATTAAAATACCCATCCCAAGCTGGCATCCATTCCTGCCAGTAAAAGTGAAGCATCCCAAGTATGCCACATAAATATGCATCCCTGATCAGTGTGGGGGTTTTATTGCATAGACACCTCATTAATGTACTTGTTGTCACTTTAAAGTCCTGGATTAATGGAAAGAGCAGCATTTCCCCCAGTGGAAGCTCAATATAAAATTTCTTGAATACCAAAGTAATAATTTTGATTTTACTGTGAACTATTTTAATAGGCAAGGAAAAACGGGAAGGGGCAAAGAATTAATTATTTCCTGTTCTCCATCCCAAGCTCTTCCTTCCTTCTAAACATCTTCTGCAAGGAGAAAATTTTGAATTACAACACTGATAATGTGTAGGAACCTCTGTTCTTAACCCTGCAGCCACAGGATGCAGAAGAGGGAAGCATCAGTGCTCCAACTCAGGATCCAGGGGGTTGGAAATCGTTTCTGAGTGTTTCTAAGTGAGTGTTTCTAGGTGCTGTGTTGTTTATGAGCAGGAAAATTAGCTGTTCCAGGCATGGAAAACCCCAGGGAAGATCTGATCTGGCCACAGATGAAACAGAATTTGGTTCCCAGAGGTCTGTGCTGGTGGTATGTGTGTTATGCAGTGATCATTAAAGGAAAGCTTCACATTAGAATTTGTGGGTTTGGGGATGGGCCATGAGTAACTGTGAGGAATCTGAGTCACATTTGTTCCTGCTGTGGTTTATATCCAGGTTAACTCTGTCCCAGCAGTGCAGTTTCCAGGGCTAAGAGAGTCCCTGTGCAGGGAAGAGCCACCACCACCATCGGTGTCCCTCTGCCAGGCCAGGTCCCACTGCCCACACCCCATCCTCTGCTGGGTGTCCAGGTTCTCATTTTGTGTTTTCACACTGGTCCTTGCAACTACAAGGAGACTCTGTTGAGAGGAATTTTCCTACTTTGAGGGAAACCCTCAAACTCACATAACCATGTGAGTATGGGCATGGAGATGATGAGAAAAGTGCTGCTCCATGGGGATTTGCAGCAGGATACCAGGAGCCTGCTGTGCCCCTTCTCCTGATGGACACTGATGGTGTGGCTGTCCTGTGGCCAAAAGTGGCATCAGAGGTTGCTGGCACCTCTTTGTGAGGTGGGGAGGGTGTGAGCAACAGCAACAAGCCCAGGGCAGAGAGCTCCTGAGAGCAGGGGGCTGGAACAGGTGAGAGCAGGCTGGGACACTGTCCCATCAGCAGGCTGGGACAATGCCATGCTCCCAGGTCCAACAGCTCTGAGATGGGAGAAGAATCCCAGCACCCTCCCCTGCCTTGTGCAGGGATTTGGGATTGCTGCAGAGGCAAGAGCAGGATCTGGCCCAGCTGCTGCCCTTCCAGCACAGGGGCTGAGGCCCCTTCCAGCCACTGCTGCCTCATCACCTGGTAGGTACTGACACAGAACATCACAGCAATATGTGTTTTAAACATATCTCCTGATAACATTTTAGCAGTTATTAACTAGGAAAGCAGTTGCTAATTAGAGGCTCAGTAATCCATGCAAGTCTGTCATCCTGATAGAATGGCACTGCTGCTGGTAATAAAAGCATTGGAGGTGCTTTAAATTCTTCAGTTCAATTAAGAGTTTGTGTAATTATAGTGCAGTTTTGCTGTGTTTTGTCCAAGAAGGGCAAGAGAGCTGGAGTAAGGTCCAGTGTGATGAGAAAGTGGATGTCTTTGTGTAGTTATCTAAAGTGATGTGGAGTCACAGCTGAAAGGGGAATAGTGGTGGAATTTGGTGAGGAATCGAATGCACAGCCTGTAGACACTGCTTGGAGATGTGGCCAAGGGCTTTGCTTTCTAAAGGCATGATCTCAAGAGGGGTGGTGACAAAAACTCCTTTCTGAAGAGACTTTCCCTTATTTTTTTAATCCATAGCTACTGTGACTTTTTAACAGAGTATTGAAACTTTACAAGTCCAGGTGAGGTGGGCACAGTGTTCTTTTTCATTTGTTTGCCCAGAGTGACAAAATTTCACCCCTGCAAGGTGGTGTCAGGCACAAACCTTCCCTGGGGCTGCACATGAGGGAGCAATGGGGTCTGAGCAATGTCAGGGCGTGGGTCACCCCAAAAACCAGCTGAAAGGTTTGTTTTGTTTGCCTGTTATGGCCTGAAGAAGAAGTTGGGGATTGCAAGGAGCCAGAACTCTTTCATCAAGACTGGTTCTCCTGAGAACCTGCTCTGCAGTCCATAAGCTGTGTGTGTTTAATTCTGTCTGGGGTGTGTAACTTCTATATATTATACCTAACAATGACTAGCCAGGGGTAACTGCAATATTAGCAACCTCAAATTGCACTGACTTACTTTTATAGCTCTTTTTAATAGTATTTTGCCATCCATATTGCAGGTTTTACAGTTTGTACCACTTACTGATAAATACTTCATAAGCTCCATGCCATGGATGCCCCCGTTGCCCTGCGTGTGTGTCACATGTGATCGAGTGAAAACAGGAACCTTGTGGGACAGAGAGGCTTTCTGAACTATAAATCATTATTGCTAATGATGATGCAGAAGCAGACACCTAATAACAACCTGAGGAGTTTGTTCAGTCCTATTAAGTGGAAAGTCTTGGCCTCCTGGGCTCGGCCTGTCGGAACAAAGTTTTAAATAAGCAGCTGATGACGCAGTGGCTCAGAATAAAATGTGAATCTGTGCTTTTAGGTTCTGCTCTGGTCTGTGGAGCTGGATTCTGTCAGAAGTAGAGCAGTGAAATTTAGCAAAGCATGAGACACCTGCTAATGAACAAGTGGCCTCTGAGAAATAAGTCTGTGTTAACGTGATTTTAATAAGACAGCACCAGCAGAGCCCAGGACAGCGTGAGGAACAGAAGTAAAGGGCTGTCCCTTTTTGAATAGATGGGATTGAAAGCCTAGAGACAGAGAGAAAACACACTTCAGTACCATGGAACTGGAAGTATTGGATTATCCTTAGTGTTCATTATCCTTGAGTATAGTAATTGTAGTGCAGAAACTGATAACAGATAAATATTTTCTTTCTTTGAAGGAAGTGTGTGGTTTAAAACCATTTTTTGATTAACAGCTGGTTTCAGACTTGAAACAAATATTGGAAGTTCTCATGATTAAACTGACTTTACTTTCTCCTGTCTGAACTTCAGAACTGAACTGGATTGCATTGTACTGTCAACATCTGAGAGCTATTACTGAATGACAGATGTTCAGTGTTGGGGTTTAGGAATTATATCTGAGACTTAGACTGGATATTGGGCAGGAATTGTTCCCTGGGAGGCTGTGGCTGCCCCTGGATCCCTGGCAGTGCCCAAGGCCAGGCTGGACAGGGCTGGGAGCAGCTGGGACAGTGGGAGGTGTCCCTGCCATGGCAGTGGGTAGAATGGGATGTGGTTTAAGGTCCTTCCAAGCCAAACCATTCAGGGATTCTGTGACAACAATCTTGGGAACTGCTGCTTGAGGTACTACTGGACAGGTGATGGTTACCTGGGGATAATGTTACCTGAAAATGTATGTTATGTAATGTTACCTTGAAACCGTGTGATATTTTAAAATGTGCAAAATTGATACAAATTACTGCTGTCCTCTCATCCCCCAGCTGTGCTGGAAGTTAATCTGTGTGGTTGGCAGTAGGAGCTGGAAGGAAAGAGCAGCCACAGTTACCATAACCAACCTTCTGAAGTCTCTGATCCATCCCCAGGGGAAAGGTGGATTTTGCAGGAAGACCCAATAAACTCAGGGAATTGAAGAGCAAGAGGTGCCCCTGGTCAAGGCTGGTGCCACTTGGGCTAAGACTTTTCATTATGTCCCCTCTAAAGGGTTCCAAAAGTGACCTGTTGCAGCCCAGCTCTGAACCTCACTGTGACCATCCCTGCTCTGGGACCTTCCCACTGGCCCAGGGGATGCTCCTGGGGTAGCAGGAGCTCCCAGCTGAGGGTGGGGCACTCCTGTGGCCCTGGGGAGCCCGAGCAGTTCTGTGCCAGCACCGAGCCACTCCCAGCACGTCCCCTCCACTGCCCAGGGATGGATCTGTCACATCAGCCCGAGTGCCTGCAGCCTGTGAGGCTTAACTTATGTCCCTGGATGAAAGAATTAAAGAGCTTGTCTGGGCTCTGAGTTAAGGGCTCCTGTGTGTTGATAGGACTTGAGTTATTTAAGTTCAGTCTGCAGTGAAACAAGCCCCAAGGGACTGTCAGCTCGAGAACACCCACTAACCACAGCTTGTCATGTCACTGCACCGAGGGAGGAGTGAGCGTTTAAGTAATTAGTGCCCAAAGCACTCACTGCTTTGTAGGTCAAAAGCAAAACCTTAATTCTACCAGAAAACTAATCAGAAGCCAACACAGATTTGGGAGCATGGCTGTAATCAGCTTTCCCTGTGACACACCACTTAACAAGTAGGCAGCAGCCTTTTCCTCCAGCTCAAATTTCCAACTGACCCACGGAGAACATGTTGCTGTAGCTTTAATCACCAGGTTACAAAGGTAAGGATGTCCACAGAGGGTCCAGGGTCTGAAATGGATGATTGGGCCTTTTTTACAGAATGGAAATAGCAAAGTCCATCCTGGCCTCTAAGGTGTGTAACAGGGTGGCTGCCAGCTGTCTGGGGAATCAGAGGTAAATAGGAAGAACGTGTAGCTCATTGTAGCAGAAAAGCTGTCTGGATTTCTCTTCTTCCACGAATTAATGCCTGGACAGTCTCTTGGGAGAGATCCTGGGTCTGTGGTGTCCTTGGGCTCCTGGCAGGACAGTCAGTGCTCCTTATCCCTAATCTTGAGTGGGGGTACAAAGATAGCAGTGGAGTTTCCTTCTTCAGGCACTTCAGGAGATCCTCAGTATCTCCTCTGGAAGTGGCTGCATGCATTTGTACACGAGTAGAACGTTGCTGCTGCCATCCTGCAAAGCCTGAGGATTAATTAAGCTGTTTTAATCATGTGCTCTTGTGTATGTTAAAGCACAGGGGGAGCAGGAGGAGGGAAGGAGTGATGTATTCACTTACCCTGCTCACCCTACCATACACTGCTGGGTGTACAGGGAAAGATAAGGAGCAGTGTTAAACACAACATTAAAATAATTATGTTCATTATAATGCAGGTTGTCAGATGCTTGTGTCACTCTCAGTGAAAAATAAACTTGTGTCCTTGTATTTTGTCATGATGCAGGAGGAAATGCAATGCTCCAATTGTGTTCCTCGTGTTTCCTGGAATCTGAAACTTCCCTTTCATGTGTTGGATGTGATTTTTGAATTCCTCATGAGCAGTGAGATGATGCAGAAAAATGAAAGGAGACAAAGATATTTCTAAGGCAATATTTTTCAGCTGTGTTGAGGAGAGAGAATCTTACAGGAAAGGTGGTGACAAGAGGGGTGGGTCAGACAAAACCCTTGAAGGAAATGTGCTTTGAGGTACTTGCTTTCCAGGGGTTCCAGAGCTGGGAGGAACTTGTACATATGTGTGAAGAAAACAGATTTTTTTAAAATAGTTTCTGGCACAGCAGGCAAACAGACATGACTTCCAAGTTAGCATGTATAGCAAGTATCCTTGCAGGGATATATTCTGAGCTACTCTAAACCTTTACCTGAACATCTTAGAGCACTTGTGAGCCCCTTTCCTCTGTCAGATCAGAAAGCCAATAACAGTAATTTTGGGGAGGAGTGGCCTGAAGCACTGTCAGCTGAAATGCCACAGCCAGGGTGAATGAAGATGGAACAAGCAACTGGTGCAGAGCCCACTTGTCTCAGCACTGTAGTGCTCTCTCCACGTCAAGATGTCCTTCACTTGCTGCAGGATGAGCTCAGACTCAATTCTTGGGTAAAAGACTATCCCTTTCTTCTCTTTTTTCTCTTCAGACCATTTAACTTTATTTTAAAAACCTGGGAACGAGACTTGGAAACTTGGTCAATTCTGTTCCTGGTCTGCTGGTGGCAGAGTCAGGTCTCTGCTCCATCTCTGCTGCTGTCATGGAGCAAAGACCTGATGATATTGTCCTTTCTGAAACAGTTTCAGCCACAGAGATGATAAACAGAGGCAGAACTTCTCTGTGGGTGAAATGACAATTCCTAAGTGTTTGCAGCACCTTCATTTTGAACCTACCCTTGGTGTATAATTAAGGTGTTTGAAGAGAAGCCTCTCATATATCTGCAAATGAGAGAAAACTTTCAACTTTTAATTGATCTATCCTCATATAAATCAAGCAGAAACATTGAGGCTCGTGGTCTGTAGGTCATGTTTATAGAGTAAGCGTCCTGGCATTTATTACAGGAATCTTTCTGCTGCTCCCTTCCATCCTTCCCTCCCCCAGTCCCCTGTGCTGACCCCTAATCCCAACAAAATGAAGATCTGGTTGTCATATGGATGGCAAAGCCTTCCTCTTGCATCACAAACAGTGTAGATCAAAAACACCTCATTTAAAAACAGATGTTTTCTGGTAGTGATTAATATAGTTTCTCCCTCTCTTCCTTTTTTTTTTTAGGAGAACCTTTTATTTCATAATCATCTGCTTTAGCATTAGCTTGAGGGACTGAATTTAGGCACTGTGGTGGCTGGATGAACTGGTTCATTTGAAACACGAAGCTGATCTGAATTTTCAAGCTCAGAATGAAACCATTTACATTTCCATGCATGTCCTCCCTGGTTTTGGCTTAAAGGAAAAGTCCTGTGTGCATCAACATTCTCAAATACCTTTCTCAAGTGAGAGCCCCTGTGGAAGCCATGGGGTGCTGAGCATTCACAGCCTCTGGTGTCTCCAGTGCCTTCTGAATTTCCCTGCCTCTCTCCAGGTGCCCCTTTTGAAAATATCTGTGCCAGGTCTTTTATTTGACAGTTCTTTCACAGAGTGATTTCTCTCCCAATTTATTTGGCCAAAAATGTTCCCCCTTTTTTTACTCTTCCACTCCTCAGCTGTGCACAGCTTTCTCCTTCTGCATTGGAATTGGCTGCATTTTACTGAGGCTTCAAATAGAGAGGATTTGAGCCCATAAATCCTTGCTCTGTGTGAGTCCTTATTTTCACTAATAGCACCACTGAAGTCATCAAGACTGTTTACATGAATAGGATCAGGAGTAATTCTAGTTGGGTCTAATTAGTTACACCAATTTAAGTGAAAGCAGCATCAATCCCTTGTTTTGCAGAGGACACTGGGATGAAAAACACTAACACAGAGTATGAACCCACATGGCTGTGTATGGTTAAAGGATATTGTTGTCTGGCATTTTTCACAGAGAACAATCATTAGTACAAGTTGGAAAAATATAGGGTTTGGGGCTGCATTTTCCCTGCAATTTAATATTACTTGTATTGGTTAGAAATAAATTGTTACAGACTCCCTTTGAATTCCTTTAGGGTAAATATTTATCACATGTAACATTTCCTCAATATTCTGAATTTTCAATACAATTAGCTTCACTGCAGGTTATTTACTCCCAAGTCAGAATTCAAGGAAAAGCCTCCAAGTGTATTTTGAGCTGAGCTATTCATCAGAAGTCCAACGTGATTTTGTTCAAAGTGAAGCAAAAGCTGTGGGAGATTTTCGAGCTGGGGAACTGCATTTGCAAGATGCATAAAACTAATGGTGTACACAAAGTGTCTTGTTTTTCCTCCTTTCTGTGGGGGGTGTTTGAAATGCTCATTACTTGGTCCAAAATGGGATGCTGGCGGTGAGATGGGAACGGGAGGGGAGCGCAGCTCTGTGAATCCCTGGCAGAAGGCTGGCAGGAGCACAGAGCCATTCACCCTGGGACACCCTGGGGACAGCTCCTGATGGGGAGCACCCTGGGGTGTCAGCAGGGCTGGCCAGGAGCTGCTGGAGCACCCCCAGGCTGGGGGAGGTGGGTGCTGAGGAGGGGACTGGGCTGAGGTCAGGGGGTGCTGTGGGTACCTCCAGGATGCTGAAACCACTGCACCCATTCCTTTGGGAAACCACCCCAAACCACAGATACTCAACCACGTGGCACTGCTTGAACATCTCTGACATTTGTTCCATTGGTGATAATCTCTGAGCCCTCAAATGCCCTTGGGCTCTTCTGCAAGAACTGGTTAGTGAAACCACTTTCTTCTAGAGCCCCGATCCTGCTGGGTTAATCCTATTAAATCACTTTACTCCAATACTCCAGTTCTCCAATCAGAAATGGGTGCAGTTTGCTGGATCATTGTCAGGTTGTCTCCTCCAAGTGCTAGGATGCAGTTCCATATCCCAATCTACTGGTGGTAAAGCTGCCCAGCCTTTCCCATGTGTAGTCTGGTGCTTTTTCATGGGTTGTACTCTGTGCTGCCTCAGTAAAATGAGTCAGGTTAGTCTTGGGGGGTGAAGAAAACAGAAGGAAAATTCAATTTATCCAATAGAAGTCCACAAGGGAAGGGGTAGGGTCCTTGGGGAAGTGGGACAGGCCTTGTGACAAGGAGGGACATGTTCAGAGGCTGTGTTCCACTCACTGAGGTTTGTAATGAAATTTAGCATGTTCCTGGACTGAAGGTGGAGATGGTTTGTAGGCTTCAGAGTCATGCCTTCAAATCACACCAGTGTCAGTTGGTTTGGGTTTTTTACTTTAAAGCCACCATATACAGCATCTGCTGATGTGGTTTGTAATCACCTCAAGCTCATATAAGTTGAACCATTCAGCAAAGAGATTAATTTATACTTCATCCATAATATAACTTCTTCTGGGAGTAAAAGCTGGAGAGAATGATGGACAGCATGAAATTTCTCATTACTTGGTTTTTGAAGGGACAAGCCAAAACATTAAAATGCTCCAAACAATTCAGGATATTTTAAAGCTTTCTAAAAGCTTTTTGCTTCTTTTTTTTTTTTTTTTTTTTTTTTTTTTTTTTAATTTTTAAAGATGTTTCATTATAGGGAACTTCAAAGAGTACATTTGATCTGCTGGTATGGTTTTGACTGTATCCACCAGGAGTTCACTTAAGCCAAGCAGTGAAACAATAATGTATGTTGTACAGCTGAAATGAAAATTAACCTAATGTACAGTATTTGCTGCCTTGCACAGCTGAAATGAACTCCTGGTGGACAGGGAAAAAAATGCTGGCAGATCAAATACACCTTTTGAAGTTTATTATAATAAAATGAAATAAAGCCACCAGGGGAAGCATTTGCAAAAAAGAAAGGCTTAGGAGGGCTACAGCTGTTGTATACTGCTCTGGTCTTTTTTTTTTTTTTCTTTTTTTTTTTTTTTTCCTTCTTTTTTTTCTTTTTCTTTTTTCTTTTTTTTTTTAATTGCATTTACTAAAGCCCCAGTACAGAGCCCACTGAAGCCATTGTGAGTCTTCCCATTAGCTGTTCTGGACCCTGATATCAGATTGCTGGGACCAGCCTGGCCACCTTCCACAAAAGCCACATGCTTTACTGGGAGCCCCAGTGACTCTGCCCACATGTGGCCTCAGGGATCCACTCTTGCTAAAAAGGCAATTTTCTTGGAAGGATTTTTCATCTAGAGAATTGTGGTATCATAATTTTCAGTTAGCTCCCTCTAAATAAATCCCTCTCCTCCATCTTTTACTCCTGATAAATACTGTCACAGTAGTCCTGGTTTTAATCAGGAGATTAAAAGTGTCCATGCTTCAACTAGCATGGTGAGCCCCCTTTGCTGGGGAAGATTAAGCCCTGCAGAGGTTAGCCTGTTTCTGTAAGCAAAAATAATTTTTTTATTAACATCAGTAGATTAAATAAAATTGCCTATTTGGGGACCTTTTCCCTCTCTTTTTCCCTGAAAGATGATTAGCATGTCCTGAGAAGTGTCAGTCAAAACTACAAGAGCATGAAGTCCTCAGCATTGCTCCCTGGCCTCTCCAGGAGGATCACACTGAGGACTGTGAGCACTTGCCAGGGAAATGGGTGTCATTTCCTCCCTCCAGCATTCTGCCAGCTAGGAGAAACTCCAAACCCAAATTAACATTGTCTTCTCTTTCCCCCCTTATTTCAGGGAAATAATAAAAGCAGCCCAGTGTATTTATGTGCATCCCCCATGACCCTGGTGGATCTGCTGGTGCATCCCTTAGTTTGTGACAGGGAGGGGCTGTGTCAGAGCAGGACAGGAGGGCACTGTGCATCCCAGGAGAGCTGGGCAGGACAGCAGAGCCCCAGTGCACAGCAGCACCTGCAGATGGCCCACGGGTCAGTGGCTCAGCCAGCAGCAGCCTGGGAGCAGGGCTGTCCCCGAGGGAGCCAGAGGCAATCAGGAGCCCAGTGCAGCCTGAATTCCCACTGTTCCCACATTGGGCTGGGTGGGTGAGCCTGGGGAAATCTCACCCTTGCAGTGAGGGTTGCTGTGGGACCTCAGTCCTTGCATGTAGGACCTCTGTTTGCTTTGGACTTTTGAGCAGAAGCACCCAAGGGACTCAGCTGAGTGTGTTTGTACAGGGCCCTGGGTGTCTGTCAGGAATATATAGAATAAATGGATGTGTGCATGTGGCTTCTGTGGCCAATGCCACTGAAACTCTTCACACACACAGCTGCAGCCTGGCACGATGAGGAGCTGCTGTAACTCTGTTTGCAGAGCTGCTTTGGGCATTGGGACCTCAGCCTGTCAGAAAATTCAGCCCAGATCTTCTGTCTCAGGCCAGTGTCTTATCAGGGCACTGTCTTGTGCAGGACCAGGTCTTTTGTTTTAGCGTTACAGAATGGTGCTTGATCCCATAAACCCTTCCGTGGGTGGGGTGTAATCTGTGTTTATGGGATTAGTCACTTTGAAAGCACTCCTGTGTAAACGAAGTGTACTCACAGGAGAAAGCTTTAGCAGCACTTCGGCTCTCTGTGTAGAAGAGCTGCGATGCTCTAGCAGGCAGCACCCTCCGGATTCTGCCCAATGTTTTTTCTCTGCCAAGCCCTGATGGTAACGGGTGGCAAACCAGGAATTTTGTGGATCCTAAATTTGTATTTGTTTGACAGCCCCGGCATTGTCTGTGTATTCCCCTCCCCTCCTCCCGGAGCAGTGGGCAACCCCCGCAGAAAGTGAAAACTGAATGAACTGATTGCTTAACCTCTCCTGACTCTACCCTGGTGGTAGATCATTAATGGTGTAGAAAACGAGGGCCAGCGCTGGCATGCACAGGGTGGGGTGTGTGTGCATCTTTAAGAGATTTATGTGGAGGTCTGAGATGAGGAGACAGCACTGTGGTACATCATCATGCAGGAGACATCAGAGACGTTCTTCTTCGCTTGGATGCATTATCATAAAAAGTGATTTAGACTAGAGCTGATTGATGCAAATGGTCCTCTGTTCTTTCCTATCATTAGCGGTCTCTTTCAGTGGCCAGAGGCAGTGATTAAAGCTGTCATTTGGAGCTGCTCATTAAAGACAAGCACCCGAGTAGCGGGAGGAAAAAAGGTTGAAGAAGCATGATTTTATTTCTTTCCCCCCACACCCCTTCCTTAAAAAAAAAGGGTATTATCCTTTTTCCAGTTCTGTCTCTACAGGAAAGGTCTCTGTTTGATGTGAGAATGCAGGTGGTTTAAAAAATAAAATCAGATCTATGTTATTGTCACTTAGTATTTTGAGGACAGCACCGCAGAGTGTTGAGATGATCATTATAAAAGTATCACTGGGTGTATTTGTTATGGAATAACCTGATAAAATACTAAACATCATTATTCACACAAGCCAGCAATTGCCACACAGAAATTGTGCAGGGCTGTAATGACTGTTCTTTTGGGGCTGGCTGGGAAGGATGAGCAGAGGCAAATGCAGAGATGCTGGATGGTGATGAGGTTTGACATGCTTCATCATAACAGATTTGCCTCTTCAGAGTTTAGATTCTTGAGGGCAAGGACTTTGTTTCACTGCAGATGCACACAGTGTCACACAGCAGAGCCAGGAGCTCGAGTGGGACTCTGGACATCATCAGACCACGAGTGAGAAATCAGGGCGAGCTGTTGTTAAATAAATGGCTCGTAGTGGTAGCTTTGTATAACCACGGACCGTGCAAGTCATCCATAAAGCTGTGCAGAGCGCAGTGCCGGACGCAGCGATGCTCAGGGGCTGCTGGGGGTCTCTGGTCCGTCCCTCCGTGTCCCCAAGGAGAGAGGGACAGCAGCCGCTCCTCCAGGGCATCTCCCGTGTCCGGGCTGACGGGAGCGCTCCGTTCCGCTGGGATTGAGCGATCCGAGACGGGCAGAGGGGTGGGGATGGCGAGGGAGGCACAAGGACGGGATGGGAGCAGCAGAGCCGCGCTGGAGCCGAGCAGCCCTCGCTCTCCGCAGCCCCGGGCAGGGTAATCGCAGCCGGGCAGCCCCAGCCTGCTGCCGGAATTAACGCGATTTTAAAGAGGTCACAGCCGGAGAAGCTCCCTAAGTGCTTTTAGGCCAGACTAATAGAAGATGCTGAGGAACGACTAAGGGGAAGTTATGATGATAGTGAAGGAGTAATTTAGCATATTAGGGGAAATATGTCAAACCACACTGATTGCTATAAATACAGCCTTCTTCTTTGAGAATCTGGCTGTGCCCCAAGGATTTTCCTATGAAATTATGGAAGTGCAGCTTACTTATTACTGGCTGACTTTGACACCATTGTCCCTTCTTTTTCGGTCATGTGCTGAACACTAAATTGGTACCTTTCCCAATGTGCTCCTTTTTCTTCTATGATCCTGTGTGAGACAGAAGGGACAATGCTGTGACTCCAAGGGGGTGGTGGCATCATTAAAGCTGAGTTTATTCTTCAGGAGACCCTTCTGCTTAGAGATTTCCCAGAGGGGGCAAGGCTGCAGGGGGCCAGTAGGGCATGTAAAGGGAATGAGGCTTTGGTGCTCAGGGAAGGAGAGGGGGCACTTGGTGGGCTGAGCTTGGCTGGAGCAGGCAGCACAGGCAAGAAGCAGGAGCTTGCTGAAGGTAGCTGGTAACAGCCAGTTTGGGATTTGCCTGTGATTTTTAACAGCTAGTTTTTCCAAACTGGGCCAAATTGCTTCCAACTAGAGCCTACTTCTGCTTTTCTACTCAAGTGTGATGTTGCTCTCACTGCAGTCATTACGTTTTATACATTAGATATATTACATTTTAATGTATATCCTCCTAATACTCAAATAATCCATACTGTACTGACAATGGTAATAAATTCTTTGGCATTAAACTGCCAGAAAAAGTGAGTTCTTTGTGTGTTGTGTCATTCAGGTTTTGGGTGTAATTGATCTGAACAAGGATTTTGATTTTGGAAAATGCTCTGCTGTTTGTCTCTGGAATTCACTTTGGGCAGCAAAGACATCTAACATGAGGGAGGAAAAGGGCAATTGTATTAACAGAGTTAAAGATTACTATAATTTTAGACCATTTTCTCCTCCTTATGCATCAAACCCAAATTGCCAACAATTAGAAAACAGCAACGTTTCCAAAAGAATTTCCTTTACCTTGTTTCAATTTTTCTTTAAGGCAACTTAGAGATTCTGTGCATTCATCTGTCTTTCCTCTTTCTTTCTCTTTCTTGTTGCTGTTGATCATATCTGTGCAGCTGCAGCTCTGCTCTGGGGCTGAGGCTGCCCCTGGATCCCTGGCAGTGCCCAAGGCCAGGCTGGGCAGGGCTGGGAGCAGCTGGGACAGTGGGAGGTGTCCCTGCCATGGCAGGGGTGGCACTGGGAGGGCTTTGAGGCCCCTTCCAGCCCGAGCATTCTGTGACCATTGAGGTGGGACACAGCCCTGCTGGAGGGAGGCCACAGGTGTGATCTGTGGGACACTTGGTGCTCACCAGGAATGGGAAATGATGAGTGAGGAAGGTGGGACATGCACAACCAGAGCAGCCCACGTCCTGTGTGTCACAGTTAACACATTTGGGTTTGAGCAGCAGTAAAACCTCCATGAGCTGAGTCTGTGTCATTTTTGCAATAATAATTTCTCAGTGTAACAAACAAGTGGTACTAATGACAGCAGGCTAAGATGAACAGTTACCTGTCTTGCATCTGCTTTGGAGGGACCCAGGTTTAGTCTCTTCACTTGTGCCTCTGCATGGCATTTTTTACTCTTGCATTCAGAGTGGGCTGCAAGCAGAGCTTTTGGTGAAGCTGCTTTGGCACTGATGACAGTATTGATTATCTTGGGCTGTGAATGATGCCACGTGTGTACGTGACATTTCCAGCCCCGTTGGTGCCAAGCTTCCTGTCTCATGCTGACAGTGCTGCCATCAGCCCAGCAGCACAGCTCACTCCAGCATCCAGGGACTGGAGCTGTGCAAAACCTTATTGACTTGGAAGTTATTCCCAAAGAAAACAGCAGTTTAGCCCCATGCTGGCCTGGATTTAGCTTGGGAGCTTGGAAGGCACCAGTTCAGGCAGAAAGGGCAAAGAGCATGCTAGAGCAAGTGTGAAGATAATTTAAAATTTCATTTTGTTTCATGTGTTTTTACCAGAGAGCAGCTTAACAACTTTCAGATCAAGAGAGCATTTTGGAAGTATTGATTAATATTGTTAATAAAGCATTTAGAGTTGCTAAATGAGGCTCAGGCTGGGAGAGCAGTGTATAGATGTACACATGCAGCATAATCTATAAGTACATTATTATTATTATTATTATTATGTATGTGTAGCCTGTGAGTTCTGTCTTGCTGTCTCAATACAGTTGTGTATAGAAACACCTGAGAGTACCTTCAGAAAACCAGTGATGTAAAAACTTCTAGATCCTAAACCACAACGCTCTGCTCTGTTGCTGTCAAAAAATTAAATATACAATTCTCATTTTCCTCCTGATGGAGGAGTTGCAATAATTTGGGGGTAAATTAAAAATACAATCCAATCATTTCCTTGTAAAACCTGGTGCTGACATTAGCCTTTAGTTATGACATTGCAATTATCTCCATGGCAACCCGGTGTGATGTGACAGCACGGTGGCTGCACGCTCCCTGCTCCCAGCCTGGAGCCCAGGGAGCCAGGTTCCTGCCTCAGACATTCCTGATTTTCTCCTTCCTTGCAGCAGTTCAGAGCTGCTGTAACATGGCTGCACTCAGGGCCCATGTGCCTGTTCAAAGAGCAGAGTGAGGTTCTATGCATTTATGGAAGTCTTTCAGTAATATTAAGGAGCAATATTTTATATGATCTCTTCCATTAATAAATGATTTTTAGAAAGCTCATACATGAATACAGCACTGCCAGGAATTATTATGCACAGGAATGCACCATCAGTGTGGGCTGCACCTTGGTAACTCTGCAGCCTGTTCCTTCATCAAACACATTTGGTGTCTCCAGAAGCCTCGGGACAGCACCAAGCAGAGCAGAAAGAAAAAAAAGTTATAGTGAGTTGAAAGGGCTGGAAAGGCTAAAGAGGCACAACCCAAAACCTGTTCCTACTTTTAGCTTGGGCTGTGTTTTACATGCCTTGGTTCCTTGTTTGTCCAGACTCCTCAATGATAGTCCCTCAGTCTTTCCAGCATCCCCAACTCCTGTGTTTTCATTTTCAGTCTTCTGTTGGGGCTATGATCTGTCCCTGCCCCTCCAAACTGAGGTTACATCACAAGGTTCCTCCTTGGGAGGCTGTGGCAGTGGGACTGAGCTGAACCCATAATCTGTCCCACCATTTTCTCTTTGAGGGCAGGGGGGAGCCCATCTGGCATGTCCAAGCTGAGCAATTTCCACATCTTCAGTCACCAAAAACACCAGGAATCAAATCTGCCACATGCTCAGTGCAGAAAGAACTTCTGAATACCAGATCAGGGCACTTTGTCCTAGGAATGCATTGCCAAGCACGCCTTAATTTGTTTGGTAAACTTTTAAATTATTCTTATTCCCTTGGTGCAATCATGGATTGAATGGTAATGGAGCCATCCACCACCACCTTTAATGCTTCATGTATTGCTTAGGCCACCAGGTTGGAAATGCCATTAGCCACAGTTCTGTATGAGTGATACATGTATTTATATGTATAAATACACAGCATATATATGTGTGTTCATATATATACACACACAATGTGTCACTGCTGCATCTTTTAAGAGAGGAACTTGTTTTCTGAAATGCATCAAGACTAAGATGTGTAAGACCCTGATGTGCAGTGACTTTGGTGATTAAATTTCTGTGTGGCGAGGTAAGACAGCATCCTGAAGGATTTATGTCCTTGTATCTCTGTAGGCTGTGAATTTGCTTTCTGTTACCTTAGTGAGCTGTGCTGGAGGTGTTTGAGGCCTGGAAGGGGCTTTCCTTCTTGTTGTTTTCTGGCTGTTGCACCTAATATCTGTGATTTTTGGCAAGGGCTGGCCCACAGGGGTGAGAGAAGGGGGCTGTGGTGCTGTGTTATCCTGCTGTGTGCTCAGGGATGGGGGAAGGATCACTGTGCAGAGCCAACAGGAGCGTGTGGGCAGTGCCCTGTGGGGTACAGGAGGGAAGGAGTGAGCCTGTGCAGAAATGGGCTGCATGAATGGTCCTGCAGCAGCCAGTCCATTCACCCTTCCTGCTGCCTTCATCCTGCTCTCCCCTGTTCCTGCAGTGCTCTGGGACAGCTCCACAGTCAGGAGGGGCACAGGGGGCTGAGCTCAGACAAGGGCAGCTGCTACAGAGCAGCCTCTAATGGCCCTGGATCTTCCCAAGCTTCTTGTGGGGCAGGAAGAGCTGGCTGGGCTCTCCTGGCACAGGGCACAGCTCCTCTGATGTCAGGGACAGGAGTGTCCCAGCCCCCAGGTGTGTAAATCTGCTGAGACTCACAGTATCAGCTCCTGACTGCCAGTGTGGGAGAATAAACAGCCAGGAGACCCTTGCAAAGGGAGAGAGCCAGAGAAACCATGAGGATTTAGGAAGATTCTGGCTCAGAATTCAGCCACTGGCACTCCATGAGGTTCTGTCTGCAATGAGCTCAAAGTTGGACTTCATCGTTGCACTTTAAAATATTTTACTTTTATTAAATCTCTGAAAAATGGTTTTGCTGCTGGTTTTCTTCCAGGCTCAGTTATCCAGTCTTGATGCATTATTTCTTACCTTTTTTTGTGAGAATGAAAAAGTGACACCTTACCCTCCTGCAAAGCAAAATTGATATTTCTCAGTACTGACAAAATATCTTCATTTAAAAGGTTTGACTTTCCACCTGAGACCCCCACTAAATCTATCCAATACAACAGCTGGTGCTAGGAAAACTCTGCAAGGAACTAAAATTCCCATGTAAACATGATTGAAGCATCTCTTTACCTGGCATTCCTGGCACTGTTTATTCTGAGGATGATCCCAGGTAAGGGATGGGAGTTTGACTGGGTCTGTTTGCTCCCACTGCAGCTTATTGGGAGGAATCTGTGGCTTTCAAGATGCTCTCAGCCTGAGGAGTGACACTACCAACATTGCTGAAGTTTGGGCTGTGGTGGGACTGCAGTTATTCAAAGTTATTCCTAGCTTGATTCAAAACCTGCTGAGGTGTCACTGGAAATCTTCCCGTGCTTTGAATGGAGCCTTAACTTTCTGCAGATCAGCTTTTCCAGCATCTGCTGTGCTGCAGAATGGCTCCTCAGCCATGGGCCTTGCAGGCAGCATCTCCCTGCTCCTCCTGCACTCTGACTGCATAGAGAGCTATTTAGGTTGGCTTAAGGTTTAAGTTTCTGTATTAATTCTCTCCTGACCCTCATTAGCCGAAAGGAAAAAACAATTCTGAAAGGGTTTGATTTCCTAATATTGTATCTTCTGTATCTGCAGTGCCTGTTGTGGCCTATTAAGAATTAAACTGAGATCACTAAACTCATTTCATTTATGCCTTGGGCCTCATTCAAACCCTGGTTTCCCAGCTAAGTAAGGCCAATGGATTAACGTTTCACCTAGCTCAATGGAGTGGTTTTCATCTCTTTTAATGCCTTTGGCATTAAGTAAAAAAAAAAGAAAGAAAGGGGAGGGAAGAAAAAAAAAAGGGTGACGATGCTTTGACTGCACCAGAGCATTTTGTTAGTGCTCTGGCAGTGCCTTTACTGGGATTATTTTGTACTGTGCTGGGCTTTATCCCACTTCCAGTGGGAGGGGAGGAGTGGCAGGAACGTTTATTGCATCTTTATGTTGTTAAGCAGTTTGTCTGGCCACAAAAATATATATATTTTTAAGGGATTTGGGTCTCTCTGTTTAAAAGGCAGCCTGGTCCTCCCTGGCCAGGCCAGCAGCCTTGGCTCTGTCAGACAAATTGCAGTATGGGTGAAGCTGTGATACCGACATGTGCGACTTGATCTTTTTTAATGGGGGCACCACGGGGGTTTCTGCCTGCCCCACTGAGCCTAATGTTCTGTAAGGAAAAACAGACCCAGCACTAAAGGACATTTCTAATGGGCTGCAGCTTAACCCTTTGGTAGCTGCCTGCCCAGCTCCAGCCTCGTGGTCTTTAGGGAAGGGTTGAGGGAATCCCACAGGAGCTGACTTCACTTATTCTCAACTCACTCCATCATGATACCTGGGCAAATGCTGTTCTGGAGGGACATGGCTGTCCTTCCTCCCCCTCCTCTTCCCCTCAGCTCATAATTAAACCAAATGGTTACAAACTCACTGGCAAAGGGAGCTCTGTAATTATAACAACAAAATAGCCTGTAAATTGGAGCTGTCTACTTCTCTATATTAACAACAGCTTTATGTACAAGTGTGGCTATTTATTTTGACCTTTCATAATAATTAGCTTCCTAGGGATAAAGAATTAGACATTTATGAATTCAGCAATGCAGAACTGCAAAGGTGAAGACCTTTCTGGAGATGGGGGAGTTCTGCAGATTTATTTGTGGTTTTTTTTGTGGGCATTTGATCCTGTCCTTTTTATACCTCGTTAACAAGCTCTGAAATCTAAGCAGGGCCTGAGGGTTTCCACAGGGCTCCCTTTCTCCTGTGTACCTCCTCCACCATCTCAGAGTGCTCCTCAGGAGGATGTGTGAGGCTCTGGAGACAGGGCATTAATTGCTGCTCTTCAGACAGAGAAACCAACCTTGCCACAGCCACCAGAGAAAAGCTGGCCTATTCAGGCTGCCCAGAGAAGCTGTGGCTGCCCCATCCCTGGAAGTGTCCAAGGCCAGGCTGGATGGGACTTGGAACCATAGGAATCCCTGTCCCACTGAGACAGTGGAAGGTGTCCCTTCACATGGCAGGGGATGGGACTGGATGGGCTTTAAGGTCCCTTCCAACCCCAACCAGTCTGGGATTCTGTGATTTTGCTGAAATCCTCAGCCCAAATGTCAGGTATCCTAGGGTACCTTGGTCCTGTTATTTTGCTCCCAGCCATTGTTCTTTAACTTCCTGAACTGTTACCCTGCCTCACTTTTCACACAGTCAGTGGTCTATAACATGGGGTGCAGGAAGTTGCATGCCCATGAAGCCTTTCACTGGATAGAATATTGCATTATCCATTTATTATTAATTGTCATTAGCACTAAAAAGCCATGAAAGCTCTTAGCATCTTGTTTACTTCATGCAGCTCATACTGAGGACTCCTCTCTAGCTCTTGAGATGGTGCAGTAGTTGTAAATAGAGCTTAAGAAGCAATAAAACCTCCTTTCACTGCTGTGTGCCACTTTTGGAGGCAGCCACTTGTCTCCTGTGCTGATGTTGGCCAGGATGGGGTTAGAAGGAGCAGCAGGGTTTCTTCCATGAAATGCATGATTAGACCCTGTGCCAAAACCTCAGAGGAGAGTATTTCCACTCCTTGGCTGACTCTCATGAGGGACAGGTAATGAGGATCTGAGAGCACACTCACCAGCCTTCCTATTCCACCTTGTTGTGTACAGTTCAATTCCTGTCCATTGGTCCTTGGGCCAGGAAATTCCATTACCTTTTGGGTTTTTTTCTTGTAAGTATTGTTGCACTCTGAGAATTTATTCATCATCAAAAATCACTTTGCCAACAAAACACACAGAGGGTTTGGATTCATACTTGGGTTGGCTTCAGGATGTGGCAAAAGGGATTTTTACCCTGGAAGGGACAGTGACAGTGCCACCACGGGTACCACACGCTCATATTGCAGGGTTTTTTTCATCATTAGTTTAGACCTTTGAGTTTCTGCTAGGGAGAGCCAGTGTCCATAGCCCCCTGTGGCTCTGTGTAGATGCACACCATGGAATGAGTTTGTACAGAGCTCCTCAAGAGAAGCTTTAGGTAAAATCATCACTGGGGCTTACTCGGGGTTTCAGTGAGGGTAGGGAGCTCTGCCAGAGGACAGAGTGAGCTTTGCTCTGCATGCTTAGAACATGCAGTGTAGATACTTGCACTGGAGGGCTAAATGAAGGCACGGAACCAGCACGGATCCTGTACACACTGGAGTCGTGTTTGGGGCTGAGGCTGCTGAGGACACAGTGGATGGCTAAGATAACTCTTTGTATGTTGTCTCTGGCTTCACACCTTGGTGTCAGGGTGTGCTGGGGCTAGGGAGGCCTGTCAAGGCTGTAGCTGAAGGATGCATAATCCTGGTGGTGCATTCCTGGAACATCCCAGCAATGTTCATTTGATCCGAGTCAGGCGTAGCTCTGTGGTTACATTTCTGTCTGTTCAGCCAAACATATGATAGAAGTTTAGGTTGGCTTTTCTGCTCTTTGCTGGTGTTACATTAGCTGTGAGATGGCAGATGATACTTCCCTCCAGGAAAAAGTTTGCTGGGACAAACTCACCTATCAACTTTTTTTTAAACTTTACTTTGGCAGTGTGAGTTATACACAACCAGCACTTTGAGTTTGAAGGCTGCAGGGCTTTTCCCCAGGCAATTGCCCCCTTCAAATTTGGTTTATTGTGCAATCACACCACCATCTTAGTGCATGTCAATGCAGAGAACTGTGGGTTTCTTGCACCTATGAAAACACCTTGTATCTGCTTGCACTGGAGCAAGGCCACCTTAAGCACATTGTCCCTTGTTTTATAAGGAATAAAAGTGGTTAATGTTGCCAGCTGACCACTAACAGGAACAGATTGGTGTTTAAAGTTTGCGAACACCATAGCAGGGGTGATTGATGGTGCTGCAAGGACAAATGCAGTATCATTCCTGTAAAGGAAAGCAGCATCTGAATCCCCATCAACTGAAGGAAAAGGTCATCATGGTAAAATCTGATGAAAATTACGAAAAACTGTTCCAATGAAGTAAGAAGTGCTCCATCCTCTGTGGAGCAGCACTCAGACCTTGTCATGGAGCAGGGCTGCCCAGCTGAACTGGGCTTTTCCAGTTCTGTACTGTGTAATTGTCATGGTGAGCTCAGAACTGTGACTTCAACACCAGGTATCAAAGAAAACAATAGAAATGTGTGTGTATGTATGTGACATAAAGTGAGAGGTGCCAGGCTTTCTGTGGCCAGGGTGCTGAAGCCCGTTTTGCTGGGCTGCCCTTGCCCACACTGTTGTTGGCTTTTGCACTGCACCCAGTGAGTGCTCAGGGAGCAGCAGCCCTGGCTTTGGGGCTTGGCATCTGTTACTTTGAGATCCTGAAACATTAGCTCCTGGCAATTAATATAATTACGTCATTAATGTCACACCCCTGATGTTACTGTGTGTCAGAGTCAGACAATTGCAGTGTTGTGATTTCTTAGTTATGTAAAAGGCGATTAAGGCAATTAAGTGGGTGATTAAAGCTGCTCAGTCAGAGGTGCTGACTGATGCTATTACCAAGCAGCAGCACTGCTGTATAGTAACAGCGATGGAAAGTACCTCCAGCAGCAGGGACTTGCTCGTTGGGGGCCATGGGGATCTTCACTGAGCCATCCCACACCCCCTCACCCCCCACCTCTCTCATCCACGGTGATTTACTCAGAGGTGTTGAGAAACGAGCACAGACAGCATCAACTACATGGTTAAATAAAAAGCTTCAATGTTCCCTTTGAAATGAGCGTTATTGGCTTTATTTAATTAAATATGGATTTACACTATAAATATTGGAGCTCATAGAGCCCATATTTCAATTAATGGATCATCTGTATGTCATGCTCGCTTTGTAATTACTGGAATGTGAAAATACAATGAATTGAAATTATTTCCCCTCCTCTTCAAATAAATCTGAGCAAAAATCAGATAGAAACTGTTTTGCTACCCAGAAGCGTGTGGGCATGTGGCTGCACCCAGCACAGCCACACAGGTTCCAGGCAGAAGAGGGGATTTTTGGCAGGTTATTGTAGGAAGAGTGTGTGGGGTGTGTGAGGCATCTGTCTTGATACTGTCAGCTGTGGTTCTGTAGGACAGAAAGCTGCCTACACACGAAGTGTTTTACTCCCAGGGTGACTCTGGCTGTTAAATTGACAAATACAATGTACCATTTGGTGCAAATGATGCAGATTTGCTGGGTTGTTTCTGGTCAGGATCTCAAACAAGCCTGTTCAGAAGCTGTGTTCAGCAGTGCCGTCATAAACTGCTTGATGGGGAGTTGTAGGGTAAGGACTTGTGTTTTAGTGCCCAGAGAGCAAAAAACATGGAAAATGCCATTGTTTCTTGTCTTCTGAACACTGCCCACACACATTTTTATAGTCTTCTCCTTCTGTTTGCAAGGATGTGGTATCCGTTTTCCGGGGTGTTTTACATTAAACAAGAAATATAAATAAATATGTCAGGCTTTGCATCAAACAAACCCAGCGGTAATTGAGACTGGCAAGGATCTGCTGTCAGGAAATGGGGTTTCATTATTCTCCAGCAGCCCTGGCCTCGGCCCTCCCCTGCTGCAGTCTGCCCGGCCACCATTGCCCAGCCAGCACAAGGTGGCTCGCAGGGCCTGGCCGTGAGCTGCCCTGGCATACATAATTCCATCACAAAATATCCAAGGGTGGAAATCATTGTTCTCCGAACTAGCTGAGCTGGAGCCAGAGCAGAAATACTAAAGTCAGTTGTGCCTTTGAGCTGCCTATAACAGCGCCCTTTGGAGACCCATTTCATACCAAATTTGAAGCCTGTGTTTATTGCCCATTAAAGCAACCTTTATTTTATGGCAAATGTTGCAGTAATTGCCTTTTACGAAGAGCACTTTGTAACACACATGCACTGTTGAAAGAAAACCACTCTGGTATTGTCTATCGGGACTTAATGGCGCAATTAATTTTACTCCATCTGTTCCTGAGACTTTAAAGGAAAATGGATTTTTTTTTTGAGCGCACTTTAATGAAGAAGATAAAGCGGCCCGGCTGGTGTCCCACAGGCTCAGCGCAGTAAGTTCAGATTATTGCTCAGTCTGTCAGAATGGGCTGCTCCCCTCGGCAGCCGCGCAGCCAGCAGCCCGCGCTGGCCCCTCGCCGCGCCATTCCTGATGACAAACTGCCAGCCGGCTCCCACAAAAGCGCGATTAAAATGTCAGCACAGGATGACGAAGGGGCCAAGAGGGTCCTCGGAGACAAACTGTGTTGGGTATGAGTTAATACTTCACTGCAGTGCGAGGCTGGGCTGCTGCTGCTTCGGGGAAGCGCGAGCGGAGCCGTACAAAGGGCTGGTACGAGCACACGGATACACTCGAGCTGCAACCGGAGCGCTGGCACAGCCCTCGGCCGAGTGACACCGGCTGAGGGGCTGCAGGCAGCGAGCTGCTGGGGGCATGTCCAGCGGCCCGTACTGCAAATGGAGCTGCGGGATTTGTGTCCCTTCCCTGGGCCTGGAGAGGGCAGGGATGGTGCTGGATGGCGGCAGGAGCCGGCCGCGCTGCCGCTGTGCAAGGCTCTGAGGGTGGAGGGGGTGCAGCGGAACATGGAGCCCTGCGGCCCGGGCTGCTGTTGAACAGTGCCCCGCTGTGCCGCGGCCAGCCCAGCCCCTCGGGGGGCCGCTGCTGTGGGGTCGCTGTTCCGGGCTGGGGGTGGCCCAGGCTCCCCTTCCGCCAGCCCGGACCATGGCGGGGCCTCCCCTCAGTGGGGCCTCGCTGCGGCCCCAGCGGCACCCGGGGCTGCGGGGGGTTCAGAGCCGCCTTAGTGCCGCTGGGCCGCGGCTCCTCGGAGAACGAGGGACCCGAGCACGCGTTGTGAGAGCTGAGCTTCCCTCACACCTCCGCCCGTGCTGTCCCGGTGTCCCCGGCCCGCGGCCCCTCACGGCGAGCGCGATCCCGCTGCGGGTTCATCGGCGCGGGCTGGCACCGCCTCAGCCCCGCCGGCGTTTGCTGACTTGCGAGGGGGTCGGACCCACTTCGTCACTGCGGTTTAATTCCCCGAGAGCCCTCCCGAGTAGTTTCTGGGGGTGTGAGAGTGACAAAAGCCTGTAATGAAAAGGAGAGGAGCTTGTCAGCGCTGGCTTCCCACTGGGAGCGATGTGTGCTCCTCCTGGGCAGCAGGTGGGAGCCGCGCCATTGTCCCTAATGGTTATTAGCCGGCGATGAGCAGGACAAATGTGGGGTCACCTCTCCCGCTGGCAGGGCAGCAGTTGCAGGATTTAAAGCCCCTAGGAGAGGAAGAAATGACATGGTTAGTACCTACAGCCCAGGATGTGACCTGCTCACCTTTAAATGATCTGTTAGACTTCGGGGGAGGGAGAGCGAAGGACTGCTAGAGCAAGTTGAATTCAAAATATATTGCCTACTTGAATTAAATGCAATCAGAGACATTCACTGATATCATAATGGCTCTTGAATAATCAGCTCAAGACATAGCACTGGGCTATTGACTATTTAAAGCAAGATCCAGCAAGACAGCGATTGCAGCAAGCTGCCTTTGACGACGGGTGGGTTTTTGTTTCCAGTGCCATGTGCTGATTCCCAAAGAAGATTTAAAGCCAAGGGTATAAAACAGGAAGCCTTTACATTTCCAATAAAACTTGCTTGCTTCTCGCTGTTCATGTTCAATTGACGACAATATCTTCCTGGGTTTCCATGCTCCTTTATGGATTTGCTTCATTGCACCTCTCCAGTGTGCTCATCTGGGACATCTCACCCTCTCCCTGCTCCTCTCAGCCCCTCTTCATCCCTCCTTGCCCTCGGAGCTTTCCGTGTTGGGGATTGATCTTTCTCTTGTGCCCATTTAACTGGAACAGCTCTCCCTCCTCTCCCCTGAGCCACTTCCTTGCCTCAGGTCGCCCCTTAAAAAACACTGATTTGCTGTTCTCTGCTGCTGGTGCTAAATGCTGCATTATTACATCTTGCCACACTAGTTCCAATTTCCTATTTTTGCCTTGTCCTTAGGAGCCTGCATGAATTTGTTCCTTCTTGCTATTAAGTTGCAGGGTTTTTCAGGCTCACCTTTGCCTCCCTGCGTGGCCTGCCCTATGTGGAGCTGCTGACCCAGATGTGTGCAGGAGAAGTGGCGGTGCATTAATGGCTGCACGGCGCGCTGGCCCCGGCAGCTCCAGGCACTTTAGCAGCAGGAGTGGAGGCTCGGGGTCTCCCGTGGGGGCAGTGTGTTGGGTTCCAGCTGGATGAGCTGAGCATGGTGCAAATGGCTCAGAGAGATGGGGCTGGACCAGCCTTGGGGAGCACTGCCACGGCCACAAGCAAGGCTCCTGTCCCTGCTGCTGCAGAGCAGTTTGTGGTGCTTTCTTCGAGGGATTTGTATGGAACTAAATTGTATTGTATCGGATTAGGGCTCCATAAGTTTACTGTTTGCAGTGCAGCATACATCTGCTCCCCCAGTAATCTCCCCTTGGATGGGATGCACGTTTATTCTGTGAGCTGCTTCAACAGGAAAATAAATGTGCCCATATCAGTGTGTTATTGAGGGAGTAAAGGGATGCAGCTGGTCCCCAGCTCATTCAGCAAACCTGTGCTGTGACTTACAGCTCTGTGTTGTGCACACTGTGCCACCAGCTCTCCATAGCACTCACTGCCTGTTAATGGGAGGGCTTATGAGTAGGTTCAGTCAGGGCAAGATTCCTGTCTAGCACTCGGTGCTTTCCAAACCCTGTGGTAAATCCCCTTCTGAATGGAGCACTGTGCTGGTCTTTCAGGGCTGGGGAGAGGGGAGGATTGAAAGATTTGCCTTTGCATTCTGCACGGCTCGCCTGACGCAGACATATAAACCACAGGAGGTTTGTGCCTGTGTTTTCCCAGCTCATTTCCCATAGCCTGGGAAGTGATCCCTGAGTGTCAGGTGGCATGCAGGCCACTTTCTATGTCAAGAAAAGCAAAAGGAACCAGTGTGCTCCTCTGTGTGGCTGACTCTTGTTTATCCTTTTAAGTGTTGCTTGCCCAGGAATGGAAATGGCTGTCCCCCAGTTGCCCATTTGGTCTGGGATGGCGTCTCTGAGACTGAGCTTTGCTTCAGGAGCTCTTCATGTTAGGGATGGGGAATCTTCCAGAGCTGCAGGATCATTTCTTCACCCTCAGTGGAGTTTTGATCTGTTTACAAAATCTATCTTTCCCCGTTCATTGGGGAAAAATTAAACGCCAAGATGGTTCTTCTTGGCAGCCCCTGGCTTCAGAGAAACTTTTTGTGCCTGGTGCATGTGCCTGGCTGGGTAGATATGGCCAAGGGGCAGTGAGAGGCTGCTCAGTGGGTTCATGGCAAAATTCCATGTTGAGAGCCCTCAGGGAAGGAGAAGACTCCCTAAAATAACAAGTTCCTTTGCAGTACAAAAAGTTGGGCTCTCCATTTTCTTCTGACTAGGTTGAGTCACGAGGTTGAGCTCCACACAAGGAGCTGAATTTCCTTTTTCTGTACTTACATGAAAGCTCAGTGTCCCACCTGGCCCTGGGAGTCTGAGGGATTCAGAGGCTTTCACAGAAAGTGCCAGTAATCATAGAAGTTTTCTAGAGAGCTGCACACCAAGTTAGGGTTACTTGAGGCATGCTCGTGGCAGGAATGGAGATTAAAAATGCACTCACATGTGGAGGTTTGGCTGACTGGAAGACAAAGCACCTCAGAACTCAGGACTTAAGGCATTAGTGATTATTTACTGTTTTACACATATAACCTGTGGTGTGCAGGACACTCTCACCACGCTTGTTTCTTCTCCAATGTGCAGCATTGTCATAAGAGGTAAATTGGACTTGACATGAGCAGGAATGAGCCCAAACCATGGAGATTTGGTTAGATTTGAAATTTTAAATTATTTTCTTCATGTTTAAAAAGAAGTAAAATCAAAATGCCCTCACTGTGACATGCTCAGGTAGTGGCAACACCTGTATCCGTGTCACTGAGCATCCCCAGCAGTCACAGCGTGAATATCACAGAGCAAAACAGGCTGGGAAATCAACACCCAGCAATTCAGGAGGCCTGCAAGAAAGAGGACCCAACACAGTGAAGAAAATACAGACAATTGCAATACACTTAAAATACCACTCTGGCCCAAGGGATGTGTATATAGCATTTTAAGACAGATCTTTGAAAGCAAACACTGAGTTTGCCCTCGTGGATTAGATCAGCAGTAAGCAAATGCTGTTGCTGTGAGATGGGGGTGGCAGGAGCTGGCAGTGGCCCTGTGGAGTGTGCAAGGGGGACAGGAATTCTCTCTGGCTCCTTGCAGCAGCCAGATGGTGCCCTGGAGGCCTTCCTTTGATTTCCTAAACTCCTTTGCTAGCACCTTTGCTGGTGCTAGTGAGTCTAAAATTCCCACTGCTCAGAAGTGCTGTGTGGCTTACAGGTAAGCCAAGCCCCACGCCCATCTGCTATCTCCAGGACACAGATCTGGATCTGAATTCGCCTTTTTTTCTCCAGCAGCATCTTTATGCTTGTTCCAGCTGGAGCTCTCCGCTTTAAATGTTGTTAGAATTTGGCTTTGAGTCTGAGTCTGAATTTTCTGGCCACCTCTGAAGGATGTTGCTGCTGAAGGACCCTCCCTGCCCTGGGGGCTGTGGTGCAGGGTGTTTGAAGGCATCACTGGGACTTGGAGGAGTGGTTGGCTTGGCTGTGTATGATGCAGAGTGCCGTGGGACACTCACACATATGTTCATCATCCCTTCCTCTGCTTTATTCCTCCTGTCTACAGCAAAGCAGAGCTTAAGAGCTCAGCTTTCACCTGGTGATCCTTGGGCTGTGGAGCTCTTTAAGTCTGATCACTGTCACCCTTTGGTGACAGTGGTGACACCCATGGCTGTGTAGGAAGTCAGTGAGAGCCCACACTAAACCAGAGAGCCCACACTAATCAGAGCTTGTCAGGATCTGATAACTGTGAGTTGTGACAATGTCACAGAATCCCAGGATGGTCCCATTGGAAAGGGACCAGAGTCCCTGGTGCCACCTCCCTGCTCAGGCAGGGCCATCCCAGAGCACAGGGCACAGCACTGTGTCCATGTGGCTCTGGAATATCCCTGCTGAGGGACACTCCAGCCCCTCCTGGGCACCTGCTCAGGGCTGGGCACTGCCCAGGGCAGAAGTGCCTCTCAGCTGCATCTTCCCTTCTGTCCCTTCTGTCCCTCCACCATGGTGTGAGTGACCTGGTGGGAGTGGACAGGCCACTTGCAAGGGAGGCAATAGGGCAGAGCAGACACAGAAACTTTGGAAAGGCTCCCTGGCAGCAAAATCCAAGGGAGAAAAAGGCACAAAACCTCCTCCAATAAATTCCACAGTTCATGCTGCCTTAAGAGCTTGTCATGATTTAGGCTTTTGTTAAAAATTCCACCTCTTGATCTTCAAAACTCTGGCTAATGATGGAAAAGAAAAATCCAAAACCACAGACCTCTACAGAGTTTTATACATTTTATAATAAAATAACTTTCTCATGACTTCCCTCATAATAATATTTTTAAGAAACCAGGAAGGCTGACTGGTGTTGCTGGAGTGCAGCTTTCTGCTTTAATGGGCTGCAGCTGAAACAGTTCAGGAGGCAGTGAGGCTTTGGAGCGGGGGCAGCAGGAGTTAGCTTCACACCCCTGCCGAGTGCCTGGACTCACAGCAACTTTGGCTTGTCAGGTTGAGAGAATTTCTGCAAATGAACTTTGCAAAGAATTATGCAGGGCTTGGCATTACAGTATTACACACTCGCCTGTTCTCAATCACTCACTGGAACTTATTTTGTAGTTAACCTCCATAAAGGACTGCACAAGCGAGCAAAGGCCTGTCACACACACATTATTTAGAAGCCCTTATTATTATTTTATTGCCAGTCCTTGACAGCTGAGGAAAAGCCAAGCGCTTTAATCTTTCTTTCCCTTTAGTTTACAGTGTAAGAGCTGCATGTAAGATGGATTTGATTAATATGTAACAGAGATGCAATTCTCTGTAAAATGTGCTGTACTTTAGAACCCTGGAAAACAAACTGCATCACAATGGCTTAAATCTCAGTCCATTGTATTATATAGACATCATAAATAATAGAGAGCAGGCAGATATTGCTGCAGGCTTCATCTACATAACACATCTGAGCTCTCTATAATGTGTTCAACTTGTCACTTTTAGTACAGAAGAGAGGCAATAAAGCTAACAGCTGACTAAACCACATCAGCCTTGCTTCCACTTCCAGGGTGGTGAATGCTCATTAAGCAATCTTAGCTGTGACTTTTAAAATCCATAACTCTTACAAATGTAAAAAAGTTGCCACAAAAGATTAAGCGCAAAATACATGTCAAAGCATTAATTTTCTGCGTGTAGATTCCAACCACCGCAAACCTCAAATATTTCTTTCCCTTTTGTTTTATATGTGCTTTTGGTTAAAACAGATCTTCATAAAAAATATTTGTTTCCATCTGAGGCAGCAAATAACCTCTGTGATTGTAGGGAGTGAAGGAGAACTGTTTTTCATGCAGCCAGGACAGGCTGTACTGCACCCCAGTAGGGTTTTCACTTGGCAGGAATGTTGGCATGTCAGCTGGGAGTGTGGCATGACCCAGAGCAAGGTGGTCCCTCCCAGGGGGCAGATGAGGGCAGACCCTGTGTTAGAGACAGGCCAGAAGGATGCTGAGGAGCCAGAGAAATGCTGGACTGGCATGAGCTAAAGCACAAAGGGCACAAAGCCCAGGCCCAGAGCTTGGGAGCCAGCTTTATCCTAGGAAATGGCCTAGGACTGCAGGCAGGATCAGGAATGGGAGGGGTGAAGGATAAATGAACATCCAGGTGCCTGTGAAGCTGCTGTTCTGGGCTGATGGGATTTCATGGGGCACCCATGGGAGAAGCTCCGTGGCAGCACTCAGGGTTCAGGTGCTGTCCCCAGAGACTTGCTCTGTGCCCCAGAGACTTTGTGCCTCTGCCAGCCCCTTTGGTACCAGCTGTCAGATTGGTCCCTGTGGCTCCTGTGGATGCACACATTATCCTTGAAACACCCTGGAGGCTGTGCAGGGTGGCTGGGATGCCAGTGGCAGTGTCCAGCACCCTTGTTTGGAGATTGGCCAGGCATCTCCAGCAAAATGCCCTCCTTGTTCTCCAGCTACTTCCAAATCACCCTCAGCTCCAGCCATGTGAAGGGGAAAGGCACGTGGAAGTAGGAATTTACATCAAGTATGGGATAAATGTTTGGAAGAAGGTTTGTTGTAGGAAAAAAATAAAAAATTAAAGGTTATTAGCAAAAGGGTGTGGCTTGAGGGGTCTCTGCTGGTATCCAGTGGCCAAGAGATGCTTTCCCAGGAGCCAGCTCAGAGAAGAGGTTTTCCAGTGCTGGGTGTAACCAGGAAAGCCCTGGACTTGGTAGCCAGGGGCTCCCAAGGGTTTTGTCACAATCCAGTTGTGAGAAAAGCCCAGCTGGGGCTGAGAGGGAAGTCCTGCCCTTAACCCTGGCCTGGGGAGGGTTTATCAGGCAGTTAATCTCCAGGAAAGCTAAAGGCTTTAAAGAGAGAAGTAAGTAATATATAAGCTTTGCTTTGGTTTTTTGCACAAAGGAATTTCATCTTGTGACAAAAAAAAATTTGCTTCCAATTATAAGGGAAACATTTCAAGGGCAAAAAATGCAACTTGGAAAGCATAATCCCCCCTTGCACGTGGGTGGGTGCCAAGCTGTCCTATACAAAGGCTTTGTTTTTGTAGTGCTGAGACAAGTCTGGATTTAGAATGGAAAAGTTCTGAAAGCAGACACCCCCACCCCACTTTTACCCCAAATTTCCTACTAGATATGAAAAATGCTTTCTGCAATATAACCAGCAGTGTTGCATAAAGTCTGGAGCAGAGGTCTGTGTGGAACAAGAGACCTGGCAGAGCTGTGAGAGAAGTTACTGAAAGGCTGTGGGGTGGAAATAACCCAGGGAGTTATTTCCAATTTCTCCAAAAGCTGATCCAGCCTTTTGGCCACCCCCTTCCCTCGGCCTCACTGTGGTCCCTTGTTAATCATGGGCAGGGCATGATTTGTATGGGCACCTTGCAAAAGGAGGGAGCAGAACTGAGCAGGCAGCTTTATGTCTCATTAACACCCCTTCTCTGGCAATCATACCGGTTCAGTGTCTTATCTTTTACATCTTCAAGCAAAACATTAATACCTGAGGCTGATTATTCTTGAATTCTTCAAGTGTGCTGTAGTCCCCTCCTCCCCCCTAATGGCACCTGGGACTCTCAGAGGGTGTGATGCTGTCACACAAAAAGTCTTTAAGAATCTTTCACTCCAGGCTGACATCCCCACAGGATGCATTTTAGCAGTTTCAGAAGCTCTTCTTTCCCAGGGGGGTTATTAAATGTCTGTCGTGAGTATGGACTGGTTCTCACAGCATTCATTTCAGATTTAAATCGGTTTGAATGTTCTGTGTTAGGTGGTAAAGAAAATGCAGTATTATTTAGAAGCTGTGGTCATGGGAGCAAAATCAGGAGTGATGTGACAGCTAGGAGCCCTGGAAGAATCAGAGGTGAGGAAAGGGAAAGGATTGTCCCAGCTGTGTCATTCTGCTACTGAGGAAAATTATAAAAATGCCATCCTGTGTGCCATTTCCATTTGGGCAGCATGCTGGAGAAGTGTAAGGTATGGATCTGTTCTGGCCATACAGGAGGGGAAGGAATGTGGCCGGACAGTCAGGTAGGTCACCTCTGTCTTTCATGCCCAACATAAAAATAGAAAATTCTCTGTTTTTTTGTAGCTAAAAGCTATTTATAATTGGAAAAATTTATATATATATATATATATATATATATAAAATTTATATATTTTCTATCCTATGGAGCATGTATGCTTATCCTGCTCCTGAGAGTGTTGAATGGGGCTTCCTGTACTTGAAGAGGGAGAACGACCTTTTACATGGGTTGACAGTGATGGGATAAGGGGGAATGGTTTTAAACTAAAAGAGGAGAGATTTATATTCAATGTTAGGGAGAAGCTCATTACTCAGAGCATGGTGAGGCCCTGGCACAGGGTGCCCAGAGCAGCAGTGCCCAAGGCCAGGTTGGATGGGCTTGGAGCAGCCTGGGACAGTGGAAGGTCTCCTTGCCCATGGGGCAGATGAGCATTAAGGTCCCTTCCAACCTATTCTGAGATTCTATGAAGGAGAGTTGGTTTGTTAGCTAGAAAGAAACTGGAGTAAAAAAAATCATAGAAGGAGGAGGTGGACAAAAACCTGAAAAATACAGAAGCAACATGCTTTTCTGTAAGAGAGGTATTCATTCAAATTCTCCAGTTTCATCAGGATATGTCTATATTTCAGTGCCTTGCCATATGTTGGAATGACAGCAAAGTTTACCCTTAATATTTTTCCAGGCACTTCAATGTTAAAATGATAGATAGACTTCACACATGCTCTCAACACGCGGTGTTGGTGTGAACGTGGAGGATAGAGAGGCTGAGCGAGTCTGTGAGGCCTTTTTGTCATCATTGCTCCGTGCTTGAATTGTCATCTTCACCATCCACTGCATCCAGTGTGCATCAGTGAGCACTGATCCTATGGAAGCACAGAATCACGGAATGATTTCGGCTTAGGCTGGTTTGTGTGTTTGTTCCCTGGTTTCCCACTCTGCCACAGGGATCAGATTTGAACTCCCCCCCATGGGGGTACAGAGAGCAGTGCCTTCTGAAACACTTCAGCTTTCCTTTGGAGGCCATCCAGGAGGAGTGTGTGAGGAAGGGTCACCAAGGGAAGAACAAAGCCTGTTAGCTTTCCATGCACGGGGTAATTGATGTGTGAGGGCTGCTACAAGATTAGCCCGGCTGTAACATTTAAATAGCCTGTGTGCAGATCACTTGCACTGAAAGGACCTCGGAGGGGAAACATGCCAAGAGGTTTTTCTGCCAGGGATACAGCTCTGCAGGAAGATCAGAATCAGCTGTCCACAGTGCAGCCTGATACCTGCCTTACCCTCCTCTTTATTACTATTGATCCAAAAGAGAAAATGTTTTAGCAATTCTGGACAGCTAATCAGTGTCATCTGATTCCCATCTCGGCGTGCCGGTGAAGGACAGCGTGTGGGAGCGTGTCTGTGCTCTGCCTGCTGGGGGAGAAACAGAAGCCTTCAGTCTCCCAGGCTGTCAATCCAGCATCTTTTCCTGAGTGCCACCTTCCAGCCTCACACACAGCACTGCTGTTGGGAGGCAGAGCAAAACCCGCTCCAGAGCATCTGTTGGATGAGGGGGTTGTCTCCCAGCTCTCTGGAGGTTCCTGGCAGAGCCACTTTTGCACTGGGCAGTGCAACAAACTGCCTGCAAATAAATAAAGTGACTTGCAAACAGCAGCGATGGGGGGAAAATGGTGCGATAACATTTGTGAGTGAATAATGTCGCTGGGGCGAATGGGATCCGACAGGAATCTTAGCTCAGCAGCAGCTCCTGAACTCTTTACGGCACAGCCAGATGGCCTGGTGCAACAACAGCCTTTCAGAATTAATAACTGCTGCTCTGGAGGGAGAGCTTCATGCAGGAACTGTTTCGCATTTCAGCAGGAGAATTTTTTATTTTTTTGTGCTTTCTAGCCGCTTTGCTCTGGTTGAGGTGTCAGTAGTGCTCAAAAGGGGGTTTAAAAAAAGGAAAGATTCTCCATCTCCTTTTCCACTTTCTTCTCTTCCTCCACTCCCTCTGTGCTGCCTTCCCTCTGCCTTTGGCTTCGAACGTTGCAGCTTTTAATCTAGAAATTATGGTAACTTGTATGTGCATTTTGAGAGTATATCATTGCTGCAGTTAATTAACAGTTATTAGCGTTAGCGTACTGTGCTGTATTATATGTCACAAATCATCGAGTCTCCCTGTGCAGTTACAGCAATTAAGAACTCCATCACACCTTCTGTATAGTCATTTGGTTCTCTTCCAGGTCTTTTCAAAACTGGAAATTGCTAATCAAATCATTTCTGCTCTGTGCCACGGTATCGTTTATTCCATTCCTAATGATGTGCGACTTTTTTTTCCTTGGCCGTTAACAGAGGCATCCATGCGTCTAACCCATTTCACACCACCGTCATGCTTTGGAGAGGCGATAATGAACTTGCAGGAGGAAGTGGAGGCTTTGCTGCTTCTCCCCCCACTTCTGCTGCTGCTTTTTTTTTTTTTTTCTTTTTTTTTTTTTTTCTTTTTTTTTTTTTTTTTTTTTTTTAAGCCAATGTCTTTCCTGCTGTTGGGTGATTGAATTTTGAAACTGTAAAATGCATTGACAGACTGACAAACCCAAGTTGCCAGAGCTGGAGCTATCGCAGTTTAGCTTCAGTTCAGAGCTCAGTGAGATTCCTGCCTGATCAATTTGTCATCCCTCTAAATGGAAACTAATTACTTCCCAGGGAAAGATTGCAGGCAAATATCACCCTTTGCATCAGCAGCCTTCTGCAGTGAGGTGGAAGCAAAGTCCAAAGGGTTTTAACTAACAGAGGAGAGCATGAACCACTTCATCTCTTGCCCCTTTCCTGGCCTGTCAGGGAGAGTTTATTTTATTCATGCTGTCAGTAAAATTGCCTTCACATTTGCCTGGGTCGTATGTCAAGGGCATATTTCCCTTTCCAGGTCAGCTGCAAGGGAATGAACATCATGATCCTGACAAGGATATTTGATGTCATCTGAACACAAAGTCCTTTCTCTTGTCCTGAGATTGATGATTCTGTACATGCTGGAGCCCAAGGCATCCTTCTGTGGGTTTCTGTGTCGGTTCCACTTTGCTTGGAGTGTCCAAGTTCTCCATAGTGTTGGGTGGGCTTGGGAAAACTTTGTCATGGAGTCCCAGTTCTGGACATAAATAGATGTGGGTGTTGTGTGTTGGAGAGGAGCCATCCTGTGAGCTGGTAGGAGCTCTGGAATTCCAAGGGGTCGTTACTGAGCCCTTGGGGACCTACTCAGCAGTCCCACCTCCACTTGCCTGATGGCCATACCAAGGAAGCCAGAATCAGCATCTTGAGCCAGCTCGTCCATTCACTTCTCTTTGCCTTGATACATTCTTCTCTAAAATATGTAACAGTACAGCAAGACTCTCATTCAAGTTTTTCTAAGGATGATACTGTTTTAACAAAATACACTGGGAAGGAGTGGGTGCAGAGCAATAGCTGGTACCTGCTGCAGGCAGGAGGAGCTCATTCAGAAAGCAAAACCATCTCCTATGGGGATGTGGGTGCCTCCCCTCTCATCTCCCCTTGCCTTGGCCACCTCCATAAGTAGCACTGGCCACCACAGCCTTAGCCCTCTGCTTTCACCTCTCCAAATATTTTCATGACTTTATCAGACAACACGACTGAATTTAAAAATGAACTTACTAATTCTGTTCTCTTTGTTTTACTTTAGTTGCTGTTATGCAGTGTTAAATATTGTAAACATAGAGTTTTGTAAGAAAAAAACTATTATAGAATAAACATGGTGAGCCTTCCTGTTGGTGAGGGGAAAATTTTTTTTTGGAAGATAGATGCATGGAAAAGTTTAAGAGTAAAGCTGACATCCCTGACTTAAGCAATGTCAGCAGCAGAAAGCAGGTTCAGAAGTTCGTTCCCCATGCTCGTTCTTGTGCCATTCCCTAGAAACACATTGCTGACTTTTCTCAGAGACCTTTGGTCTGTTGCAGTAGGACTGTCCTTGTGTGGGAAGGAGCACTCCCAGATCTCCATATGATCCAGAGTCACAGGACACACCATGGACTGAGGAGGGCCAGGAGAGGTTCCCAAGTGGGAGATGGCAGAGGCTCCCAAGGAGCTCTGTGGTGAGGCATGGTGGGGGATGTGTGGTCAGGGAGCAGTGGGATGGGGGGTCTCTGTTCAGTGACTTCTTCCCGTGCCTGTTGTACCCACACAGGCTATTCCCATGTGCTGTATCACTGGGAGCTGTTTGGAACCCCCTGTGAGTCCCCAGGGCCTGTTGGAGAGCTTGCAAGTACAACAGAGTCGTAGTCCATGCCAAAGGTCTTAGCTGCAGATTCCTACAGATCATTCCAGTTGTAAGACATTAATTTGCCACTCTGCAGAAAGGTGTTAGCTCCTTCTGAGCATTGCTGAAGTGGGGGTGGGATCTGAGTCAGCCTTGTCTGACAGTTTCCTCCTCAGGTTAATTCTTCGATATGTGAGATGTGAGAGGTCTGGGACTTGCATCCAGAAAGTGATTTGTGTCATATAAACAGCTGCAAGTGAAGAAGAAGAGGCTCTGCAAAATTACAAACTTCAAATGAATGGAGGTTATGGATGCCAGGGACCCTCTGCTGCTTTGGGGCTGGATTTGCTGGCACTGAGCTCATCTGTTGTCATTTCAGAAATGTAATGCTGTGAAGGGCTGAAGCTTTGTCTGGTTTACACTCTTTTCTCCTAATGAATTAGCACAATTGGACAAAACTTGGTTGTTTTTTTTTTTGGTTTTTTTTTTGTTGTTTTTTGGTTTTTTGTTTTTTTTTTTTTTTTCCCCTGGAAAGCTCCTGTGTATCCCTAGTGTAAGACTTGGGGTGGGTGTTGATCTGTGTCCCTCTCTCCAGCACACAGTGCCATGCTGGTGTGCAGTGACTTCAGCAGCAATGTGCTGTGACTAAAATGAGTACCAGGATCCACTGTGAAATAGTGGATGTTTGAATTGTTTATGGGCTCTTGAAAAATTTATGCTTTATCATAAGCTACCGGTAGCTCTTTGCTTGACTGCCTTGCCTGATTCCTGCTGCTCTTCAGGCTGTGCCTCAGGTGGGTTTTCTGTCCCAAAGCAGAGGCAGTCACACCAAGGGGGAGCCCTGGGGGTGGAGATGCTCACTCAAAGCAACCTGTCCCACGTGGATGTGCCTCAAGCTGGCAGCTCCTACCTGAATCAGACATTCTCATGGTGCCTCTCTTGACCCCTGAGGGACTGTGTCAGGTGAATGGCCAGGCCAGGTTTCAGCTCTCCCTGCACATGTGCCATGCCTGATGCCAGCTCCAGACAAGAGAGACACCAGAGGTAGTTTTCCCAAATCTTCTCCACGTTGGCCAAGTCATTTTCCAAAATGTATATCTCCTTCCCAAAACCCTTCCTGGGTTTTGCTAGCCCAGCACAACTCATGCTGAGATAATCTTGGATGGCCAGACCTGTAATTATCATAATCCAAATCCTCAGGAACAGTTGGGCTGGCATCTGCTTTTCCTCTGAAGCATCTCCATTCAGGAGCTAGGGAAGTACCTAAGTACTTCCTGCAGATGGACAATCCCTTGCAAATCTTTGTTTTAAAAACCAGGTACTGAAAAAATCAACAACAGAAGCCTCTTAGGGCTTAATTTAGGGCAAAGGTGTGAATTGAAAACAAGTCATTAAGACAATGCTGCCTTCATGAATGTTTATGTTTCAGTTTGAGTGACTTTGGTCTAGCTCAGGTCAAGTGGGAGCAAACTCCTACTGGATGGGAATCAGCTGCTCTTTAGAAAAAAGTACTGTGTCCCCCCAGCTGTTCCTTACACTTTAAATCCCTTGAAGTCAGAGAGGCCCTGCAGAGAGACCTGGATAAATTAGAGAAATGGGCAATCAGCAACAGTACAAAGCTTTTAACAATGGCAAGTGCCAAATTCTGCACCTGGGATGGGGGCACCCCTGGCTGTGTGTATGGACTGGGAAAGGAGAGGCTGCAGAGAAGCTGCAGAAAGGGACCTGGGGACCCTGGCTGATGGCAGTGGGATCTGAGCCAGCAGTGCCCCAGAGCCAGGAGGGACATCCCTGTCCTGGGGCAGCAGGCACAGGGAGGGAATTGTCCTGCTCTGCCCTGGGCTGGGGCAGGTTGGGCACCACGGTGTAAAAAGGACATGAAGCCATCAGGGAGCAACTGAAGGAGACCACGAGGATGGGGAAGGGTCTGAAGGGAAGGGAAGGCACAGGAGGAGCAGCTGAGGGCACTGGGAATGATCAGCTGGAGCAGACTGAGGGGGATTCATCACGGGTACAGCGTCCTCATGATGGGCAGAGGAGGGGCAGACACTGATCTCTGCTCTGTGGGACAGGGACAGGACCTGAGGGAGCAGCTGGGGCTGTGCCAGGGCAGGCTCAGGCTGGAGATCAGGAAAGGTTCTTCCCCAGAGGTGCTGGCACTGCCCAGGCTCCCAGGGAATGGGCACAGCCAGAGCTCCAGGAGCTGCCAGGGATGCACAGGGAGGGATTGTTGGGACTGGGTGACCCTTGGGGGTCCCTTCCCACTCAGGACATTCTGTGATTCTTTGAAATACAGCAGTGAACTGTAAACTAAGTAATATCACACCCCACACCTGCTCAGGCAGCCTCAGTTGCAGTGAGCTTCCTTTTGCCATGTCACAAGCAGGACAGTCACTCCAGGCTGGCTGGTTTTGCTTTTTGCCAGCCTGAGCCACCTCCAGCAGTTCAGTTGCTGAAACTGAATGGTGCTTCAAAGAGGAGCCTGTTAATGAGCTGAGCAGCTTATGGTGTGTTCCTTATAGCTCAGATATTTCTGCAGACACACAGGGATTTGGGACACCCAGTGTGACCTGACTGAAATGCAGGCTTGCTCTGAAAGCCCAGATGTAGCACAGCTGGATTGCTACAGCTATACCTTTAGAGATGTGCACAATGAGCATTATTGCAACTCTGTGTGGGGTTGGTTTTTTTCCTCCTATTTCATGAAGTCTTTTATAAAAAACAAGTATTGTATCCTCATTCCTCAATCTACTTGGGTTGGGTTTTAGAATCATAGGATGGTTTGAACTGGGACTGTAAAGATCATCCATTTCCACCCCCTGCCATGGGCAGGGACACCTTCCATGGGCAGGGACACCTTCCACTGTCCCAGCTGCTCCCAGCCCCAATGTCCAGCCTGGCCCTGGGCACTGCCAGGGATCCAGGGACAGCCACAGCTGCTCTGGGCACCCTGTGCCAGGGCCTCACCCCACTCTTACAGCCAAGAATTAATCACATGGTTTGACCTATGAGCTTTAAGTCCCTTCCAACCCAAGCTATTCTGTGATTCTATGCTTTAACTTCCCAAAAGAGTGGAGAGGTTTCTATTTCAGCTTTTATACACAGCTCAAAACAGAAGGTAATTGCAGAAAGGTGAGATGTGACCAAGGTTTGATGGCCATTGATAAGAGCACTGCAGTGCCATTTTTGGTCATTTATGTACAGATAGTCTTCAGGTATCATTACTAAACACACCAAAAGGATTGATCAGTGTCCAGAAATGCTTGCCAAGTTATCAGAGAAAAAGAGGCAGCAGGAGGAAGGGAAGGATGAACTGGTTTCTCCATTTACACTTGGGGGGGGTTGAATGCTGGGTGCATTTAACCCCAGCAGAAATCCCTCGCTCTGTGCTGGTGATTTAACCTCAGAAGATCATTCTTCTTGGCTGTGTGCACTTCAGTGAAGTAATGTCCAGTGTGGCATTGCTCACAGCTCCTGGGAGTGCCTGTTCTGGAGGAGGGCAGGGTGGCTCTGGGCCTCTGTGATCTCCCCTCCCAGGCTGCTCTTGCCACGCTGCTGGGCTCCAGGCTGTTGTCATGCACACGGCTGTCTTCAAGGAAGGTCTCAAGTTTTTTTTTTCTTTCTTTCTTTCCCAAAAGACATAGAAAACATCTGGTAATTTGAGAATTGGTCTTTGTGAGAGAGAAGAGCAGCTCCCCCTCTCACTGCGGTGTCACTGTTCTCTGTTTAGATACCATTAACTTGTCCTTTGAAGGTAGTAGATGAAGTTGCCAACAACAATTAAAAAACAATTTTTTGAAAGTGTTGGGTTTCCCGGGCCCTTCTCAGATCAGGAAATGAGATTAAAATCAGTTGCTGAAAAGCTACTGTGTTTATTTGAATACAGCTGAGCATGGCGGCTCGGCTGCCTCATTAAAGGAGGCATTATGAGCAGCCTGGTGTTGTGTTCCTGGTTTGATAAAGAGCATTGTCTGACAGCAAGCTTGGTGCAGCTCCCACTCCATGCTCTGGCACATATTTTCTGCCTCAGTGGTTCCTCTCAGTAGGATAGCCAGCCTCTGCCTTTCTGTTTGACATTTTTGCTAATAATTACTTGAAAAATCATCCACTTCTATTTAAAAATTGCTACATGAAGTACTAGTCCGTCTTTGCATCATGACAGCAAGAGGCCAGTGAAGTAAGGGGTGTTCAGCCACATGAAGCTAACTTCATAAAGCATTGCCCAGGGTGCACTGCAGGATGACTGGAAATAATTAGCCTCTGGAGGTTGGAAACCTATGCCATAAATCCCAGAGCTTGGAGTGAGGAGAGTTTTTTATCACTGTCCTTGACAGAAGGATTGTAACATCACGGCTTGCTCCGTCTGTGACACAATAAACTCACGGTGGTGCTTTGCAGAATCCTGTGCTCACAGCCCCGTTTGCCTTTCCCTGTCCCAGCCTTTTCCCAGGGGCTCCAGCTGGGCCCTGGGAAGTTTTCTTTGGGCTTCAAACCACCACACAGACAGGTAACAGCTTCCAGGTGTCTGGCTCCCAGAGATTCAGGCCCTGTCAGAATGGGACAAATTTCCACAAAGCAATCACTGCCACCTTAGAGAGCAGCAGCATCTGAGGCTGAGGGAGCTGCTGCAGCCACGGGGGTGAGGGACCCCTGGCCTTGCACTGCAGCAGGGACACTGAGCATTCCCAGCACCACTCTGGGTGCTCTGAGCACCTCGCCTTGGAGGCAGGAATGCAGAGTGGAATCATCTGCCCGATCCTTGGGTGAATCGCTGTGTATATCAGGAGTGTCTTGTAAATGATAATGAACAGATGCCTTGTGCGTACTACATAATAAGCCACTTGAAGTTGTCACCAGTTGTTTATAGATGTTATTAATATTAATAATTTACCACTCATTTCCATATGAAACCACATTAGGCTTGTCTACACTGCATCCAGTTACCTGCAGAAGCTGTGGAGCCGTGGCAGTGTGCCCGAGCTAACATGTCCTGCTGAGAAAACACTGCCTTTGTTCTGGAGCTGGGATGGGTGGAAGGAGATGGGATGGGTGGAGGGACAGGGATGTATGGAAGGACAGGGATATGTGGAAGGACAGGGATGTATGGAAGGACAGGGATGTGTGGAAGGAGCTGGGATGTGTGGAAGGAGCTGGGATATGTAGAAGGAGCTGGGATATGTAGAAGGACAGGGATGTGTGGAAGGGCAGGGCTCTGTGGAAGGGCAGGGTTGTGTGGAAGGACAGGGATGTGTGGAAGAACAGGGATATGTGGAAGGACAGGGATATGTGGAAGGAGCAGGGCTCTGTGGAAGAAGCTGGGATGTGTGGAAGGAGCTGGGATATGTGGAAGAAGCTGGGATGTGTGGAAGGAGCAGGGATATGTGGAAGAAGCTGGGATGTGTGGAAGAAGCAGGGATGTGTGGAAGAAGCTGGGATGTGTGGAAGGAGCTGGGATGTGTGGAAGGAGCAGGGCTCTGTGGAAGAAGCTGGGATGTGTGGAAGGACAGAGCTTTGTGGAAGGACAGGGATGTATGGAAGGAGCAGGGCTGCTGCTGCTGCTGCTGCTGCTGCTGCTGATGATGATGATCTGTGTCCCCACATGCAGCCCAGGGAGCTGCAGGAATTAGCCAGGCCCCTGCTCCAGGGACTGTTTTAACTTTCTGTGGAGCTGAACATCTGCTCATCAGGGAGAGGTTGTTGGGTGAAGGTGCTCCAGCTCTGGGAGGAGAGGGTCAAAGCCCTGGGATCTGTCCTTTGCAGAAGACTTTAGAGGCACCAGGTCTGTCTTAGGGAATGGGGAGTAAAGATGAATCATAACAATTTGCCCAGTTTTGGAATTCCAAAGTGTAATCTCCTCTAATTTAGGCAAAACTGAAATCTTGTTGTTCTGCACACAAGAAAAACAGGAGTTAAATGAAAAGGTGAGATTTTCTACAGCTTTTAGCACTGACCTGCATCTTCCCCTGAGGAATTTAACAGCAATGTGCCAGATAATGTCTACAGAAGGCCAAAAGTTTATAAAATAAAGTGAAATGTTCCTTTCACTCTATGTGCAGTGAGGGAGGATCCCCAATTGAGAGATAACCCTGCAGGGCTGGGAGTCACAGCACTGACCTCTGGTTCCAAGTGTCCTGCCAGGGTGTCTGTGTGGCACAGAAAGATCTGGAGTAACTCAAGCCTGAAAGGGAGGTTCCCAAACCTTCAGGATTTGGGGGTGCTGAAGTCCCATCCTCAACAATCACTGCCTTTGAATCCAGTGTTGTGTAGTTTAATGCACAATATGCTCTGTTGAGGCTGGGTACAATTATCAGTATTTATTCCCAGAAGCCCAGAGAGATTTTCCTGTCAAAAGACAAAGCAACAGAAGTTCCACAGTATGCAAAATACAGACCTTTGTAATGCAAGTGAAATATTTAGATAGGAATCATTGCTGAGTCCTTTTACAGCAACCTTGCCAGAGAAAGAGAGAGAGAGGGCTGGGAAAGAAAACACAAAGGAGGTAATAATATCTGATTAGCCAAGCAGCTGAAGAACTGATGGGGATTGCAAAGCCTATCAAGGCATCATGACTTTCTGTGTGAGTGACATTCTGCAGTAGGAAGCAGCCACCAGCCGAGGCACTGCTCCTGAATATTACCCTTAGGACTTGTCTTTTCTTGGTAACCTTGCAGTATCCTTTGCTGGAGCTGTGTGTTCTGATGAGCTGGGCCCTTGGCTGTGGGGCATCACTGACAGCCCCCGCTGGGGCTGAGCCTCACTGGGGCACTCAGTGGCTGTGCAATGGGCAGATATTTCACAGCTGTCCTCTGTCACTCCGTGTCTTTTCATGGCTCACACTGCTGCAGTGACCTAGACAATGTCTGCCCTGTATTCTGTGAATTACTGGAGCAGTATTTTTTGGGTGCAGTGCCCAGTGGAACATTTTGTCTGTCGTGCCTCTGATTTCCACCAGAGTGATGCCAGCATTTGGGGGGAATCACTTTTAATTAAAGCTTTATGGCAGAGTGCCTTTATTTTATAGGATTTTTGAGATATAACCAAAAGTGCAAAGCACCCTTAGGAACTTTGGTTCTGTCACTGGAGGAGGCTTGGCCATATCTTGACTGTAGCTGTTGTTTCTGGTTTAATATCCTTGAGGGTTCTGGTATTCACAGGTACCTTTCTTTTTTCCTCTCCTTAAGTTTGCATTTGTGTGTGAGGGCTGTCTTGCCTTCCTTAGAGCATCACCACACCAGCAGTTGGGACACCAAGCTGCTGTTGGTCCTTCCTCACATCTGTGGTGATAGTTCCTTAACTGGAAGAGGGACAAGGCAACACTGCTTTTTGTCAAGACTGGGCCAGCAAAGATGTTCTCCACAGTAATTTGCATGTGCATGTTCTTAGTGGTGTGCTCCTTCTTCAAAAACAGTTTCTCATGTCACTAAATAAAGCCATCTTCAGTTTGAGCAAAGAGCATTCCAGCTGAACTCTGTAGTAAATCAGCTCTTTCAGGAGAGAAAAATCAGAGAATTGTCCTTGCTGAGTACTTAGGACTTGGAAAAAGGAACATGAACTTGATGTTGATGACAGTGAGATTACATTCTAGCTGCTCTTTGCTTCCTTTCATTTCTAATATCAGTGGATATCATAGGTTTAAACTCCCAGATTTCATGGTTGCAGGTAGGATGCAGTTTAGAGCACAATATGCAATGTAAGAAATAGGCTCCAGCTTCCTGCAGCTGGAGGAATTGGCTATACCAACTTAATCTGAGTCCACCTCCCACAGAGAGGATGTAGGGATGAAATGAAAAGTATATGTAAAGTTTTGTGTATTTATTACTTTTTAAAAACACTTTTCATGGGTAAAATCTGTCTTTAATGATGCATTCAAACTGTGGTGCTGAGAAGTATTGCATAGCTAATGCATTGGTTTGTTTTTGTTTATTCTGCAGAAATGATGGAATTTCATTTTTTAGCAAAATTACCAGGGCTCCTTTATTATTCACAGGGCTTTAAATGCATGACAGGAGAGTGCTAAGTCCTCAAGGATTTTAATACCAGCTTTTCTGTGAATCTGAACTGGTTTTCCAGCCTACTAGTTGGTGGGCCACAGGGGTTTTTCCTGGAGTGTAATACACATTTAAAGCTTCTTATGGATGGCTATGTCTGCAAATAAGCTCAGAAAGAAGAAGAGGGAATGCATTGTGTTATCCAGGGCTGAGCAGGGAGAGATTACCATAGGAGAGACCTGAACAAGAGGTGTGACAGCTGAGCAGGCAGAGGTGCTGACTCCCAGCTACCACAGACAGGCAGGGATCCAGCCTTCACTCATCATTAGCAGTGAGGAAACTTCTGGCTCCCTGGCTGGCTTTTTATAAATTGTGAAGAAGGAAAATACCAAGTAGTAAAAACTGTGTATATTTAATTCCTGAGTAACACTGGGGTTTATTTTGTTTGCCCTTTCATTTCTCCTCTGAATGCTTTTAGGAAATAAATGCAGTGCATTAGCCTGGATTCAGCTGGGCAATGAATGTCTCAGTGTGTGTAATGTACAGCTCTGAGACAGAGATGTGTGTTTCAGACACCCCAGGTCCAAGTTCACAGTGAAGGCTCTTAGGCAATGCAATAATATAAAAAAAGCAGCACTGGAATTTCTCAATTATACAATTTTAAGGAAGCTTACAGACTTCCAGTTTGTATACAAGACTGGCATGAGGGGAGTTTGGGTTTCCACCTCCTTCCCAAGCTCATATGCTACGTAGCTTTCCTGAGCTCACCTGATTTCCACATTTGCTCTAAAATTAAAGAAATCAAAACCTGTCATTACATGATTTGGGTTCCCTTATTAGTCACTGAGATGAGCTGATGGATGACAAGTCTCCAGCAGGCTCCACATCACAGCCATGCTCAGTTTGTGTGTACAATATTTATACTTCATTCAAAAATAGGGCAGTAGAGATGATTAGTGAAATGCACAGCTTTTGGAAGATGCTGCCATGCTGGAGTACATGCTTGAAACTTTCAAAAAGTGTTTCCACATGCATATATTTAACTAAGGATGGATTTGTGGCCTAGCAGAGCTAAAGTGGCTTGTGCCATTGCCAGGCAGGGCTTCCATGGCTTCCCTGCCTTTCTGTGGCTCTTCCAGCCCCCCTGAGCACAGTGAAGGGAAGGGAAGGGTGGGATAGGGTGTGAGACAGCAGCCAGCTTGTCCAGGAGTCCTGGACCTGCACTGGCATGTTGTGAAACCAAATTCCTGACACCTCCATGGGTGTCCATGGCCATGGCTGTGCAGGCTGGATGAGTATGGGGATGTGTGTGTGTGTGACAGGAGCTGATGTGGCACAGGGAAGCTCTTAGACAAGAAAAAAACCTGTCTCTAGACCAGATAAACAGTAGGCAGTGTGGCACAAATACCTTGTATTTTATACTAAGTCTTTTAAATCCATGCCTATTTAATGGCCCTTTTCTTTTAAAGGGTCACCATTGCCTGGTGTGCTGTAGGGATGAATGACTGAGCAGTTAACTCAATAGACTTGGATATTTAAGGTGCTTGGGAGGTGGCTGCAAGCCAAGGCAATGTGACACTGATGTATTCCTTGAAATCTGGCTTAGGGAGAACCTCCTTCATGGACAAGTCCCATTGTCATTCCAAGAAACTTGGAATGTTTCTTTCCACTCTTTGGCTGACTCTGGTGGGCTGCAAGGCCTCAGCAGCACTGCCAAGAAGCCCAGGAACAAGGCACTGGGCTGCTGCAGCTCTGGTGGACACAGGGCTGACCTCAGGGTGTCTGGGACATGTGGGATGGGCATCCTGCCATTTGTAATTTTCTGACACCAGCTATGTAGAAGAAATTGGGTGAATGGTTACTAATGAGAAAGATTTAATTTCACCTGGGCTTCAGAAGAAGATGAGGAGTTCAGCTCTGTTGTCATTAGTGACATGTTTGAGGAGTCTGATTGTGCCTGGTCTGTCCAATACCTGAGTTATTGTTCTTTGAGTGACTTTGGCCTGATCTCATCAGATCCTTGGACCTGCTGAGCTTTCTTCATTTCCATGACTCCAAGAGCACAGTGTGGGACTTGGATGCTCTACAAGGAGGTCCAACCAGCAATTTAGGGCAGATGTATCTGTAACCTGGTCAAAAGAAAGATGTGTTCAAAAGCCCAGGAGTAAAGCCAGTATTGCAGTGCTTTTGCCCTGGGCAGGTGCACAAAGAAAGAGAAGTTTCTTGCTGAGTGTTTATTCCTCCAAGTGGGATTTTGCAGATGTGGGTAAACTGAATCCCTTCTTTCATCTGCTTAAAAGACCTATAAAAGAGCTGTCTGATGTTTTACAGAATTGCAGTGTAATTCCAAATCTGCTGCAGACATGCTGCATCCTCTCAGAATAGTTTTGTCTGGAGGTTTAATGTTGGTTTTCACCCAAGTGTGATTTATTTATAGAATCAGAGTCACAGGATGGTTTGGGTGGAAGGATCTGAAAAGCTCATCCAGTGCCACCCCTGCCATGGCAGGGACACCTCCCACTGTCCCAGCTGCTCCCAGCCCTGCCCAGCCTGGCCTTGGGCACTGCCAGGGATCCAGGGGCAGCCACAGCTGCTCTGGGCACCCTGTGCCAGCCCTGCCCACCCTCACAGGGACAATTCCTGCCCAATATCCCATCCAGCCCTGCCCTCTGGCAGTGGGAGCCATTCCCTGTGTCCTGTCCCTCCATCCCTGTCCCCAGTTCCTCTCCAGGTCTTCTGGAGCCCCTTTAGGCTCTGGAAGGGGCTCTGAGCTCTCCCTGGAGCCTTCTCCAAGTGAACACCCCCAGCTCTCCCAGCCTGGCTCCAGAGCAGAGCCTCAGAGCATCTCCATGGCCTCCTCTAGCATCTATTTGACCCATATACAAATTTATAATGACATGCACATACACATACAGAGGAATATCAACAAGACCTAAAGGCACACAGCAAATCCAACCCCATCTCATCTGTAGCCTGCTGGAAATTGTTGAACTTTTATAGAAAATCAGTTACAGCTCTGCAATTTCATGCTTTATCATTTTGGTTACTTGTATGTGGGAAATTATAAACCTTGTAATTTCTCTCTTGCTATATAAAAAGCTTTAGATAACATCAAGATATGGAAGTAATACAAAGTAAGATGCCTTGATACATTAATGAACAAGATCTGAAATAGACACTGTTCACCTCAATGTCATGGAGAGGGAAGAATTCAGCTCTAAATGGGAGGATTAAAAAACCTGGGTGAGGGGAGAAAAAATAGTATAAGGAAGAGACTTGGAAAAGAGGCTTGGAAATGTAAGGCAAAGCAAATTATGCTTTAAATACAAAAGACTTTGTTCCTGTCTTATTTTTAAAAATATAACAGTTGGTAGGTGGTTTGTGGCAGTGGGGTTCCTGCCTTCAGACACCTGCAGAACTCTGTGCCAGGGCTGAGTCTGACCCCAGCCAGGACATCGGTGTCACTGTCCCCACTGCCACCACCACCAGGCTCCAGAGTGTCCTGCCCACCAGCCAAACCCCTCTTCTTGTATCCATCTCCTCCAAAAAATGGGTTTATTTTCCAGCCCTCCTATTGGAGAGCTAAGCCTTGGATAGGAATTTTTATAAGTATGGAATATATGCCTGGAGCAGTCCTGTGCCTTCTGATTTGTCCCTTGCTTCTCAAAATGTGAGTCCAGTATTTGAGGATCAGCTTTTAAAACTGGCATCTAATTCAGTTTTATCTGCCTAAATTAAATCTCCAGATTAAAGCCATTGATTAAATAAGGACATATATTTGGTTCTTTAAACGATCCTTTATCAATCCTTTATCAATCTTTAAAGTATGGTGGTGTTTTGATGCCAGTCATTTATATGCAGGATAGCAAACCTCTGTGTTAGACTGGGGCCAGGGTTCCAAGGTCTCAGTGAGATGAGATAAACCTGGGCTTATTAGCCTGCCTTGGAGCAGGAAGCTTTGAGAAGAAATGATTCAATGACAAGAAAAAAATAGAGGCCAACACTCCCTGGTTTCCTGGTCCCCCTGGTCTCAAAGCCAGGATGTTTACCTGGATGCCATTAGTGAGGCACTGGGCCAGATTCAGATACAGGAGAATTTCTGATAATGTCTTTTTCAACCTCTGTTCTGTAGCATTCCTGCTTCTGCTAATGGGTGTGTGATTATCCCCCAGGGCATGTCCTGACCAATCCTTCCTGGGCTGAGCAGGGCAGATGCCAGGACCTGGGCTGGGGGCACAGGCTGGGACTCAGTGGAGCCAGGGACTCACCAGTGCAGGGACTCACCAGTGCCAGGGACTCACCAGTTCCAGGGACTCACCATTGCCAGGGACTCACCAGTTCCAGGGACTCACCATTGCCAGGGACTCACCATTGCCAGGGACTCACCAGTGCAGGGACTCACCAGTGCCAGGGACTCACCAGTGCCAGGGACTCACTGGTGCCAGGGACTCACCAGTGCAGGGACTCACCATTGCCAGGGACTCACCAGTGCCAGGGACTCACCAGTGCAGGGACTCACCAGTGCAGGGACTCACCATTGCCAGGGACTCACCAGTTCCAGGGACTCACCATTGCCAGGGACTCACCAGTTCTAGGGATTCACCAGTGCAGGGACTCACCATTGCCAGGGACTCACCATTGCCAGGGACTCACCAGTTCCAGGGACTCATCAGTGCAGGGACTCACCATTGCCAGGGACTTACCAGTGCAGGGACTCACCAGTGCAGGGACTCACCAGTGCCAGGGGCTCACCATTGCCAGAGATTCACCAGTATCAGGGACTCACCATTGCCAGGGACTCACCATTGCCAGGGACTCACCATTGCCAGGGTCTCACCAGTTCCAGGGACTCACCAGTGTCAGGGACTCTCCAGTTCCAGGGACTCTCCAGTGTCAGGGACTCTCCAGTTCCAGGGACTCACCAGTTCCAGGGACTCTCCAGTTCCAGGGACTCACCATTGCCAGGGACTCACCAGTTCCAGGGACTCACCATTGCCAGGGACTCACCATTGCCAGGGACTCACCAGTTCCAGGGACTCACCAGTTCCAGGGACTCTCCAGTGTCAGGGACTCTCCAGTTCCAGGGACTCACCAGTTCCAGGGACTCTCCAGTTCCAGGGACTCACCATTGCCAGGGACTCACCAGTTCCAGGGACTCACCATTGCCAGGGACTCACCATTGCCAGGGACTCACCAGTTCCAGGGACTCACCAGTTCCAGGGACTCACCAGTGTCAGGGACTCTCCAGTTCCAGGGACTCACCAGTTCCAGGGACTCTCCAGTTCCAGGGACTCACCATTGCCAGGGACTCACCAGTTCCAGGGACTCACCATTGCCAGGGACTCACCAGTTCCAGGGACTCATCAGTGCAGGGACTCACCATTGCCAGGGACTCACCATTGCCAGGGACTCACCAGTGCAGGGACTCACCAGTTCCAGGGACTCACCAGTGCAGGGACTCACCAGTGCGGGGACTCACTGGTGCCAGTCCCCCTTGCTGGCAGCAGCAGCTGTGGGACACAGGAGGTGACAGTGTCACACCCTGCTGGGAGGACAGGCTGCCCCCCAGGGGGAACCTGAGTGCACGTACAGACATGAGGGAAAGTCTCAAGGGACAGGGAGGGTATGGTTTGCTGTGGGGTGATGGCAGTGCCAGGCTCCTCAGCCCCTGAGCTGCTTTGGTTTGGTTCCATGTTCCACCAGCACTGATCCAGGTGCTTAATGAGTGGCCAAAGGCCAGTGGGCCCTGGCCTGTACCAGCCACACTGGCAGCAGGAGCAGGGCAGGGACTGTCCCCTGTGCTGGCACTGCTGGGGCACCTCCAGCCCTGGACAATACAGACCTAGAGGGGCTGGAGTGTGTGCAGGGAGGGGAACAGAGCTGGGAAGGGGCTGGAGCCCCAGGAGGGGCTGAGGGAGCTGGAAAGGGGCTCAGCCTGGAAAAAAGGAGGCTCAGGAGGGACCTTGTGGCTCTGCACAACTCCCTGACAGGAGGGGACAGCCGGGGGGGTCGGGCTCTGCTCCAGGGAACAGGGACAGGAGAGGAAATGGCCACAAGTTGTACCAAGGGATGTTTAGGGTGGATATTGGAAAATTTCTTCACAGAAAGGGTGATCAGTCCCTAGAACAGCTGCCCAGGGCAGTGGTGAAGTCATCATCCCTGGAAGTGTCCGAAAAGCAAGTAGATGTAGCAGTTTGTGATGTGGTTTAATGAGCATGTCAGGGGTTAGACTTGATCATCTCAATAGTCTTTTCCAATATTTATGATACTGTGATTCTGTGTTTTGCCTGGTTTATGTGCAAGACATTCTGTGCTTAAATTCAGTGTGTGAGTTTCTAGCACAAGGCCTGTAGATTCATTTCAACTGCAGTTTTTTTCAAAAGTAATGCTGAAACATTACCTGTCTATCTGTGGTAATTCATTAGCTCAAATTCTACCTTTGATTGGCTAAGTTTCCCTTTTAAGTCACGTTTTTAAAATGTATTATTTAATCATAAAACAATTGACCCTGTTTGTATTTCTGGTTCTTCCTGACTGCTGTTCCCTCTTATGGGCTAAGCAAAGAGCTGCCTCTTCCCAGAACACCAAATTATTGGAGTGGGCAGCATAAACTGTGTGTTAGCACACGTGGGAAGCTAGGATGAGGGAGAAGGAAAAATATTTTCAAATACCTGCAACCTACAGGAAAGCTGGAGAGGGACTTTTTGCAGTGATAGGACAAAGTGGGATGGCTTTAAACTGAAGAAGGAAAGGTTTGAATAGGATATTAGGAAGAAATTGTTCCCTGTGTGGGTGGGCAGGCCCTGGCACAGGGTGCCCAGAGAAGCTGTGGCTGCCCCTGGAAATGTCCAAGGCCAGGTTGGATGGGGCTTAGAGCAACCTGGGACAGTGGAAGATGTCCCTGCCCATGGTAGGGGCATGGGCTTTAAGGTGCCTTCCAACCTTCCAAAATCTTAGGGATGGTGGAAATGCAGGGGAAGGAAAAAAAAAAGAGAGTTTTTAATTAACTAGCTTTAGCCCTGTGGGTCTAAGCTAGTAGCAAAGCTGAGGGTACAGCAGTGGGATATAGCAAATCCTCTTCCCCAGTTCTCCTCTGCAGAGCTGTACACGCAGCAAAGCCTATTCTGTGAAGGCTCCACTGCCAAAAATAAACCTCATTGGGATTCCTGAGATGGCTGCTGTCAAGGAAAGTCAAATTTGGAGCTTTAAGCATGCGAACAGTGTCATTTTAAAAAGTCTGTTCACCGAGGAGATAAACAGGGATTAGCCTCCCAAGCTGCTCGCACTCCGTGCAGGGAGGGGCAGTGAGCAGCGCTGGGGCAGCTGGGGCTGGGCTCTGTCCAGCTGGCCAAACCCCAGCAGTGCTGCTGTGGGAGAGCAGAGGACACGCTCCCTGGCAAGGAAACACTGGGGTTTGCAGGGGCTGTGGAGATGGACCCTCCCCAGGGTGGCTCCTGGGCCGTTCCCCGAGGGTTTTGGGGGCAGAGTGCAAAGGAGAAGCTGTGTTGGGCTGGGATGAGCCTCTTGTGCCATAGCCATGCTACTGACTGGAGCACCCTGAGAGCTGGGAGCTACCTGGGCCTGTCACAGCACACGGGCTGGAAAGGCAAAACTAAACCCAGAAAATGTACAATTTATCTTTTCCAGAACAAACTTACTCCTTACAGTTCTGTCACCTGTAAAACCCCCTCTCTTCATAGGTACTTTTGTCCTATGGTAATTCCTTCCATCATGTTCTCCTCCAAGTTTGCTTTATGGGTGAAAACCACAAATTTTTGGTGTAATTGTTGGATGAATTGTTGGAGCCTGAAAGAGCTCTCTGAAATGCTTCAACAGAGATACTAAATCAGCAGCAGCCTCTTGCCACTGCAAAGGATTGCCAGGTACATCCTGAAAGCAGTTCCTTCCTCTTGTACAGTTCCAACAACATCATTAAAAAAAAAGTCTTGTCCTTTGTACTTCCTCCCCCCTTCATACATGAACATATCTTGTAGTAAATTCATTTTTCAGTCCTGACTTTGTGCAAACACAATGTTGTGCTGCAAGCATTAAAAGGCAATTTAGTACTCAAAGGATTAAAAGCTCATGTTAAATTGAAGACTACACTTGGCATAAACATTAAAAATTGACAGAACACCCTACACATTAACTGCACCAGGGCTCCATAATTAGCATTTAAAAGTAAAACATCATTTCCTTACTGTTTCCTACTTACTCATTTATAATGCATTTATTATAATTCGGATGTGAATATGAGGCTTTCCACTATTGTCAGTTGGTAAATAAATAAAAAACCCTGCTCCTGTTGGAAATGGGGGCCTGCACACAAGGGCTGGGGGATGAATGGTTTGTTAATCCAAATCTCAAACGTGTGATGAATCAGCAGTGACTAACTAACCTCATTCCAGGTCTAATTCTCTTCCTGAGCATCCACGGAGAGAGTCAGGCCCAGCTTCCACTGGCATCAGCACAGGGAACACAGGATAAACTCTGCTTCTTGGGATTTGGATCCATTGTGTTGGGTCTAGTGCTGTGCAATGTGGGAAAATAGATATATGGCTCATCCTGTACTGTGGAAAATTCACTGCAGATTGAAATTTGGATGCAGAAGGAAAAGAATGAGAAAGCCAATCTCATTAGGGAAGCGGAAAAGAGGGACTATCAGACATTAAAGGGATAGCACTTTGTTGACTTGTGTTATTTTGGGATGAGATGTTATTTTGGGATTTTGTTCATCCATACTAGTTCAGATCTTTTTTGGTCTTTGGGGTTTTTTGGAAGGTAAGGTGGCCAAGTGCTGAGTTCCAGTGTACTTCTGTGCTTGATTTAAATCATTCTCCATCTCTGGCTGGCCTGAGGCTTTCTTCTCATCCCACATCCCCTGAAACTACTTTCCTGTACTTCCAACAAATCTAGCTGGCTTCAGCCAAACCTTCTCTTCCATAGCTCTAGACTCACTGGAAGAATTTTAATTAGGCTGCTTAAATCAGCCTGGGTACCATTTGACCAAGATGCCAGTTTGCCAAAGCAGGTCTCCACCTGCAGCCTGGATGGGTGGGCAGAGGTTCCTCCTCTCCAGCACCAAGGAGATCTCTGCTCTGTGGTTCAGGGCACCACCTTCAGCTGTGTCAGCTTTCCCTGGTGCTGCAGATCAGGCCAAACCTGGCCCAGATCCTGATGGGTTTGAGATGCCCCAGGTTCAAAGCCGTGAGGAGGGGGCCTCACACCATTGTGTGAAAACCCACCAGAGAAACGTGGCAGCATGCAAATGATCCTGCAGGAGCCTCAGCGTTGCCTCTGCACGCCTTGCTGACATGATGAATCTCTTTTTGTTCCTGCTCTGAAGCCTCACATCATCTCCACGTCCTCCGGGGTCGCTGCTGTGTGGAAGACAAGACCACGTTTTGTTCAGGCCCTGTGAAATGCAATTAGAAGCCCCTCCAGAGGCAGCAGGAGCTGAAGTTAAAAGGACAGAGAGGGGAAGAAAGGGACCTCCCCGCTGGCCAGCAGTGTGTTGGCTTTGAAGTGCTGGGCCATCTTTTGTGTCCCCGCTCCGAGGGCTTTAATCAGGACCTTTGCCTCGGCGTTGGGGGGGGACAAACCCCGCGCAGTCGGTGGGGTTGTCCCTGTGTGTGCCAGGAAGAAAAGTCTTTGTCAGAAATTTCCACTGACCCAAGCACTTTGTTTCTTTGTCTCTCCCAGACGACGTTTGAACTAAAAAGAAGACCAGAACTCTTGTCTGTGCTAACAGTATTTTAATGGGGAGCCCCGGTGGCTTCTCGGAGCCTCCCTGCCAGGCCCAAGGCGGAGACGAGGCCTTTGGTCTGAAGGCCTCTTAAAATAAAACCAGCTCAGGCAGCTTTTTATAACCTTCTTCTCTGTCTGTGTCCTGGGTGATACAAAGAGGCTCACGCCATAATATTGCAACATGCTGCTAAGGAAAAATACTTAATTCTCATATTATGTAATGCTGTATAGACAGAACCTGGGATGGTGGACGTCTTATTTTTTTGTTGTTTGCACAGCAGCGAGTTACAGATCAGCTAAAACTCCCAAAATAAATAACCAGGACCCCAAGCATGAGGCACATTCTATAAATCTGACAGAGCTGGAAGCACTAAGTTGGCCAGCCCCGTGTCCCAGCCCCAGTGATGGACAGCACAGCCCGGGGGATGGCACAGGGCTAAGCAGGAATGATCTATGCTCTGTTTTCTGGAGCACTTTGCAGATGAAAAAAATGCTCCACTGAAATGCTGAGAATGATGCTAAAATTCGGGTTGCCAGTGTTTTACTCGTGAAGAATCTGCTTGAGCTACTTTTTAAAGAGATTTTTATGTATCTGTTGCAGTCTCACTTTTCTATTGAAATATGTACACCTGGACTCATAACTATGACTTTTATTCCTCAGGAAGAGGCATAAAATAGTTCTCAGTGCTTTTTAAATTATATAAAATATTTCTAAAATAACTCTTCCTTCCCAGTTAAACATTATCTCCTTACACATTTTCCCATTCACTTTTTGATATGCTGCAGCTTTTTTTCCTACCTTAAATCAGTCCCACTTTAGAAAAAGTAAACTCCTGAAAAAGAAGGGGGAAATTTTATAGGAACAAATAGATTAATAAGTAATGGTGATGAGATCTGGCAGCCTTTCCTCAGGTGTGTGTGGAGTAGAACATCACTGTATTACCAAAGCAGGTTAAAGTTTTATCACAGCTCTCGTGTATTTTATTAGATTCTCAAAGCACACCTCCTCCAGTAATGCCTGGAATAATCCAGGCTGGATATAGATCAGTTGATTAACTGAACCTCAGCAACAATAGCTCAGCTTTGGTATCATCTTTACTCTTTCACTTCCTCTTCATGATGTCCCCATCATTCATTTGGATTTGTTTATTTTGCATTTGTCCTTTCCTTCTTGTAGGGTTGAACACTGATTTTGAAGCAAAGGCCAAGGCCAAGCCTTCATCCCTTGCAGATCCTTCAGGTGTTCCATCCCATTGATGGAACATTACACTAGCACAGGAACAGCCCTGCCTGCTCCTGCTAGCACAGTAACAACAGCACTGTGTTATGTGCAAGTGTAATTACACGGCTGACTCGTTAATTACTGAGAGAGAGACTCCCTAATTTACCTGTGACTCAGCTCTCCTGGCTTTCACCAGCTCACCTGTGTGTTTCTGGCTGGTTTTGCTGTCTCAGTAACTGAGCCTTGCAAAGGCTCTGTCCTAATCCAGCCAAATTTATACAATGGTGCTGAAGTCTGAATGCCAGAGCAGCCCCATTAGCTTCAAAAGGACTTCTTTTTGTTAAAAGTTAAGCAGGTATTTAAGTGCATTGCTAGCTTAGGGTCAAAGTGTTCAGCACCTTGTTGGATTGTGTCTTACCTACCTCCTCATTAAAGACACATCAGACCAGTTGGCTTGTCTTTATCAAGCAGAGAGGAGCAGCCAATTGACTTTATGTGACAGCTAAAAGTGAAGGAGATCAAGGAAGCTTGAGAGACAAAGAAGTTAGGTTTTGTTAGAATCTTAAATGAAAGAGAAATAGCATTTGGCCAGCTAGTGAAAATTGTTTCTTACTGAAAATTGTGTGGAAGGATTTTATTTTCCAAGGACTTTTGACCAGGACTTTTGGAGAGATTTGGATTTGTGGAGGTTGGACTAGGGCAGAATCAATCTGCTTATTTTGTTGTTGCCTTTTTTGTTGTGAGTGTGGTGGCCTTGCACAGAGCTTTGAGTGCAGACTCCTGCAGTCCCAGGTGAGGATGCACAGAAGAATTGGCAGAAGTGTAAATGAGGCTCTTGCATCATTCTTACAAGAAACAGCAAAGGGCCTGGTGGGCTTAATACTGAGTGCAACTAGGCAGCCAATTTACTGGAGATCAGCTCCAGAGATGACCAGGGAAGAATTTTCTCCTCCAGCAGCATTAGCTTGATGGTTCTCACAATACAAATTATAAGGTCATTTGCATTTATATTCCTGCTAATGATTCTATGAAGAAATAATTTGTTTCCAACACAGCACTGTGCCTGTGCTGTCCCTCACACAGTAAGGCCAGCACCTGTGTGATGGACCCACTGGTTCCACAGCAGGAAGCTGTGATGGGGTTCTGCTCTCACCCAGTGGAGGCAACTGGGCAGCCTTCAGTTTTTGGCACTGTTTGCACTGGTCTTGATTGATGTTCCTCCTCTGGGGATTGGGAAGCAACCATATTGTCTGTCTGCTGGTGATTGCAGCCTCTTGGGCTGCAGGGACCTCTTCTCCCCTCTGCCTGTGCTGTTCTCATGCCAAAAGCTTTTCCAAACAGTGCACAGGGGGGATGTGCCAATACACCAGTAGCCCCTGGACCCTCAGGATGATGGCCAAGGTGTGTTTCCCAAGAGGTGGATTAGAGATACCCCTCAGGTGATAATGGCCCCTGCTGCAGGGGCAGAGCTGGGCTCCCCCAAGGACAGCTGCATTTTGGGCTGATTTTAGGCAGTTTTCTCTTACTTGATGCCCATATCAGCAGCTCTTGTTGTGAAACAAGAATCTCTCCTTCCCTGAGCCAGAGGTTTGCACAGGGAACTGTCCAGGTTCCTCCCATCACTTCTCCCCAGAGGAGGTGACTTTTTTTTTCCTACACCTTCTTTTCTACATCCCAAAGCTGAGATGCAACCAGAAATTCCTTTTTTAATAAAAACCCAGCAGAAATCTAACCTGTGCAGGGTCAGGTTTACATTTCCCCTTCTAAGGCACATCAGAAGTAAATGGGTGGATCTGCCAGACCCAGATATCCAAGTGTTCTGCAAGGAAATATCCCTGGTGTTATTTCCAGGCTCAATGAACTCCAGCATATATTTGTGATTTTCCCTGTTATGATGACATCAGGGTGGAAACAGGAGGCCAGGGACTTGGTGACAGCAGGCAGCTTTCCTTCCACTGCTCATTTACTGCCTTTCTGAGAGCCAGATCCTAAACACTCAAGTATTAACATGATTTCAGCTCTTAAGTAAAACTAAAGAAGTCTTTTCATCTTCCCATTGAGTGACGAGCTCCTTAAGTAGATCACAAGCTTTCTGCTGCTTTGTCTGAGTGAGGAGGAAAACTTTAATTGTTCCCATTTTCTAGTGCAGGTATTGATTAATTAAATGTATTAGCAAAGATCTTGGCCTACTTTTTTTGCACCATCAAACAAGTACTTAATGACTATATTACTATGAAAATGGCATTGCTTTAAAGCATTGCATTGGAGCCCCTTTGTACTTTGCTTTCATTTCTTTTTTTTTTTTTTTCTTATCCCATTATGAACAATAAAGTCTCTCCTGTTAATATAACACAGAGGAAGGGAAGGGAGGCAGAGAGAAGCTCACAGTTGAGGGATCCCATCTGGGCCAGGCTGGAGCTGTGGCATTGGGATGTCCCCAGGCAGGAGGATGTGCTGCCAGCTGGGGAGGCTCTCTGCAAGTGCAGGCAGGTCAGGGAGCAAATGTTAGATGGTGAATCTGTATAATTTACTCTAATTTAGCATTTGGTGGGTAGAAATATGAATATGAGTCACATGCTAAGAGGGAGCAGGCAGGTTTATGAGGAGCAGAACTAATAGGTCTGTGTGAGATAAAGAACACTGCCTCCCACCTCACTTAATCATTTTCTCCCTTTGGGTCCCACTGTAGAATCTCACCTTCATACCTACCTGTAGGTCTGCCTCCTTCCACCTCACAGCCCTGTGCTCACCAATGTGTATCAGAGAATTCCAGAAGGGTTTGGGTTGGAAAGGACCTTAAAGCCCATCCAGTGCCACCCCTGCCATGGGAAGAGATACCTCCCACTGTTCCAGGTTGCTCCCAGCCCTGTCCAGCCTGGCCTTGGGCACTGCCAGGGATCCAGGGACAGCCACAGCTGCTCTGAACATCCATTCAGCCCCTCACCACTTTCACAGGGAAGAATTTCTTCCTAATTTCCTATCTAAATCTACCCTCTTCCAGCAAAGCCATCCCCCTTAGCACATCACACATCCTGCACAAATGCTCTGTATTTTGCACACTTGCTGAATGGCAAACCCAAATGAATCTGCCCCAATTCACACTCACTGTCAAGGCCCTAATATGCCCTCAGGTTTTAAATGCATCTTCTCATATTCTATCCAGAAGTTCTTGGAAATCCTACCTTTTCCTGGCCTCCAAGTACACCTGGAGTTGGTGTTGCTCAGCCTCTCCACAAAGTTTGCACCTTGCCAGGCTGGGAGGTTGTACTAAAAGCTTTCATTTTACAGCACCTTGCGTGTTCATACACAAAGTTGTTAAGATCTGACACCAATTTGATGCTTTCAATCTTGATGCTTTTATCCCACCTGTCCTTGCCTGTACCTGCCAACATGTGCCAGCCAGGCCAGTGACCAAAGCCAAAGCAAGGCTTCACTGCCTGCAATGACAAAGCATTTCTTGCTGAAAAAAAAGTGTTATTGCAGAACACTTCATAAACTGTAAATTTGGAATTAAGGTTTAACATTTTATAGTACCAGCACTGGGAAGTCCCATGTCTGTAACTAAAATTTGTGCCATGGCGACAATAACACTTGGGTTTTATGCAATGCTGAAAGCTGAGATGCAGAGAAATGAAATGAGAGCCCAACTGCCTTCAACACCAGGGAGAACCTGAAAATACACCCACAGCTGGCTGCTAGTCCACAGCTGCTGGGCCACTCTCATACCTGAAATAAAATGCACATTAGCAACCTCTGCAGACAGGTTGGTTGAGGGCTCTGCTGCACAGGAGTGACTCGGGTCTCATATTGGGGTGGGAGGAGTGGAGCAACACAGCTGAGTTGCTTAAAATAGCCAGAAAAGGACCCTTAGTCCTTTCTTGCCTTGTTCCCTTCACATTCACAAATGTTCATCTCTGTCTCTCTTTTTTTTTCCATCCTTCCTAGGGGCGATGACTGACAGATTAATATATGTCTAGCTACGTGTCTTAGAAATCAAAAGGAAGGTGCTGTCAGAATCGCTTGTCAGAAAATGAGATTAGGCACACTTGTCATTTGCTGAGGATTGCAGTCTTTCAGAGATAAGGTTGCATTTAATGAGTGTAAAAAGCCTCCTTGTGAAAAAGGGGGTGGTGCAGGAGAGAGAGAATGATTATTTTTCTGGTGTCAGCTGAGTGCTTTATCATATAACTTGATAGCGTGGCACCCTGGCAGGCACTGATAATGGCTGCTGGGGCTATTGCACCTCTTCAGCTGCTCTGCAGCTTCAAAAGTGATGACTTGTTACCTGCTTTTAAACTCCTCTTGGATGTCGAAACCCACTATCCTGGGGGAAAGGAGCAAAAGCATGTACAGTGTGTTTTAAAGAAAGACCTGTGAAAACACACAGCATAAAGGGAACGTGCTAAATGTATAGCCACTTTCCCCAGCAAACTAGAAAGAATGCTCAGCGGGTTTCGGTGAAATATGGAACTTGTCTGACAAGTGAAGGATAACTAATGAGAAACAGAGCTGTATCCCACTGAAACCAATTGTGTTTTGTTATGGAAAATATTTATCAAGCTTTTTTTTTTTTTCATTTGTTGGTTCTCGTAACAGTGCCATAATAACTCCTCTTATGTGTGCGATTCGGTTTCTCTCATATGCATCTCAGTTATTTAAATCTGCACTGGGGTGGGTGTTTTTTGGTTATCCATTGGATATTATCATCTTCTACATGAATATTTTAGGTGAATGTTTCATTCATCAAAGTAATGGTCATTCTTTTGCCAAGTGAATGTCTTTGCATGGTTTAGAAGCTGGATAAGGTACAGATTTATTGTTCATAATCTACTTTCTAAATATGAGCTGACAGTCAAAAATGGAATTTATCTGTTCAGCAGAAGAGCCCCTACATTAGCTATGTTTTTGCAACAGTATTTCTTGCCTTGGCATACCTCTTTGAAAATTATCCTTGGAAGAGGAGATTTCTGTCGTATATTCTTCTCATCAAATGAGATGTGATTTTCATTATTTTGCTTGAATGTTGGAAAATGAAAGAAATTACTTGATTGGTTTATGGTGCTGATTCAGCATTTTCTGGACTAAAAATGACCTGGACGACAGAATGGGATTACAGCATGCAATAATGGATGCTTTATTTGGTGATAAGAAAGTCTTTTCTTCTGACTGAGAAGAAGAGAATGAAAAATATTTCTCTTATTAGGTGATTCAGTACCCAGATATTGACAGACAAATTAATTTGAAATACTTCTTCAGTTGCAGAACGTGCTAGCAGGCAGAAATTAGGAGAGGATAATGGCCACAGCTTGAAAGTGGTGCATTTATGAAGTGCACAACAGAAGTGCTGGTGGATGGGGAAGAATTTATATTTTATCCTCTCTCCCAGTGATAGTTTCTTATGTTCCTGGTTAGACTGCAGGGTGAATAGCAGCTCAGAGCCCAGCCAGGTCTCCAGGAGCTACATCCAGCCAAGCCATGCTCTGTGGTGCCTTTAGTAACTCGGAATTCAAACCCCAGGAAGCGTTTTAGGGGAAGAGATAAAATGCAGGCATTTTCTGATGGAAAATCAGAATTCTCACTCTTCATGGTGGTTGAAGGGAAGATGGCTGTGGTGCTCACCCGAAGGATTTCACATTGTTTGGAGAAGCCTGGGGGAGAAATGGTTTCTCATACATGGGAGAGTTAGGATTTGTCTTCGGTACAGTGGCTGGGTTCAGAAAATTATCCACCCTCCCCAGGTGTGCAAATCTGGGCTATATCCTGTCCTTGGAAGCAGTGGAGACCACTTAGTATTTTATAGGGCCAAGCTGTAAGGATAGGGAAGAGAGAGCAGCCCTATTGTTCCCTGAGCCCCAGTTTTTATCTTTGTTTCTATTTGAAACCCTAATCATAAAACTGCCTGCAGAGTGGTTGCCTTGCTGTTCCTCTAAATGAGAATTCCAGCTTTTATGCTAATTCAGTTTCAGGTTTCTTTGAACCTGCAGTTTATGGGCCTCTGCTTAAAACTGCAATCTGTTCTGCATAAAAGAAGGGATTACAAAGGGGTTTAGTTTTGCAAATGCTGCAGAAAAATAAAAATAATAAAAAAGTTGCACTGTCATTAATATGCTCCTGCAGAAGTTTTCTGCTTTGTCAAATGAAAAGCGTTACTTACACGGAGATTTACCCGGGGATGTTCTACATCCAGAGCTCTGTTCCCCTCGAAAGGGGCACTTGCTGATGGTGTCCCCCTTTCCCCAGTGCCCTGTCCCTGCTGGAGGGGAGGCTGAGGGAGCATCGCTGCCATGCACTGTGCTCGCCCTGGGGCCAGGCTGCTCCCAGACACACCCCAAACCCAGCAGAACCCGCCCTCACCACCAGTTCCTTTTCCTGGCATCCCTCATGACCTTTTTTCAGCCACACCAGCAGTCATTTTGCCGTTGTTAAGATCACCCTGGAGAACAGGTCCTTTTCCTGCACCTTTCAAAGTGCTGGAGTTTAAGTACCTTCTGCTTGGGACATTATGTCGTGGCTTGCTTTTCACAGCCTTAAAGTCTGCTGATAGCTCCATAAATTTTTTTCTTGGGGAAAGGATCCTGCATCTCTTATCCAGTAATAGGCCAAATCTTGTATGTTTTCAAAGCATTATGGAGAGCTTTATAAGGCACCGTAATCACGCTCCAAAGTCAGATACCATGGTGTCTTCTGGGAAGGTTAGCAACTTAATGGAAACATAAATGTTTCCAGGCTTTGACAGAATACCAAAGAATTAGAATATCCACTTTTCATGTTGCCAGGAAAAAAGCTGCAGAACCTTCCAGGTGAGGTGAGGTTTGCCATAAATAATTTAATCCAATATAATCTGCTGTAATTTCAATATTCGTTTGCTTCTTGTGCCAGAGATGGATAATTCTTCTTTCGAATTACTCTATGACTTGGAAACGAATGTCTGCTTCCCTGCCTGCTGTCTGGGCAGCTTTAGGTCATTTTAATAAAATACTTGGATCTGAAAACCTCTTTCAGAGAGTGAAAGATCTTGAAATTACTTTTGATCCAAGTTCAATGCACTTCATTTGGCTGTTGTTGTGGCAGAAACAAATGTCGATGCTGACAGAGACCACAGACAGATGAAAAAAATTCTGGCAAGGTCCCACATAGATAAGAGACAGAAGGTTTCAAAAACCTATCCAGGCATAACCTAAAGCACAGGAAAGTATTGCTGTCAGGAGAGGGGGAAGCTTGATCCAAAGGCATTCAAATCAGTGTGGGGAGGAGGGGTCCCTTTGATTTCATTTGGCTTTGAGTGAATTTCTGAACTCCAAATTCTCATTCAGAATTGCACAACGCGTTTTGGCCATGGGTAATTTTGTAGCAGGAAAACAGAGGTCCTCAATTTATCTCTAAGGCACGAATAATGAACATAATGAGGCCCAGAGCCCTGCCAATAAGCCCTCACAGCCCCAGGGAGATGAGCAGGTAAATGCATTTCTGATTCTGTGTGTGCTGAGATTTCAGGTGTGGCATGTGGTTAACATTGGAAAAATCCAGTATAGACAAGCTCGTCATTTAATCCAAGCTAAACGTATCAAATTAAAGTCTTGTGAGGAACCTAGGCTTTAATTAGATCCTTTCTTACCACGTCAGGATGTGGAAAGTCTTGACCAAGGTGCTCATAGAACACATGAGCTGCCACACCTTGCTACTGTGCATTTAATTCCTCATCCAGGTACAGCCTCACCATCGGTCCATGGAGTCCCCAAGTGCTGTGATTGTACAGAGAACACTCTGCCAGCTTTACACCTTTATCAATTTGTTTTTGGTAGGGACTGGAACCTGCACTCAAGGAACATCCATGGCCAATGGGCTGCAATGGCTTTTGGCCACTGACCATTCTGGATTCCAGAGACCAGACCTGAAACCATTTCTGTTGGGTTTCTAAGAGGAGATTAAAACCACCTCTCTGGTAGCACAGGATTAACTTTGCAGTATATATTTATTAGATACAAATATATATTTATTAGATGGAAAAACCTGTGAAAGTTTAACAGCCAAAATCCATGCTCAGCTGTGGTGTGGAAATGTGGGGATAACTGATTCCTCTGGACAGTCCTGGAGAATTCATTTCCATTGCCATACCAGGATCTGAGGTTGGCCACAATTCTTTAATTTTCCAGTGGGGACCACTTGTCCCAGTTTCACCAAAGCATTCCCACTCTGGATCAGCCATGGCACAAAAGCACTGTGGTGTTTGTGGCCATGGTCTGGCCCTGGAACTGTGCTGGGTGTGTTCATCTCCTGTGTAGCATTATTGCTCTTTGTACATCTTCCCACCTCGCTGTCCCAGTGGGACTGCACCTCAGATAAGAATCTTAGAGAAGCCACTGAAGGGGAAAACGTAAATGGATTCTTAAATGGATCATATGGTGATGGAATGAGGAACGAAAGGGAAATACTTGCATAAAATCATGTAGCTCTGCATGGGTAACTGGTAGGCATTCCTTCTTAATTATGGCACTTGTGCTTGTGTGGACAGTCAGATCATGATTCCCCCTTCCCTTACATGCTGTGGGATTTGCCCTGGGCAGGGCCACCAGAGTCACTGCAGCCACTGCAGCCCATCAGTGCTGGGGGAGAGCTCAGAGGCAGCTCAGTGCCCTGGGGCCCAGAGAAGGGCCAGGACATACCTGCATCTTTCCAAGCTGCCATTGGATTTTGGGCACATAATGTAATCCCAGCTCAGGTAAGGCTGAGCAGGTGCACACAGCTCTTGCTCTGCATTTGATTTCTGGCTGGCATTGGTAGTTCCCATCTTTTCCTTAGGAGAATCACCTCCTTCAGGCTGAGCTCTGCCACAGGAGTTGGGGTGAGTAGGACTTGTCAGCCCTGTTTCTGAGGATTTAGCTCAAATTCGAGTGGAACACATGGGAGTTTAATTCCATTAGCACTCTTTGCCCAGTATGGGTTTGAAACCCATTTCCAGGTTTGAAATCTTGAAAACACTCCCCGGGCACGGTCTTGCAAGCCTGTAAATCCCCTCTTAGCACCTATCCCTTTCCCAGGGAACGTCTCACCGTATGGAGCTACTGTGCCAATGTGCATAACTGCCTCTCATCTTCCCGGGAAACATCATTTGGCTCCGAGTGCTGCGCTTCAGTGAATAATCATTTATATCATCACGTATCTGTGCATTTATTTTCCGCGGTGGCCATTACTAATGGTGTGCTGCGCTTAAGGAAAACCTACAGCGAGTGGGAAATCCACTGCCCGTTGACAATAATGTTCAGTGCTGGAAGTAGTCAGGCAAATCTCTGCTCCGAGAGAAACCACAGCTCAGCGAGGGGTCCCTGACAGGCCAGCCTGTCTGCAGCTGGGGACGTTAGTTAGTTTTTCCCACCAAAAAAAAAAAAAAAAAAAAAAAAAAAAAAAAAAAAAAAAAAAATTAAATTTCCGTTAAAACCAAAAAATTTCCTAAATGCAATACGATGTTTTCGATCGTGTTTTCCTCCAGCGGAGCTCTAGAGAGTGATGCTCGTGGAGCTTTCGCGAGTGATGCTCGTGAGCCCGAGCCGCCATCCCGGGGCAGCGGGGACTGTCCGGCTCCGCGGGGACTGTCCGGCTCCGCGGGTCCCTCGCAGCGCTCGGAGCAGCCGCTGCCGCAGCTCCCCGCAGCTCCAGGCTGCTCCGGGCCGGGCTGGGGAGCCCCCGGGCGGGTCGGGGGACCCCGGCGGAGCCGGAGCGCGGGGCGGGGCCGGCGGAGGGCGGAGCCGGCGGGCGGCGGCGGCGGCTCCGGGAGCGGCGCGCAGTGCGGAGCGGAGCGAGCCGGGCGGCCAGAGGGGTCCGGCCGGCGCTGCAGCCGGGCCGCCCCGCGGGGATTACAGGCTTGCGAGGCTGGAGGAGCCGGGGCCGGACCGCTGCCTCTCCCCCATGGAATTCACCTGAGCGCGGCCGCCACGGGAGGGACGGCGCCCGGCGGGAGCTCGCTTTGGCTCGGGAGAGGACGGGCATGACTTTTTAACCAAAACAAAAACCAGTCAGCCCCTCAAACAGCCCGGCAAACAGCGGAGGAGAGCCCGAACAGCCGCCCGAAGGAAGGAAGGGACGCGCCGCCGCCGGCGCTGGAGGCGCGGAGGGAGGGAGGAGGCGCCGCGGCCGCACCGCCCCGCACCGCCCCGCACCCGGAGGTGCCGCCGCTGCCCCGGCCGCCGCCGCACATGGTTTTCTTTGTCCTGCTGCCGCTCCTGTAGCGCCCGCTCCTGTAGCGCCCGCCGCGCTCCCCGCACGCCGCGCTCCGCTCGCTGCTCCCGGGAACCATCTTGCGGGAGCGGGCAAGGGGTCGGCGGCCCGGGAAGGATGCCCGCCCGGCGGCCCGCGGACCCGGCTCCCCGCGGAGGATTAGTTGGGGTTTGGCCGCGGGACGCTGAGAGCCGCGCTGGATCGGAGTTGCCGCACACGCCATGAGCCGCGGGCCGGCCGCCCCGCGGAGCCCCCGGACTGCAGGTACGGAGCCGGCGGGAGGGAGCGGCACGGGCCGGGCGGAGGGGCCGCGCTGCCTCCGCGGGCAGGTGCGGGGCCGCTGCGAGTGGCCGGGCCGTGCCAGCGGTGAGTCAGGCTGCGCTGTCTGGACAGGAAATATTTTAGTCATACATCCCCTCGAACGGCAGCGCATTCCTCGGTGAGGGAAAAATACTCTTTGGGTAATTTTTTTCTGTGTGGCTTGTTGGATTATTTTTTTCTTTAAACCCAGGGATTGCTGACTTGTTTCATTTCGCGGTGAAAAGGATTAAGCTGCGCTTGGTAACAAGGGGATTTGTAAGGAAAAAACAGCCAAAGTGCGAGGAAGGGAGCTGTGTGTCACCAGCTCCGGCTCTGTGCAGGGGAAACCGAGGGCAGAGCACCCCGGATAACCCGGCGCTGTCCCCAGATGTCACGGTGGCAGCACGGTGCTCATCAGCTCGAGTCAGACCTGGGAAGATCGGGATAAAGGGCAGCGGAGAGAGAGCTGCGCTTGGCTGGAGAAGGGAAGGGAGAGCCGAGCTGCTCTCCGCCGCCGGAACGTCCAGGTTCGGCCGCATCGCAGCCGCCGCGCACATAAAGGCACTTTGTTGTCTGCGCCGATTGCTGTCGGCACTTTGCGGACACCGAATTTCATCCTTCTGGGGAAGTGCTGAGTTGTTGCGGGTTTTTGAATCAGTCGGGCTTTTTGTTCCTTTAGTGTTGTTGCGTGATGTGTCTGCCTAGCTGTGGAAAAATAATAGTTGCATGGAAATTGATACACTGTGTGTCTGCTGGCAGAGATGGTGTTCGCCTCTATCACCCGTACACAACCCTAATTGCTATTTTGTGTTTAAAACCCAATTTTTGAGTAAGGAAACAGTCAGGCCAAGTTCATCTCACCGTTCCAGCCAGGGTTTGGGTTCTTTTCGTGGGAAAGCCGGCAGTGTGGTTATTTCAAGTTGTTCTTCCATTCGGTTGTGTGTGGTCAGTAAAGCAAAATGAGCTTTCCTCTTGGACGAGCTTTGTGTTTGTAAAATAATTCATTTTTTAGATGTATGTTACATGGATAATCATCTGCCAGGTTGCTCTGGAGCAATCCTCGGGCAGGCTGCGTTCTGTTCGAGGTGTGCCACTTCCAGGTGTCACAGCACTGTTTGTGACTGGGGTATGCGATAGCACGGGAAAAGACTGCGCCTGAAAAACCATGCCTTAAAAAACAATCTCTTGGTTTATGCTTGGCATCAGAGCAAAACTTCTTAAAAAGATGTTTTCCTTTTGTAATGCTTGGAAAAATCAAGCGAATAGGAAACATGGAGCTTCCCTGTGCTGTTTTGTTTTGAAGCAGTAAAATAAAGTAATAGCTGAGACTGTAAGAAGTTTGTTTGGTTTTTAATATTGGATTTTCTTTCTAAAAAGAAGGACTAGTTCAGGGAGTTTTGACTTCAGAGAAAAGCTCCAGTTGAGAAGACAACAGCTGAAATTCACTAAGAAAGATTATTTTTAAGCAGGCTGATTGGCAAGGGTAGGAAAGCATTGAGCCTCTTGTTGGACTAATACTGGGCTGCTCTTTAAAGCACATGGCCTTCTTGATCTCTTCAATTTGTGCATTATTCACATATTTTCATTAATTTAGAGAAAGTCGTCACTGATTAATAAATCCATCATTGGGTGCTAAATCCAGTGTTTACAAGGTATTTAATTGAGACGAAATGCACCAGCTCAGCTTTCAAATAAGCCAGCAGTAATCTAGTGAATTTTATCTAGAAGTCTGAAAAAGAATAAAGCTATTTTAATAATTAATCATAGAAATCTTGTCTGTGACTAACTTGAGGGCAAACAAATTTTTTCAGTGTATTCGTGTCCTATGATGCACAGTCTGAGCTGTGTCTACTCGTTTATCGGGACTTTCACATCCAAGTTTTCAGTGCAGTCAAGACAGAGAACGTACATGATGATTGTCTGGTGATTTTTATCTGCTTTTGAATTGAGAAATTCATTCCCCTTAACAAAACCCCCCCCACACCCACTTTCCAAGCAGTATTTTCAATTATTGTTCCTGAATCCATCAAGAAAACAGTTTCTAGGGAAAAAAAATAAAACCTTTCTTAAGTGTTGCATTTTAACCCTGTTTGCAGTGTTCTGTTCCTGAGTATACATTTTCCCTGTATTTTCCAGGAGTTTCTCAGTGGGGCTGGTTTGGAATTGAACAGCTCTGTGCTTTTTGTGGGTGCAGAGGTGGGAGAAGTTTGAGCTGTAGCTGCCTGTGTGTGTTCTGTGTGTGTGTGCCCAAGCACAGCAGCACACAGCTGGCAGAAACTGAGGGTTTGCTGCTTTTGGGCTCGGGGTGTTTGCAAAATGAACATTTCCAGTGTTCCTTCCCTGCCTGGTTTTGTGTCTTTGGAATTTCTGAAAGAGGGAGATCAATGGTTTTGTGTGAAACTGAAATAACGCTTTTTATATGGGTGTAGAGCTGAGCTGGCACCCTGGCATACAAATAGCAGGAATAGACAAGCTACTAACACAATATTGAGGGGAAAAACCTCCATGGATAAAGGTGGCTTGATGAAAAAGAAAAGGTTTATTAGTTTACACCGTGAGGTGTCGAGAATCAGTTATTCTGAGGAAGGCAAAGCTGACGTGGAAATACACACTGATCTTAAATACTCACACGCTCTTTATTTTTCAAAGAGTTTGCAACAGCAGTTTATGAAATTACTAACCTAAGTTATCAACGTTGCTTTGAAGGTGGTAAAAATCAAATGTTCACACAGCAGGGATCCCAAAACACTTTAAAAATTAATTAAGAAATCTGTAGTTCTGGAAATTCCTGAGACTGGGCTGTCTGGTTCGAAATCATGACTCTTCTCCGTCGCAAAATCAATGTCGGAATGTGTTGGATAATGGCAGTACAAAGATACAGTGTCTGTGCAGCTAATGTTGAAGAAAAATCCCATTTCTTTATGAAATAGAATCTTTCCAGAGCAATATCTGCACTGCAGGGCGGTGAAGCACAGCCAAACAGCACCACCTCATGGACACGGCCTCCGGAGCCGCCGCTTCCAGCGCCCCTGGTTTTGTCTCCTGATTTGTTTCCCTAAAATATACACACCTCTGCCTGTGCATAAATACACCGCCTGCCTTCGGAAATCCATCACTGCTACAAAATGTAACTTCTTTTTTTTCTTTTTTTATTGGTCTTTCAGGCATCTGATGCCAGCTCTGAGAAACTGTTCAACGCTGTCACAAATAAAGGTAAGGCTGCAATCCACATCCCAAACAGATTTATTTTCCTTTTTTTCCCCACACGTTTCTTTTCATGGCAATTTCAATGGGAGATGAAATGTAACTTGTCTTGCAGAAATGTCGCAATCAGCTTGTTAGTGCTTTTTATGTTTCTCTGGGTATCAGACGTGTTCTGTATGCTTGGTAATTGCTTTGCTTAATATAAAATATAGGCTTTAAATAATGCATTGCCTGCCAGGTCAGAATTAATTTAAATAACAATATTAGGGAATAGTTTATTTTACAAATGGCTTTAATTTAAGCTCATTTAAATAACTGTAAGAGTTTTCAAAATGTTTTAACTTGATTGTTACTCATCAGCTCCATGATAGACGTGGAATTATGAATAGCCAATTTGCACTGCTGACAGTAATAACCAGCCAACGTTTAGTATTCACAGGATAATAGTCATAAACCATGGCTTACTGTGCTGTGTGCTTTCTGTAGAGTTAATAAATGATAGAGAGGGCCACATTTAAATATTCAGTATCCCATTAATTTCTTCCAAACAGCAATCCAAAGACAGAGCAGCTAATGATATAACAGTACAGCCCTAAATCAGCGCCCGGGAGCCGCTCCTGTGTGCGGAGCTGGGCCTGGAGCACCCCTGCTAGAGAGGCCTGGGGTCCTTTGGGTGCAGTTCTCATTTTTGGCCTGGTCGGTGTTTGTGCAAGGAGGGTGGAGGGAGCAGCTCCAGGCATGAGTTGCACAAACAAGTATAATTCAAAGCCTTGAAAAGGCATCTGGTTTTTAGCCCAGTGTCCTGCTTTTCTGTGGCAGCGCATGGGAGGTGCCTGGAGAAGGGTGAGCTGAAAAGCAGAGTTTTATCTGATGGGGTTTGGAGCTCTCAGTTGCCTTAGAAGAGGCAGATTTGACTCGTTTGAAATTCAGATGTGTTTTGTTGGCCAGGTGTGGATTTGCTGAGTATTTCCCTGTGTGCTGCTCCCCGGGTTTGGTTTGTTACTCCAGTGAGTCATTCCAGTGTTTCTCTGTGCCTTTTAATTCCACGAAGCTCTGGTGGTTTAACTGGGGACAGAATGTGACCCTGTTACCTTTGGGATTCCCATGCTGATCCACTGCTGCTTCTGAAGGCTTCTGCTGCATATTGAATTATACCTGGATTTAATTGCATTACGGATCCATAGTCCTGTTTTTCATGTATTAGCATCCTCTGAAAGTACAGTCTGGATTATTTCTGTGGTCTAACCAGGTTATCTCACTTGGCAAGCTGATTTATCCTTTGTGATTAATGGCATTTACAGGTTCCCCAGGCCCCTCCAGAGGCTGAGAATAGGTGGCACAGCCATTAGAAGGGAAGAGCTGCTTGTCTGGAGTGACCCCAGGCCCCCAAACTACATGTGACTGCATCTTTATTTTGCTAATTTGCTGTAAAAAGCTTTGGCATTTGAGCAGCCCTTTCTTGGGGCTGGGCCAGGGCAGGAGAAGGAGGTGAATCCACATTCCTGGTGCAGGCCTGTAACCAGGGAGAGGGGCTCCTCTCCTCCCAGGAGGTGACTGATGAAGAGTAGGCCCCTCTTCCTCTTCCTTTGGTTTTCTTTTTTGACTCAAACACATTTCCCACATTCTTATTGCTGTTTACTTACCGAGCTTGATTCGTGGCATCCCTTTGGATGTGAATACCCATGCTTGACAGGGAGCCTTTTCTTCCGAGGTACTTTTCTTTGGTGATTTAGTTCCCTTGAAAGGATTAGGGTTTCTTTGTGTAGCCTAAAATCAACATGGGCTTTTCGAAGCTTTGCTTGGGAAACCGTACACAAATAAGCTTTTTAGTTGATGGTAGATTATTCCTTTGCCCCTTATTTCCATCAAAATGGCATCTTTCTTTTCTCCTCCTGAGTTTCCCCTTAAAGCCATATGCTAATTCCTGTTGGTAACATGAATGACAAGGGAGGAATCAATGCAAATCCAGGTGCGGCCAAACCAGGCTGGCTGGTATTTTCTTTTTTTTTTTTTTTTTTTCCTTACCCTCTTTTTTTCCTTTTTTCCACTGGGAGAAAGAGATTAAGCGGAAAGCGAACGGAAAAAGCATAGGGGACAGTTTTGTCAAAGGGATTAGCATTCAGACTACAAAATCTCAGGGAAAGAAGCTCAGAAAAGCTCCCCTGTTTGGAGATAATGTCAGTAATTGCTGGCAGGCAGGTGCTGGGCTCTCTGCCGGGGCTGGGGGCTGCTCCTGCTCTGAGTGGCCCTGGGGAGCTCCCAGTGCCCGGGGGCTGTCAGTTTGATAAATTCCCAGTTCAAGTTCCCTCTCTGCAGCTCAGGCTGTTCGCTTCCAAGCCAGCTCTTCCCCACTGTGCTGTCCACGGCTGCTTTTGCCAAAAGCAATAAAAGTCACTGGTAAGAAAGGTCAGATTTGCATTGGGAGAATTGTGATGAAACCTTCCAAGCTGGGAGGGCTGGGCAGGCTGACAGGCCACTCCTCTTGGATGTCCCACAGCCACCTGCCTCACACACTGCTTGGGTTTTCCTTGCCTTTATTTATTTTTTTTTATTTTTTAGTATTATACATAACTGAAGTAGCAGAAATTATAGAAGTAATGTATTTATGGAGCAGGTACAAATCCTGAAGCATTTTACGTCTCATATATATATTTTGCCCCCTTTATGTCATTGTGTTGTGGACTTCAAGGCTTAAGATGGGCTCAGGCTCAAGGAGTGATGGATTAATGTGGATGTGTAAGTCCCTTCCTTGGAAACACTTAGGAATTTTAAAAATCCAGACCCAAGAGAAATCTCCCCCAGCCCTCTCTGGAAGAGCTGATAAAACCCCTTGAGGAGAAGTCTCTCAGCTCCCATTTAGGACCTGGCTGCCCCTGAAGCTGAATGGAAAGGTGCATCACTGAATGCAGAAGGGTCCTGTGAGCTTTTGGGGGCAGCCAGTGGATGTTGGGGTCCCTCAGGGCTGGGATTCATGTCAGAGCCGAGCAATGAAAAGGGCTGTGGGGTTCCCCATCACCTCTGTGCTGCCACCACTCCCAGAGTCCCCAGCACTCAGTGTGTGCAGCAGGGCTGGGAATCTGGCAGGGATGGAGCTTGGTCCCCAGAGCAGGAGCTGCCACTGAGTGAGTGATCCTGGTCGTGGATCAGAGCCCTGCCTTCCTTGGCTCTGCAGGAACACCTTGTAATGCTTAAATTACCCAGGGGATAGTTCCCCTGGGAATCCAGGTGGCTGTGCTGGGAGGTGAGCACCCAGGGGTCTGGGCCTTGGTGATGCTTGACAAAGGAGCTGTCAGCGTCTGAATAAATGAGTTGGAGAAGAGCTGGCAGAGGAGAGCATCCCCCCTGCTCTCCCTCCCTCTCTCCCTGTGGGATGGCCCTTCCACTTGGGATTGCTGCCTGTAGTCTGTGTGTCACTGCAGAACAGAGCTGCCCCACACCCTCTGAGAGTTTCAGCTCAGCACCATTAATCCCAGCAAAAGTACAGGGTTTGTTCATGAATTTTTGTAACATGACTTCTCAGCGTAATTAAATTCCATTATCTCTCAGTAATTTACATACACACATCTGAAGCTGCAGAGCAGGCAGCTCCTACTTGGACTGTGTGGTTCATTTATGTTAACTCCCTCCTACATACCCTTGGAAAACAGCTTTTCCTGGAGGGAGAAATAAGTCCCAGAGTGGTGAAGTTTTCATTTGTGCTGTATATTGAAGTTTGCCTTTGATCAGAAGCACAACTGGGCTGTTAGAGCTTTTTATGTTCAAATTGTTTACAGGATGTTCATGTAAACTTTATGAATCCTTCTGCTGCGTGGCACCACCAGCTGTCAGGGAAATATTTATACTCTCAGCTGGAGGTTCATCAAGGCATCTGGGTTAGGAGGCTTCACTGGTGGCTGAAATACCAGTCAGATCAAGCCCTGGCTTTTTAGGCAGTTCTACAGCAATATCCTGCCCTAGAAAAAAAAACAAGCTGTTGTTGTTTCTCCCCTTGGCTTCTGTGGTGAAGCATTTCTTGAGGATCCTCTACAACATCTGTTTCTGTAAACAAGCAGGGAGCTAAAGCTGGCAATTCCTTCCCTGCTGATCCCTTCACAGGAGACCCTTGGCTGTGGAGAGGTGCTCTCACTTTGAATAAACCATCCCCACGGCATCTCCATGGGTGTAAGTGGATCCATGTGCAGTGTTAATGTGGTCAGTGTGCCAGAGCACTGGCTGGGGCTGCCTCCCTCCCTCCCTCCATTCCAGGGTCTGGAGGAATCCACACAACATCCTCACTCCCCTGGCCTGTGTTCTCAGCCTCACTTGCAGTTTTTGGGGTGCCTCTTCTCACTGAAATGCCTCTTCCTGCCCTGCTGTCAGAGCTCTGGAGCAGCCCCAGGCCAGCACACCTCGGGGACTGCTGAATCATCCCAGATTCTGGTTTTGTGGCAGTTCCCGTGTGACCCCCACAAGTGACACCCTGACAGTGGCGTCTCCTCCCCTTTCTGGTGGAGGCTTCCCTGGTGCCTTTGAATCACTGCTTTGCTGGTTTCAAATGCCTTTTCAGTATTTTCCATGTGGAAGTTCAGTGTCTCATTAGGGAGAGGCTGAGCACTGGAAAAAGCTGTGGGTTTGGAGAGCCTGGGTTTCTGGTAGCCCTGAGTTAGATTAGAAGAGTCACATTGCTGGGTCACATCACTCTTGACTTCCAAGTGAAGCAGAAAACATGTCAATAAATGTCCTGTGATGGAGCTTTGTTCTGCTGCACAAGGAGTGAGGCAGCTGTTCCTGTGCCAGGGACACTTTATCTGAGCAAGGGGTTTGTTCATAACATCCCTTATGGCTGCACCTCCTGAGCACAGCCCAGCCCTCTCCAGTCCTGTGCCTTCCATGCCCTCTCCTTCTCCATGTGCTGGGAGTTTTTTGGCTGGACTGTGTGTACCAGCTGAGCTGTGGGGTGCCAGGGCAGTGGGTCCCAGTGCTTTGGGGTGCCAGGCAGTGGGTCCCAGTGCTGTGGGTCCCAGTGCTGTTCTGTAGCTGCAGGAAAAAGTCCCTGGATATTGTGATGTGCCCAGAGGAGCAGGTGAAAGTCTGAGGTAGCATCTTCCAAAATTTTCAGATTCTTAAGTTGTTAAACTTACAAAACAGGAGCCTGTCACAGGTAACTTTTAGGTCAGTAATTCAAAACAAAAGCTGAAAGCAGCCAGCCTAAAGGCATTGGCTTTTCCTGACCAAAAGAGCAGAGAAAAAGTTGCAAGTGTTGTTCTGGTCATCCCTGCCCCTTTGGGCTGGTGTCAAGTACCCTCTGTGGTCAGTTGGTGATCACGTGCCCCCAAGGGTTCATTTAAGGCTGTGGATTTTTGCAAAGTCAAGCTATTCCAGGCTAGGGAGCAAAATGGCAATATTTGCCAACACAATCATATCTAATATGAAGGGAATATTTGTCTTGTAGATTAACCTCTATTTGATTTTCTCAAAAAAGATATCAGCGTTGGGGTGTAACATTGTGCTAATTGGCTCAGAAGAAGGTGGAAAAATGTGTGGGATAGGAGTGTTTTGGTGGCAGAGACCCTGCCTTGCCATACCTGTGGCTGGGGGAGTCCAGGCTGCTGTGAGATTTGGTGAATGGAGCATCCTGCAGACCTCCCCTATCTGGCCTGCTGTTAGTCTCTCCCTTGTAATAAAATGTTATTTTCTCTGAAAATGTATGTTTATTTAACTAGGTCTCTTTTTGCTTCACAATCTGGATTCCATTCAGTCAGTTACCACTCCAATTAACTAACAATTATTTAACATTAACAGTAATTACAGACGCCAGTTAAGCGCCTACAGATGTCAACTGTTAGCTTTGTACCTAATCACTCAATGAAATGGAGAAAGTTCAACAAACATCAATTAGCCAAGCAATTAGTATGAGGTAGGAAAGAGCATGTTATCGTGTGTGAGCTGATTCAATTTATTTTATTTTGTCAGTAAAACACACACAGGCAGACAAGCAGCAATAAGTTGTTGAGATTAGATAAAGCTGTATTGTTTTGCTGCTTATACAAGATTTTTTTTTTCCCCTCCTGTTCTCTCCCTTACATAGCTTCACTGTGCTTTGCCAGGCATTTGTTATCTTATCAAATGCATTTTATTTCCATTGGAAAAGCACAGCAGAGGGGTCACATCTCCATCAGGTGTCACCTGAGCAGAGCCACTCCTGTCAGGAGGCTCAGCCTGGCACTGGGTTTAACCCAGGTTTAACCCCAGACTTAGGCCAAGGACAGCACACCAGTGGTTGTAGGTAGTTGCTGGACAACAGGAGTTTCTGGTTTTTTTGTTTGTTTTTTTTTTTTCCTTGATTTGTCATTTAATGTTGGTTCTGGATGGACTCTGGTTCCACAGCCCCTTGCTTGGGTTGTAAGGGGACCACAGGGCTCCCTCCAGGCCTGTGGGAGCACCCAGGGCACAGCTGGACAGAGGGAACAGCTGGCCCAGAGCATCCCAGAACCAGCCACTGTCCCCCCCAGCCCTTGAGGGGAGCAGTGGTGCCTCCAGCAGCACCATGGCATGTTGTGGGGGGCTGTGTGCCCTGCATGGCTCAAAAATAAAATAAAAGAGAAGGAATGGGCCATAAATTAACTTTACCTACTTCACCTAGAGAGAAGTGGTTGATTCCCAGCCACCAGGCAAGTTGCACCACCAGCCTCTCTTCGAGGAGGGTCTGAAGTCAGGAGAGCTGTGCAGAACGTGCTCAGGGTGTGGCTCTGGACTGCCCAGGCTTCCCAAACACCCAGCTGTGCCACCAAGCTCCAGCCACCTCCCCAGCCCTCCTCCAGAGCATCTAATGCCTCCTCACTTGGCAGTAACACAGCCTGAGCACGGGCTGTCAGACAGCTACTGCAATTCAAAAAAGAAAAAGCACCCCAAAATATCTCACCTCCTACAGCCTTGACACTCTGTCAGTACGAGTTACATGAATTGTGGGGTTTTTTTCCTTTTTTCTTTTTTTTTTTTTTTTATTTATTTGTTTGTTTGCTTTAATAAAGTCTTAAAAGGTTCTTAAAACCAAAGCAAAAAAGACTTTTTTTCTTCCAGTTCTCAACTGCCCCCCAGACAAGAATGCTTTTTGCCTTCAGAAAGGTTGGGCAGGGTTTGGAGCAGCCAGGTGTGGTGAAGTGTCCATGTCCACAGCAGGGGCTGGGATGGGATGAGCTTTAAGGTCCCTTCCAACCCAAACCATTCCATGATTAATCACCACTCTGACATATTTTAAATGTTTCTCCACACAAAATGATCCCACAAAGTCAGATGTTATTTTATCATGCAGACTGCCCACAAGAGCCCATGCAGTTCTATGAATTAGTCATTGTTTTCCCACAGTGTGGGAATAGGAGCAGAGAACCACAGGCAGATCTCACTATTGCTTTCCAAAATCTCAGCTTTTTTTTTTCTTTTCCTAGAAAAACACAGTCTGAACATTTGAAGAAACTCTTCAGTGTATGACCTGAGTGCAATAATATTTGTCTGAGTAGGCAGAAAAACTGAAATCAAGCTTCCCAGTGAGAGCTGCCACGTTCCTTCTGGTGGCAGAGAAGACTTTGTGAAGGATGAGACTTTAATCTGGTGAAGTTTTAGCTTTCCCAGGGCTCAGCACAGATTATCCAAAGGAAAAGGCAGGGTTAGGAAGGGATGCTGTGAGTCTCAAGAGGGGGAGGAGGTTGTGAAGGAGCATTTCTGGGCTCAGGGGGCAGAATAAAAACACTGATTTGTCCTTCAGCTCAGGTGTTGTGCTTCCTTGCTCCACTGGCTCCCAACACTTGTTATCACCCAGCATTTGCTCTTCTGGATGGGAGCCACAGCAATAAAACCTGGGACACCCTGGGGACTCTCAGCCCCCCAGGATCACTGAGATTTCAATTTTTCTTATCCCTGCTGGATGTTGGTGAATGAGGGGCACTCAAGCCCCTTTTGCTGTCCCTGTCCCCAGCAGGTCCCATTCTCCTCCCCTACCTCCTGGCTGCTGCCCTGGCTTTGGTGCTAAAGTTGGGCAGTGTGAGCTGAAACCAGAAACCCAAACACAGAAAAAAAAGAAAAAAAACAAAAGTAGGGTAATTTTGCAGCTAAGTTGCTCAAGTAAAAGAGGGAAAGGTGGGGTGGGAGGAGGCAGAGCCTGGGCAAGGGCAGAGGGGCTGCCCCAGCAAGGTGCTGGAGGAGAGCCAGGATCAGGACAGGCTTCAGCTGCCATCACCACTTGTCCTGGTGTTGTCCAACACATTCAGGTATTAAGTGTGACAGGTTCTGTTTTTCAAGCTGGATGTGACTGACTGAGAGAGGCCTCAAGTGTGTCTGAAAGGGCCTTGCACAGTGTTCAAGTGGTTTTAAAAAAGCCCATATCAATGTATACTTAGAAAGTGGCAAACAGAGGAGCAGATAAACTGAGTGAAGTGCCCTTTAGAGCATTAATGGCCTTGCCTTCCATGTGCTGGGAGAGTGAGGGGGAGCTGGGAGGGGGCTCCACAGAACTGCAGAATCCCAGAATGGGTTGGGTTGGGTTGGGTTGGGTTGGGTTGGGTTGGGAGGGACCTTAAAGCTCATCTCATCATCTCATTCCCAACCCTGGGAACACCTTCCACTGTCCCAGCTGCTCCAAGCCCCATCCAGCCTGGCTTGGACACTGCCAGGGATCCAGGGGCAGCCTGAAAAGCCTGACAGCCTTTCTGAGCACTCTGGGCCAGGGCCTCCCCAACCCACAGTCAAGATTTCTAAGCCAAAAAAATTATTCCCAAGAAATCTTTTCTATTTTTTTTTTTTTTGGAGCTGCAGACCTCAGCTTGCTAAGGCTGTTCAGAGTGGGGCCAGGAGAGAGTTCACAAGTCCAGCAGCACAAGACCTGGCACACCCTGGGGACTCTCAGCCCCCCAGGATCACTGAGATTTCCTTTCTGTGTTAATGCAGCAGGATTTCCCTGGCTCAAGGCACACTCACAGCTTGCCCTGAGCCCTCCAGAGCCACTTGATTTATTCCAACCTCCTGTTCACTGTCAGAGGAGCTCCCCAAACCTCCTGTTCCCCCTCACCTGTAGTGATTCAGGTCATGCATGGCTTGGGCCAAACCAGCTTCTCCCCCAGTCCCCATGGGTCACTCTGAGGCTCCTTCATGGGGTTTCACAAACACTGGGGGGTCTGGAGAGCTGGGGCCACCTGGGCCAGCTCAGGCCTTGGTGAGGGAGATGGGGAAGAAGCTGGGAAGAGGGATGAAGTGAAAGTGCTGTTGAGCTCCCACAGCCATTTGCTGTAGTTTCCAAATACCTCAAGTCAGTGGGCAAAATTTGGAAATTAGAGGCAAAGGAATTTGAGTGGCTGGTAATAGAAAACAGCTGCTGCAGAGCAAGCTGGGTCCTAAGGAAGAACAACCCCATGGAAATGGGTCTGCCAAGTAATAAAGCCACAAATAAATACTTAGTTCATTTACTAAGTTGTTGGTCCCATAAGCACTGAAACTTCATTTGTTAAGAGAAGCAGTATTTAAAAATGTAAAGCAGATGAGCAGGGCCCTGGTTTTGCTGCTGCTGGCTGGGTTTATTGCTGGGGTTGTGTGCCTGGGGCCTGTGCAGCTTTCAGCAGCTGTGGGAGCTGCCTGGGCACCCAGCACCAGTTTCTTCTGTCCTGTGATAATAACTGTTGGCTTTTTTCTTTTCTCCTTGCCCCTGTTGTTGAGATCAATGATTATTAAAATCTGACTTGAGGAGTTTTTCAGCGCCAGGCTGGAGCTGCTGTCCCTGGGGACGGGTGGGAAGCTGTGCCAGGAGCACAGTGCCTGCTGTGATCTCAGCCTCAGGGCTGGTTCAGCTCTGCAGCTTCAAACAGCAGCTCTCCTGGCACCCTGGGTAGCACACAGACTGCTGGCATTAAGGGAATTGCTCTACCAAGGCAGATGATCCTCAGGTATTTTGGTTAGGGAGGCAGGGAGACACCTCAGGCTGTGATAAGATGGAAAATCTGATGCTGAGTTTCTGACGCTCCCCCAGAGAGATCAGCTGGAATCTTTTCCATCTGGTTGCACCTAGGAGAGCTCCTTTAGGTAGTGTTCTTCAGGTTCTCCTGATGCTCTTCCTGAGTGGAAGAAATGGGGTGAATTCCTGGGTTCTCACCTCCTCACCAGGAAAGGCAGAGGAATGATCTTGGTCTTCATTCATTGCCAGAAGTTCAGCCTTGTGTTTCTAACTCCCAGTCAAGTGGGTGTTGATTTGAAGATGAGGATTGTTGCTGTATGAATACACAGCCTGCTAAGCCTTTGGGATCTGGGAAAGTTTTACCATGTGGGTGGAAAGATGGAAAGCAGTCAGGGTTTTGGAAGGAGCAGCATGGAAGGATCCCTGAGCACACTGAGGGATGGGAGCAATCCTGGTAATCCTGGAACACCAGGTTCAGCCTCTCTGACCACGCCAGGAGAAATCCCCTGGCTGCATCAGACACATTTACAGCCACTCCAGCCCAGAGTCATTTTGAAGACGTGGTTCTTGAGCAACCAGCTCATTATAACCCAGCTCATACTGGAGCAGTCATGTCTGGCTGGTGAGCAGCCCTCAGAATACAGCAGCAGCTGCCTCAGGGGTCAGAGGGATGAGCTCACACATCCCTGGGGATGTCCCTGTGCCTGTGCTGCTGCTGGTGTCCTGTCCTCTGCCACACCATGAGCAAACTGCTCCCTGGGACCTGCTCACTGCAGGCTCCAAGGAAACATAACCTTGGGGTGCAGAACCTGCTCCTTGACCACATGAAAGGGTAAAGAAAAAACAACTGGCCCTGTGGATGGAATTAGAAAACTCTTGTTTCTGTGTTGCAAAGGTCATTTTTCTTGTGTAACAGCTTTTTTTTCCATGCAGTGGTCAGTGTTCCTTCCTAAAACTTGGCTGTTGTCCCTGCTCTTGTATTTTCCCAGTGGTTTCTCTAGATATGTCTTGCCCAAATTAGTGACCTATGAATTTGTACTTGGAAGGTGCTTATCTTACAGGGGTAGGTGAATCTGCATAAATATTGTACAAAAATAAATATCTTCTTAAAGTGACCCTCTGGAAAAGTGACCCCTTGGAAGTCTCTAAGGGCAGATTGGATGGGGCTTGGAGCAAGCTGGTCTAGTGGAAGGTGTCCCATGGAAGGGGGGTGTTGCCATGGAGAAAGATTATGGAGTGGTGAGAAAACACAGCAACAAGACACTTCTTGCTTAGTGCAGGAGAGCAAAAAAGAGCAATTTATTGAAAGAAGCCATTGCCTTAAATAAGGCAGTTCGTGCAAAATAAAATACAGACAGTTCATTGGACAGAGAAAGAGCCACCTCTTGCCCCAGGCTTTCCCATGGACCTTGCAGGTGTTTATCTCTGTTATAATTCTTTCTCTTATGTTTACAGTAAAGGAAGAGTCTCTAGCCTGGGAAAAAAACCTGGCTGGAGCTGAGAAAGTTTCATGGCCTGAGAAAAATACTTAGAACTTGAGAAAAAAGCCTGGCAGATTTTGCCTAGGCCTTCAGCAGTGTCCACAGGGGGGTGGGAATGAGGTGAGCTTTGAGATCTTTTCCAACCCAACCCAACCCAACCCAACCCAACCCAACCCAACCCAACCCAACCCAACCCAACCCATTCCATGATTCTGTGATTCTGTAAAAGATCATGGCTCAGTGCTGCCCTGTCTGTGGTGCAGACAGGATGTGATGCTGAGTTTGGGTAGATGAAGCCCAGTTTGATCAGTCAGACAGTCAGAACCACTTCCCAGCGTGAGCAGCACCGTGGTGCCCGAGGTGTGCTGGGCACAGGTTGGTGCTGTGCAGTGCCAGCTGTGCAGTGCCAGCTGTGCCTGGGGCTCCCTGCCTGTGACACCATTCACCCACCAGTCCCATGGGCACCAGGGGACACCCACAGAGCAGCAGAGAGGATTTGTGCCCTTCCCCTGAGAGCTGCCTCGTGGGGTGATGGCCCTGACAGAGCAGCTTTTCCATCTGTGCTGGGGCTGTGCAGTTCTCATTGCACAGACACCTCTGTTTGCACAGCCCCTCGCCCTGCACGCCAGGCCCACGGCCAGGACTTGTGGGAATCACTGTAATACAATTAAATGGTGATAACAATCATCTGGCAAGCTGTTCCACTTGTCTGGAAAGGGCTGGGCAGTATATGCATGTGGGAGACAAGTCTGTGCATCTTTTGAGTTAATAAAAAAATTAAGTTTGTCGACAATCCAGCCTGCAGTAAATTAACACCTTGCTTAAAGAGCTGACAACTTGAAGGAGGGGGTTGGTGTTTTAATACTTAAGCTTGTTTTCTCTGTTTTCACATGCCCAGTCCAGCATCTCCTCTTTCTAAATAACCTAATTGCTCTCCATCCTTTCAACAGCACATCAGCTTAGTGCCTTGCTGCCAAGGTGGTTGTTCACCTCAAGGCCTCATTATGGTTTGCCACTATATCAGGGCCAAAAATAACTTGACAATACCTGCTCGATATGCAGGGCTCTCAGTGACAAACAAATAATTGGGTGAAGCAAGCCCTAAGCACAGCCTGCTGTGCACAGCCCCTGGTGACAGCAGCCACCACACTTCAGGGAGTGCTGGGACACAGGGGACAGCTGAGGGATGGTGTGTGAGATCTCCTCAGCAGCCCAGGGAAGTCATTGTTATTTTCCTGCAGGTAAAGAAAGGGCTGGCAACTTGGAACAAATGCTTAACAAAGGCATTTGAAGAAATAACAATTAAAAAACAGTGGCACTCACACACTGCCATCCTAGGGGGTCTGTGGGTGTGACAGGAAGTGATCTGTCTCTGCCTTTTAGTCTGATATTATAATTAATTTAAATTTGATTGCTGTGCATACTTAAAAATTACATTAGGCAGTAACTTGTCTCTGATGATGACTTTGATTGCTTGGCAGTTTACACAAAAGCAATGAAACCTCTTGTCTGTGGAGTGTGTGAATGTGTGAATGTGTCCTGGGAAGGCTGCACCAGGGTCCCCAGAAGTGAGGTGTCCCTTTGGGGTGCTCACTGTCCTGCAGCCCTCTGGGTCAGCACATGGCACAGGGGCACAGTCCCACACCCTGGGGGAGTGCTGGGTGCCCCAGCACAGCCCTGCTCCTCCTCCTGGCACACCCCAAATCCCCCAGAGCTCCTGTTCTTCCCCAGGGCAGCACAGCCCTGCTCTTCCTCCTGGCACACCCCAAATCCCCCAGGGCTCCTGCAGCACAGGGCTCTGGGGTGTCCAGGGAGCTGCAGGAAAATACTCTGGAGCTCTGGAGTTCACAGCTGGGGCTGAGAGGACACAGGGAATGGCTTTTAACTGAAGGAGGATGGGCTGGATTGGATACTGGGGAGAAGCTGTGGCTGCCCCTGGATCCCTGGCAGTGCCCAAGGCCAGGCTGGGCAGGGCTGGGAGCAGCTGTGACAGTGGGAGGTGTCCCTGCCATGGCAGGGGTGGCACTGGGTGGGCTTTGAGGTTCCTTCCACCCCAAACCTTTTGGGGTTCTCTGGTGGCTGATACTGCTAATCCTGTGTGACTCAGTGGATAAAATGAAATGGGTAGAAGTGTGTGAGAGACTCTGTAACCTGAATTTCCTGGAATTACTCCTTTTTTAGCAGTTTTTAACTCCTTTTTCATGCTTGTGAGTGAGTAGCAAGTCAGAGTTTTCAGCCAGGTCAGCCCCAGTGTGTGCCCAGAGCCAAGCAGGGAGTGAGGATGTTCTGTTCCTGCTCTAGGGGCTGTTTGTGTGCTCAGCACAGTGTTGGTAAGCAGAGTGTGGGGAAGAGGCAGCAGCACCATTGTGATGTTACTGGAAGTGATTCAGAAAGATGCTACAGGGGGATGTTACTTGCTTTGGCAAAGAATCTGTAGCATTTTTCTGCAATGTTTTATTATTCTTCTGCTAGCAGTCAGAATGAGGAGTGGCCAAAAAAACCAGGGCAGCTATGGAAACTTCAAAGCTCAGGGATCAGCCTAGTTTGTGGGTAAAATCCTGATTTCAGAAGTTATGTGTTCATGTTGCTTATTTTAGTAAACATATTATGGATAAGGTAATTTCCAAATGCAAACAGGAGGCAGGGAATAGGATTCTGTCTTTGAGCTGATTCTTCAGGAAATGATAAACAGACTTTAGCAGTCTCCATTTGAATATTTAGGTTTTATTTGCTTTCCTTTGGCTAACCATGGAACTCAAGCACTGCTTAAAACCCAGAGTTTATCACTGGGTTTTCATTTTCTCTTTGCAACTTAAACTTTGCCCTTTGTAGATGGAGTGAATCCATTCTGTTGGGCTGTGGTTTTAATATGGAAAAAGCATGCAGAGAACTTGCTCTGACAGGCAGAAGGTAAATGATTTCCCTATGTCTCAGGCAGGTTAGACTTTTTTCTTTTAAAAGAAGAAAGAAATTGCTTATACTCTATTTACCTTTTCCCCTGAGGAGTAAACGGGAGGTGGAGGCAGCACACACTTTCTGACATGGTGTATTTGAGATTTCTCTTCTTGCAACAACAGCACATCAGCCAGGAGCAAATTTCCTGAGGGTGGTTTGCTGCTGGATCTTGCCTTGTCAACAGGCACATTCCTGGGATTTCATGCACCAGCAGCCCTGGTGTGAAATGGGAGCACGAGCAATAATTCACATTTATTGTGCAGATTAGGAACAAACAGCAGCAGGATTGGAGCTGCTTGTGTTTGAGTGCAGGACTTGAAAGGTGGGGATGAGTCCAGAGGAGGCCATGAAGATGTTGCAGCTGGAGCTGCTCTGCTGTGAGGAAAGGCTGAGAGATGTTGGTGAAGGGGAGGCTCTGAAATGACCTTTTTGTGGCCTCCCAGTGTCTGAAGGGGCTCCAGGGGACAAGGATGGAGGGACAGGACACAGGGAATGGCTCCCACTGCCAGAGGGCAGGGCTGGGTGGGATTTTGGGCAGGAATTGTCCCTGTGAGGGTGGGCAGGGCTGGCACAGGGTGCCCAGAGCAGCTGTGGCTGCCCCTGGATCCCTGGCACTGCCCAAGGCCAGGCTGGGCAGGGCTGGGAGCAGCTGGGACAGTGGGAGGTGTCCCTGCCATGGCAGGGTGGCACTGGATGGGCTTTGAGGTCCCTTCTAACCCAGCCACTTCACGATTCCATGGTAAACCATCAAATCCCATTTTCTCAAATATAAAAATAATTGCAGATTGAAGCATCCCTTGGAGAGCTGCAATTAGTTCTGAGAACAAAAGGCTTTAGAGTTACACACCGTTACAATCATGTTCTTTAAAAGGTAAACCAAAATTACACAGCCTCCTTTTCTCCCTGAGCATCTGCAGGAATGCACTTTAAGGTACATATAGCTAGGTATGTTTTTAATAATTCTCCCTCGTTTGACATGGTGTCTTGCCAGAAATGAAATCATTAATGAACTCCAGAGGGGATTTATGCAGATCCAAAGCTGCTCATTACATCTATTTTTAAGTCTGTTGCTGCACTGAGGGCAAGGGGAATTTGTTGGAACCTGTAGAGTTAAAACTTGTAATTTTGTTTGCTAACACTTGCAGGAGATTACAGCTGTGATCCCAGGCCCTTTGAAGTCAAGGGGAGCAGGGGGATCATTAGCATAGGGATTATCCTTGTTTTTCTAATGCAATACACCCAGAGAAAAGCTCCCTGTGTCCATGTCCTCCCACCTGGGGAATGCACAGCCAGGGATGGTGTGTGGGGAGTTTTTCCAAACTGTGGCTCTTCCAGAGGCTGGGAGTGTGGTGTGTCTGTCACTGTGTCACTTTAAAAGAGTAGTCTAAAATCTTTTTCTTGGAGCCAGGGTTCTGGATAACTCCTTCTGTGCATTTTGAGAAATCTCCATCTCAGACACTGAGTGTTCCCCAAAAAAGCTGTTCCCATAGACCTCAGTGTCAGGATTTTGTCTGGGAGCCTCTCTGCTCTGGGGTGATGGATACACAAACACAACTTCTGCAAGCAGCAGGAACAGAGGTGCATCAGGGCCAAGTGCAAGGGCAGGTTTTTGTCAGAAAGAGCCTCTTGTGGCAGCAGGGTAGAGACAGAAAAGTAACATGAGATGTGTCTGCAGAAGCCAAGGGGAGTGGGAAGTTGCTGCTGGTGTTGGGTTCCCTGCAGGTATTTAATGGGGTTTGCTGTGACATGTCCCAGTTGGAGAGTTGTTCTGGAGCTGACAGACTGTGCTCAAGGCAAATTCTTTTCATTAAAAAAGGATTTAATTAATTAGAGCCGACTGTCGGCTGACAGGTTAATTGATAAGGGAAGTGGGCCCCAGAACCTGGAGGTGAGATTACACTGTGACTTTAAATCTTTGCAGTCTCTCTGGTAAAACTTAGACTTCCACTGCAATGTCAGAGAAATCTCACTGGCTGTCTTACAGGCCACAGTGTCTGAAAAGATTTGCAAGAAAAGCTGCAGTTTCCTAAAATTCAGTTTTCAAGTAAAGATCTGATCTGGCAAATTTATTTTAGGCTAAGGCTCCATTGAGCTGTTTCAGTGGCAGCTTTGCACATTGCTGTGCTCACATGGAATTGGTTGGGGCTGATGGGGAGCTCACGTGGAACTTCTTTAATTGGCTGAAATAAAACTTACTGCATCTTCTTTTTAACTGCTGAAATAAGTAATCCCTTGCTCCAATAAATGGGAGTTCTGGAACCACTCTTTTCTAATAATTTGCTTTTTAAAATGGAAATGAGCTTGGGAGTGGGTTTAGTGATGGACAGGAAGGTAACTGAGAGTAGAATGAGATTGAATAGGGGGATAGGAATGGATGATATTTAAGGTCCTTTCCAACCCAAACCATTCTGGATGCTGTGAAAGGGCAACATAGGGCTGGGTCCACCCTGGGACCCACTGACAGATCTGGGCTCAGTGAAATTCTTTTCCAAATCCATCTGGGGAGCACAAATGAGAAAAGGGAAGGCTTCTGGTAGTTATTCTTTGAGCCATGTGGAAACCACATTTTACAAGGTAGAGAGATAATAGTGAAAATAGAGCAAATCTAAGTAATATAGCAGGATCTGGAAAAATCCAGCTGGAAAACTGTCTTGACCTCCACCAGAGTCCACCAGAGTTGTACAAAGAGGCTGTGGTGGGGAAAAGCTACTCATCCATATTTGATCCTTTCTGTTTTGTCCAGGTTATTCCCTAGATCTGGACATTAACCCTTTAATTTGTGGTGTCCAGAGAACACACAGGCACTGGCAAGGCTGGAGGATGGTGTGAACATCAGGGCTGTGTTCAGTGAGAGAGGTCAGAGCAGGGTCAGCTCATGGGCAGGAAGGTCCCTGTCACTTGTGCTGCTGTAAAAACCTAAGTATAATTTAAATGTAGTTTTTGGCTGTGTTTCTAAGGAAAATCACTGGTATAAGAAAGGTGTTTCCTGGTAAGCTGAGAGCAGCACATCACTCATCGGATTCAAAGGAAGAAATTTCATCTGTTACAAATGAGGTGATTTACACTGGCTAATAATAACAGTGACTGTTCTATGGGGGTGAGTCCTAAGGATTTGCCATAATGGTTGTTTTCATTGGCACATGAATACCTGGATGTAAGAGCTGAGACACTCCTGTTACAGCCCTTTCCTCTTGGGTAGAATTAGATGCATGGATTGCATATATCAGTATAATCAACCCTGCTAAGATGTCAAAACATCGTGTCAATCCTATCATAAAATCTAAACCCATCTTGTTTTCCTTTCCCTTTTTTCCCCCCTGTGCTCCATCTAAAATAAATAACTGAGAAATAACTGAATGAATATAACCCATTCCTCCAAAGAAAGAAAAATAATTGCCTCCAGACTTCTAACTTACCTGCCAAATTGCATCCTGATGTGAATTGCAATGGATGAATTATAATCTTTTGAGACAAGGAAGGAGATGATGGAGTCTGTAAGTGACCCTTCCCTGGTAGGCACAGTCAGAATGAAACTAAACTTGGCAAGTGATTTGCACTCACACTGGGGAAGACTCAGTGCCCAGGTCACCCTCCAGAGGCATTAGCTGGAGAGTGTGAGGAGCAGAGAGAGAGGAGCTCCCAGGCTGGGCTGGGGCAGCAGCAGCTCCAAGGCTGTCAGGGTTACACATCCACGAGCTTCCTGTTCCACCACTGCAGGGAAAAACCCAAACCAAGCAACCAGAACAGAGCAAGGACAATGAAGAGCACAGGGGAGGAGGAAAGTCCAGCCAGGGACTCTCCTGTTTGTGAGATTCACCCTGCAAAGGCCTTTTGCAAGCAATGGAGGGAACAGGAACCATCAGTGAGAGTGGGGCATCTGTCCTCAGGAAGGTTGGTGTTTGATGGAGGGCTTGGATTCTTGTCTCTTTAAAGACACAGAGATTTCTATGGTGTGCTTGAGACCTGGCTGCAGCTTTTAGCCCAGTTTCAGTGTTGGAGTGGCTTCTGTGAGCACTGGGGCACAGCTGAGGGTTTAACTCAAAGGAGGTCATTACAGAGGGGTGAGGACAGCAATGCAGAATGGTGCAGGATGTAAAGGTTTGTTTTGACCTCCAGGAAATACCAGTGAAGGAGCAAAACTTCATTTTCTAATGGGAGAGTTTTGTGAAAAGTCTTTCCACACACCCCACTCAAATCCCCTCTTTGCACACACGGAACCTGAGCTTGTCTAAAAAAGCCTTTTGCTGTAAATAAGAAAAACAAACTCAGTAAGAAACTACAGTGCACACTGTAGCACCAACGTTGTAAAAAAACCCCAACAACTGAGAAGGATTCTGCTGTGAATTCAACATGAGCAGTGGACACAGGAGCTTCAATGGACTTAGTGACTTCAGTGATTACAGGAACTTCAGCAGCTGTGGTTGAGTCCTCCAAGACACATGTAAAAACTAAAATGAAGGATTGTCTTCCTTTATTTGAACCATCTAAATAGTTATTTCCCCTATTTAGATGCATCTGGATATTCACATGGTTTTCTGGCCCTTTCAATGCTGTGATTAGGTCTGATTTCTTTTTTTGGTGACTTCCTAACTTGTTGTGGAGAAGTCAAACTATCCTTACAGCCTTTGGTGAAACTCAAAAACCCTCTGGTGTTTCACCACTCACTCAATACTGTTACTGCCTGTGCACATTTGGGTCCATTTAGGTGCATCCTCAGAATGTACAGCCAAAATATTTGCTGTCCAAAGGCTTTAGCTGGGTTTGGATGGGGTCAGTAGCTTGGCAGATCCCCCAAGCTGGAAGTCAGGAGCCAAGTGCAGAGTTCTGTACCCAACTCGAGTCACCTAAGAGCTGATCTTGATCTCTGTGATGAGGTTGGCTGTGAATGGTGCTGCCATTGGAGCTCCTGCTGCAAACTGGGATGGAGACTGGAAAAACAGAGGAGGGAGCAGGAGTCCCTACAAAAAGGAGGTCATGTCCCACTGCAGAATGGCTGGATAAAGACAGCATCCCCTGTGTTTGTGGCAGGTTCTAGCACAGCTGTGATTGGTTTTTGCTGACCCCAAGAATGTTAAATGTCATTTGGTAACTTGCTATGGAAGGTGATGGCAGAACCATAAGTGTTTTCTGAGGGAGGCATGAGCTGTAGAGGTTTATTTTATTAATAGGATGTAAAACAATTATTTGTTTGTGTGCTTTCCCCCCCCTCAGGATTTTTTTTCTTTTTTATTTTCTAAATAACACAAGACATCCTTGGCAGCAGAATCCCCACTGTTGTTAATGTCAGATTGTTATCAGATCTGGCAGTGATTGTTTTCTAATAATAAGTATTTTTTTCCCTTGCTGCCCATGTAAGAGTGACAGTTTGCTGCAACTCAAGGCAGGATAAAAAAGAAATTCAGCATCTACCACTTACAAATTCCCTGAAAACAAATTATCTACTTAGTGCAGATCCTTTTCTATTATTTATCTGCCTTTTAGTTATCTAAAAAATAGATTTCCAAGAAGCAGATGAGAGGCACCTCCCCTGGAGTGGGGATGGGGATGGGGAGGGGATGGGGATGGGATGGGGATGGGGATGGGATGGAAATGGGGGTGGGGATGGGGATGGGGATGGGGATGGGATGGGATGGGATGGGGATGGGGATGGGATGGGGATGGGGATGGGGATGGGGATGGGGATGGGGATGGGGATGGGGATGGGGATGGGGATGGGGATGGGGATGGGGATGGGGATGGGATGGGGATGGGGATGGGGATGGGGATGGGATGGGATGGAAATGGGGGTGGGGATGGGGATGGGGATGGGGATGGGGATGGGGATGGGATGGAAATGGGGGTGGGGATGGGGATGGGGATGGGGATGGGGATGGGGATGGGGATGGGGATGGGGATGGGGATGGGGATGGGGATGGGATGGAAATGGGGGTGGGGATGGGGATGGGGATGGGGATGGGATGGAAATGGGGGTGGGGATGGGGATGGGGATGGGGATGGGGATGGGATTGGGATGGGGGTGGGGATGGGGATGGGATGGGGATGGGGATGGGATGGAGCCATTCTGATCCCAGGACAGGAGTGACAGCCTGGGGTGTCCAGCCAGAGTAGCCAGGGCAGCAACAGCACAACACAAGCAGGGGCTGATGCTCGAACATGAGGCCACCTCTTTCAGAGGGGGAACTCAGCTGCTGAAAGCACTTTGTCAGGCTGAAAGTGGTCCTGTGGTAAATATAACCCTTCTGGACTGTTTCTTCCTGGGGATGATTCTGGAAAAGCACCGTGTCCTGGGTCAGTGAAGACAGTGAACAACAAGAACATTAATGGAGCACAAGCTGCTGTGAGGGGGTTTTTGCCTTATCAGTCTTCATTTTAAGATTACTGGCATCTTCTCTATGTGATATTCTTAGCTGGAAGATCAACTGATGTTCAGTTTCTAGAGTGATTTTAGTCTTATTAGTGAGAACATTTGGCAGTGTGTACTGTGTTTTAACTTAGTTGGCTGTATTGGAATTTAAAGTCTAGAAGACAACATGTTCTTCTGTTTAAAAAAAAACTGAAATCCATTTAGTAAGAGTAATTTTATTTTTTTAGTGTGGGACAGGAGTTGTTTAGCAAAGAGGAGGCTGTACATGGCAGCCCAGCCCCAACTCCCAGATTAATGATGCCTGACTGCAGACTGGTGTGGGAAAAGCTGGCATCAAGAAAGTTAAATTTCAAGAAAACAGCACAAGTGGAGAAAGTATATTTTTCTTACTCTGTTTTTCTTTGCTGTGTTTCTTGTGTATCAGATATTGCACCAATAATCATTGCACTTATTTGGATGAAATACTCCTCCCTGAATAACTTTTACCTCAATGAGCTGCTCTGTTGTCATTCCTGATATCCAAAATTGAAGTTCTGGAATGGATACCCAGGATTATTTTGGGAATAGGAAGATTAAAAACTTTCTTCACTCTTTCCTCCAAGCCCTTTGACTATGAGAGTGCTGAGATCTCACCCTTGTGTTGCTGCTGCAAGCAGTGGTGCTTTTCCTCCCCTGTCAGTATTTCATCCACACTCACTCCCACGGATCAGGATGGGAAGTGTCCTGTCCTCACACTGTGGTGTGTGAGAGAGGATGTTCTGAAAGTCATTTTCCATTTTTTAATGATTGGACTCAATGATCATGGAGGTCTTTTCCAACCTGAGTTAATCTGTGATTCTGTGACTCAGAGGTGCCAGGAGCTTGGATAAACACAGAACTAAGCATTTATTATCCTTAAGAATTTACTGGTATTTTTCAAAGCTGATGTCTCCCAGCTGCAGCAGCTGGTTCAAATCCAGGTGTGGGTGTGGTACCTCTGAGTTTCAAACAGGGGAATGGAAAAACCCTGCAGAGATTCAGCACTGACACACATTTACACCATCTATTCACCATGGCACAGCTACTTCATTTCTTCCTTTTGTGAGCTGATGGTTACTTAAGCAGCTTAAAGTTCATTCACAGTATTATTGCATATGCTTTTGAAGAGTGATTTTTTTGCTGAGAAAACCTGTAAATTGCAGAGATAATGTTACCTTGCCAAGTGTGTGGCCCTGGAAGGAGCTGCTGCTGGCTGCCTCTGGTTCCATCTCCTGCATCATTAGCAGAGCTCAACAACAGCTCTTGTCTGCTCTTAGAGAGGCCCTTACCACTACTAAGAGAAGCTGAATTACCATGGAGTGGTAATAAGATGCAGCATTACTGCCTTTCATGATTTTATCAGAATTCTCATCTTTTTTTTGTTGTTATCTTAGATCCTGAAGTAATACTATTATGTGAAAGGCATTCCCTTTCATGAGGCTAAAAACTGCAATGCAAATAAAGAAAGCCCTGAATATACATCCTCTGGTTTTTAAAGCAGGTTCCTAAGAGGGGGCATTGACTTGTGGTGGGTTTTACACTTGAGACTGAAAACACTACAAAGGTTTTTCAGGCTCTAAGAGCAGTGAAGGATCTTCTAATTGTGACCTTCCAGTGCCTGAAGGGAGCCTACAAGAAAGATAGAGGGAGTTTATTTATTTACAAGGGCCTGGAGTGACAGAACAAAGTGAAATGGCTTCAAATGGACAGAAAATGGGTTTAGGTTGGATATGAAAAAATTCTTCCTGTGAGGGTGGGCAGGGCTGGCACAGGTGCCCAGAGCAGCTGTGGCTGCCCCTGGATCCCTGGCAGTGCCCAAGGCCAGGCTGGGCAGGGCTGGGAGCAGCTGGGACAGTGGGAGGTGTCCCTGCCATGGCAGGGGTGAGATAAGGTGATCTTTGAGGTCCTTTCCAACCCAAACCATCTGGGATTCTGTGATCTCACCTAGGCAGAGATTTACACCTTGTGCCATTTGCCATTAGTTGAGTCCTCGTGTCATCCTCTCTGTCCTGTCCATGTGTCCCCTGTCTGGGACTGTGCCTGTGTTGCTGCTGTGACCACAAGTGGTTTGTTCCTTCTCCAAGGCCTGGTCACTCCTGGGATCCCTCACCAGTGTCACCCAGGGGGTGACAGATGGCAGACACTCCATGTCTCTGGCATGAAAACATTTCCAGCCACTGCTGGAAATCTCTGTGTGCTGCACATGCTCTGACAGGCTTCAGGAGTATTATCTGGGGCTGTGTGTCAGTGCTTGGTCCTGGAGAGGGAGGGAGGTGGATGTCCCCTGGATCCCGGGCAGGGCAGCAGGATTGCAGGGCTCCCTGCCAGGGCTCAGCAGCCCTCCCTGCTGCTCCCAGCCTGGACAGACACCCCCAAGTGAGGGGATTGCTCATTCCTCCCCTTTGTCCTCCACATGAGTATGGATTATCCATTGCAGCAGCTGGTTTGGGAAGAAAGAACGTTGGGGTGAAGCAATCAAATCCTGTCAGGGATTGCACCATGTTGGGAATAAATCCACTGAATAAACATAGTGGAAGATTTTAATATGAACCCCCTGCACTTTCCCCCTCTACACCCATAGAGATGCTGCCAGAAACAGCTGCAGCTGCTCCCACTGATGTTCAGTGTGAGCTCTATCTCCTGGTCAATCTGGAGTAACCACACAAATCATTCCCTTGAAGGTTGTGGTTGCTTTGGCAGCTGAGTTGGCAGTGTAGAGATAAAAGGGCTGCCTGGAGCACCCTGTATTATCAGAGCATCCCTGTGAAATGCTTCCACTTGTTTCAGGGAATCTTAGCAGCTCCTTGCCTTTGAACAACAGCAATTCTTTTTTTCTTTGTGGTTTCTTAAGATAATTTCAAGCTCCAGCAAAACTGCTTCCATCCAATGACTTCTGGGCAAAGGTGGTTATAAAACTGTGGTGGAGCACATTGGCTTGTAACTGTTGGAAAGATTTGACTGTATGGATCTGACCTGAGATGTGCAGCAAGATCCCAGAGATTGCTGCTCTTCTTCATCAAGAGTGTGTGGGCAGGGAGATGACAAACTCAATTATAAAAGCACAATTATCTAGGTTATTCAAAATGAGAAGAAGCAGCCCTAAGCATCAGGTGAGATCTCCAGGAGCTTCTGTGTCAGCACCAGAGAGATGGAGCTACTAGAAGAGTGAACCATCCATGAGCAGCCCCAGCCTCTAAATCACTGGCATGATTCAGGGAGTGAGCTGTGTACAGCTGATAGATATTTTAGTTCACTGCACCAGCACTGTCCAAATAGCTGTAAATAATTAAAGGCTGAATAAAATCTTCGAGCCTGGGATAGAAACTGGAGCTGTTCAGAGCAGCTGCTCAAGGCAAGCTCTGAGGAGCAGGCTGTGCTCCTTGGGCTGCATCCCCCAAAAGCAGCTGAAGGCAGGGTGTGTGATGCCAGGGGGATGCTCACACCTGGGAAAGAGCATGGTGTGAGAACAGGGCTGGGATTGCCTTGGAGGAAACAGTGAGGACATCAGAGTGACCAAGATTAATGCTAGAAATAAGTGCTGAAGTAATCCTAGAATGGGTTACTCAGCAGCTGTGGCTGCCCCTGGATCCCAAGGCCAGGCTGGGCAGGGCTGGGAGCAGCTGGGACAGTGGGAGGTGTCCCTGCCATGGCAGGAGGTGGCACTGGATGGAATTTAAAGTCCCTTCCAACCCAGCCCATTCTGTGATTCAGTGATCTTCTCCCCACCCATAGCTCTGTGGCCCAGCCTTAGCTTTGCTGTGCTGTTTCTGTGGAACACCATAACAACCCTATTTCCAAGCACTTTCTTTTTTTTTCCTTAGTTTTTTGGTTTGTTTTTTTTTTTTTATGCAACAAAGACAGGCTTTTGGTCTGTACTTTGCAGCACCACTTAATGCTGTTTGTTTTTAATCTGTTGTGTGATTAAAATAGATTAATGTTGTAGTAACATAAAAACCCTCAGGGGGTTTTGTTCTCTTTGTAAATATTCTCTAGGATCTCTTCTGTCTTCTAAACAGTGTGTAGGGAGAGTGTTTAATGGGACCTGGGGAGAAAAGAGACGCATCTTAAACTTAATATAAGAATTTAATTTTTAATAAGTTTCATTTGGGGTTAGTGTATTCATATTGAAGTGGAAATTAAAGTGTCTAAATGCTTTGTGTGTAAGCTGTTGGAAAGTCTTTAAAGAGACATTCAGGGGAAAATCTTCCTTTCCTTTTCTATCTGAATTTAAAATAAAACATTCGAGAAGCCAGTGCTAGATGTCATGGTTTTGCAGAGGTTGCTTAGAGCTGTCTTTAAGTGATCCAGAGAGGGTTTGTGTGCAAGGAGTGATGTGTCCTGCCCTCCTCCAGCAGATCCTGCTGCTCCATGGATGGATCTCTGCAAGGCTGTGCTGGCACAGGGACTTGGACAGGAGTCAGGTCCTTGCAGTGATTGTGGCTGTGTGGAGCACAGGAGATGTGAACCAGTGTGGGTTTTACCAGGGTTGAGCACAGTGCCTGTGGTCTCTGCAGGCTTGTGGGTGAAAAGGGTGAGAAAAAGATCAGTTGGTTCATAATTGTGCTCTGGTCTTTGGCTGGGAGCACCAGCTTTGCTGCTTTACTCAAACTCAGGGAGATTTTTCCTTTCTGTTGAGTAAGAGCAGCTCTAATCCTGGCAGCCCTGAGAGGAGGTGGAAGCTCGGCTGCAGGGAGCTCCCAGGGCAATTCAGGCTCTGCCAGGACAGAGTCCCAGCTGGGAGGGAACCATCATCACCTGGGCAGTGAAATAAGTGGGCCTGGAGACCTGCTCCTTTTTAAGGCCTTTATTAAGGACAGGGGTCCTTGGGAAGACACTGTTTGGTTTTAGTCTAGGGAAGCCATATGAACCAGGTGCTGCCAGGTTGTGGTGACTGGGTGAGAAAGGCTCTGGTTGATGATTTTCTTTCCTCCTCTGTTTTCCTCACCTGGGAGTACCATTTTCAGTCCTTGATGTTATGTTGGCTCATTCTTTCTAAGGGTGTTTACCATTAATGGCACTCCCCTAAGTCTTTGCTGTCATGTGCTAATTCAGAGGGGATAACAGAAATGTGCATGGGTGCAGGATCAGGTACTGGGATGGGGTGAGGGACAAACAGCCAGGAATATTGCCACTCTACAAGGACACAAAACATCAACCACAAATAGTCAACATTACACACCAGCACAGACATCAACAATTCAGACATAACTTAACCAATAACTTATAACAGGCAGCAGCTGCACGTGTGGCTGCCCCTTCACCCCTGCAGAGCTCATGGTTTGGGAGGCTCCATCTCTCCTGTTATAAATGACTCACCACAATCAGGTAGGTCAATCAATGAGGCAATTTATTAGTTTGTTGATAAGAACAGGCACAGCAATGCTGGGGATGTGGGAGTCTGTGCTCCACCAACACTTCCACCCTACCCCGGGTCACTGCCCCTTTTATAGCCAGTTTTTGGTGGCTGTGACATGCCCACTGTGCTGGGGTACAAGTCCAAGCAAGCTCAAACATGCTGGCCAGCACTCCAGCAGCAGTGGCCACAAGCCCCCACCAGGTCTGGACAAGGCTCAAACATGTTTTCAGGTTACACTCTTGGCAAGCAGGGACAAGCCTGCTGTTGTTCAAACAAGCCCACATTTCCTTATGCATAACAGTGGATTCAATTCATGATTATAGTGACAAAATAATAAAATTACATAAAAACAAAAAAAACCCCAACAATTTACAACAAAGTGATATAAACAATATAATGAAATTAGATTTTCCTTTGTCTCATGTCTGTGCTTTCCTTTGGGTTCAGTATTGTTGTTTATATTGATAATGACACGAATCACTATGTAACATCTCACACTCCTGTGGAGCTGTCTCTGGGCTGCCACAGAGAGCCCCAGCATGGCCAGTGTGGGCTGGATTCATACCCCTGGGCTCCTGGCTAAATCAGGAGCTGAGCTGGCTTCTGTGCAGCTGATCACCTGCCCAGGTGTGTCAGGAGTCCTTCTAGAGCAGGGGATGCCACTCAGAGTATTCCAGGAGCAGCACCAGCCCTGCTGCAGCACATACCTCACCTTTACCTTGGCATGGTGGGCTGCTTTCTGTCCTCCAGGGGAGCCATCAGGATGTCCTCAGGCTCTTTTGGGAGATTAAGGGCTCCCGATGGCATTGTGACAAGGAGGAAGTTTAAGGAACACGAGTGTGTAACTTGGAGCTAATCTGCTCTTTGTGAAGGGGGCAGGATTACAGCCATAAATTTTCATGCCAGGTGGGTTTGTGCCACGATGGCACCAAGGGAGGAGCTCTGTGGGGAAGGAGCTCCAGCCTGATGGTGTGTGGAGCTGGGAGGAGGAAGGACAGAGGTTTTGAATCCAGGAACAAGATGTGGAATGGCCATAGATGTGTTCTGTCATTAAGGAAGAAGGGAGGGAATGGTGGAGTTTTGTGGGATGGCAAGGGGCACACACTGGGCTTTGCTGGAGTCACCTGTGAGTCCCCAAGGCTGAGCAGTGCCAGCAGAGCCCCAGGAGACTGGAGAGGGACTGGGACAAGGGATGGAGGGACAGGACACAGGGAATGGCTCCCACTGCCAGAGGGCAGGGCTGGGTGGGATTTTGGGCAGGAATTGTCCCTGTGAGGGTGGGCAGGGCTGGCACAGGTGCCCATACAGCTGTGGCTGCCCCTGGATCCCTGGCAGTGCCCAAGGCCAGGCTGGGCAGGGCTGGGAGCAGCTGGGACAGTGGGAGGTGTCCCTGCCATGCAGGGGTGGCACTGGGAGGGCTTTGAGGTCCCTTCCAACCCAAACCATTCTGGCATTCTCTGATCTCCTGTACTTATTTCCTGGGCCACAGAGTTTTGTGTCTCCTAAACCCTTCTGTTCATCTTTAAACTCAGTTTGTATCCAGAGTTCATTTTGCAGCCTTGCTTGAAGAAGAGTAACTTAACTTGGAGAAAACACTTCATGTATTCATCGTGGCACCACCTCAGCCCTCCCGAGGAGGAGCTGTTAAACGTTTTCAACAGTTTCCAGTAAAACTGGTGGTAGCTGGTAAATGTTAAACAGGATTTTTTTTTCCCCTCCTAGTCAGAAACAAACTTTAGGAAGCTCGAAGTGAGAGCTGGAGAGCTTCCAACACAAATGTCAGGCTTGGCATCTCCTGGGAACAGGAGGGGTTGGATCCCTCCAGACGTGGAGGGTGAGGAGCAAGTGTGAGTCCTAACCTGCAGCCAGAACCATTTCTTTGTGCTGCCCTCCCTCCTTCCCCTAGAATCAATTTGACAGCCTTGTCTTGATAATAATTAAAATAAATCCTCCCCACAGGGCCAATGGCCACAGCTGTGCATGTGTGTACCTGTGCACAGGTGTGCAAGTATGTGCACACACATGTGGGATAAATGTGTCTCGCACTGTCTCACACTGGGTTGATGTTTTGAATGGAGCTCACAGTAGTTTTTTTCTAAGTATTAATGGGTCCACGTGATTTTCTGTGTATTTTCTATGTATTTATATTGATTTTTTGTGTATTTATATTTATATTCTCTGTATGCTTTTTTGCACTGGAGATCAGTACAGTTTCAGGCTTTCTGCATGTTGTGTAAGGATTATAATGATTTTATGTATCAGTGGTTGTCAGGGCTCCATGGAGAACCAAGGACATGATTATTGAATGCTCATGGCTGTCAGCTTCACAGCAAAGGGAAAAAACCCAGCAAGGTACTTCTCAAACATCTCAAACACAGCAGGGAGTAGTGCAAGGAAATAAATTATTATATCTTACATTAGCTTACTCAAATGCTTTCTTTGAACCACAGTGAGGGGTTCTGGCATTCTGCCAAGCTTGAATTTGACCCTTTTTTAATCCTTATTATTATTCTCATGAAACGACTACAGAGAGGCCTTAAGCAAGAGCTGATTCTTGTTTTACATCAGCCCCTGCCCTGGAAAGCTCATCATCTAAATCCTGGAAAAGGAAACAGGGCCAAGCACTGACCTAAGTGCATCTTGAGGGAGCTGGAGCAGAACTTTAATCTTCTAGTCTAGTGCACTGTCCCTGAATCACGGTGATTTTCCATAGTTCACATCATTTTCTCTATATATTTGAAGATGTTGCAAGATGAGTTTGCCCAATACATCCTCGAGGGTTATTGCTAAAAGCTCCTCATAGCCTTGCAAGAAGGATGTGCTTGGGCATATCTATTACCTATTAAACCTGCTGAAATAATGGAGCTTTCCCATGTCATAACATATCACACCCGTGCCAAAATAGCTGCAAACATTCTCTAAGACTTAATGAGCTCTTGCTGGTTCATAGTGGTCCAAACAAGTTGTTATTGTGGTTGTTAGAGAGTGCAGAATTATATTATTGAAACAGTGTCATAAAAAGATGACATGGGGTGTCAGGGAAGCCAATCCCACACTGCAGGGAGCTGTGTGGGGCACACAAAGGCACTTTTTTTCCATGGTAATGCAGTTTATAGATGTGTAATCTTGTGTAATTGTGCTGTGATAAGACAAAATAGAGACAGGGAAATATTTCATATTTCCATGATGCATAAAGCTTCCAAAATGAAGCAGAAGAGCAAATTTGGGGAGCTGAAGTCGACTCTGACTTTCAAAGGCTTCCCTCAAAGAAGCTTCCACACACCACCATAAAAATGTCAGTGTGAAATACCCCAGCAAGAGCAAATTGAACAATCTGGTGTTTCTAGTGCCTTCATCTGGAGTCTCATGCCTGCAAGGGTGTGCAAAAGTCAATAACTGGAATTGGAGGTTATTGATTATTTCACTGGGCTGCTGTTGAAGCATCATATGTGCTTGATTTGGTCTTCAAGCACCCGGTAAACGCCTGGGTTCAGTTTTACCTCCCTTTGTGAAAATAATTGAAAACACTATAAAACTGAAAGTGTCTGGAGTTTTTTTTCCCAATTTTAAAGTATTTTTCTTAAACTTAAATAAATGTTATTTGTCAAGGTTCCCCTCACTCCAAGGTGGATATTTCATGCCACGGGTGGGGGCTGTTCATAATTTATAAGGAATTGAACTTTCTGTTGGACACTGCCACCTGCAGCCCCATAGATTTTAGGATGTACTCATTCCTCTGCTTCTTGGAAACCAAAATAGTTATGGAAATGGCCTTATTTCTTTTACTTTTAAGCTGAGAGAGAGTAGTTTAGGTGGGATATTGGGCAGGAATTGTCCCTGTGAGGGTGGGCAGGGCTGGCACAGGGTGCCCAGAGCAGCTGTGGCTGCCCCTGGATCCCTGGCAGTGCCCAAGGGCAGGCTGGAGCATCCCTCCCATGGAATGGAATGGAATGGAATGGAATGGAATGGAATGGAATGGAATGGAATGGAATGGAATGGAATGGAATGGAATGGAATGGAATGGAATGGAATGGAATGGAATGGAATGAGCTTTAAGGTCCCTTGCTACCCAAACCATTCCATGGTTCTGTGACCCTCAGTGCTGTAGCCCTGAGCTGAGCACTGAGAGAGGAGTCAGGCTGCCCCTGGGGGTGTGGGAGGACAGAAGCAGCTCCCTTTGCCCCAGCTCTGCAAACCCCCCTGCTCTGACCTGATGAGCTCTGGGAGCTCAGCACAAGCTGCAATGCTCCCATGGAGGGATGTGTGCCCTGATAAATGGTCTTGGAGAGACTCAACAGAGAAAGGAAAAATAAAATGTGAGTTGTTCAGCTGTTGAGGTAAAAATGAAAATAAGCAAAGAAACCTCCTTTCTTGACAGGTTATCTGTGCTAGGTGGGAGAAGTTGGGATATTGCATTCCAGGCCAGCTCTGCAGAGCACCAAGCCAGAGGAGGGGCTGTGCAATGGCTGTGGGATTTTCTTCTTCTCTCTCCACACCAGTCATCCAGACAAAGTGGGAATTCCTAGTGTGAAGTTTTGCAGCATTCAGGCTGCTCATTGCATTCTGGAAAGGCTGAGGGAGCTGGGGCTGCTCAGGCTGGAGAGGAGCCCCAGCTGAGAGGGACCCTCAGCCCTGGGTGTCCCTGTGTGCAGGGAGGGGCAGAGCAGGGCCCAGGCTCTGCTCCAGGGCCCAGCAGCGGCACCAGAGCCACGGGCAGGGACTGAGCCCAGCAGCTGCCCCTGCACAGGAGGCACAACTTGTGCCCTGGGCAGTGCCCAGCCCTGAGCAGGTGCCCAGGGAGGGGCTGGAGTGTCCCTCAGCAGGGATATTCCAGAGCCACATGGACACAGTGCTGTGCCCTGTGCTCTGGGATGGCCCTGCCTGAGCAGGGAGGTGGCACCAGGGACTCTGTGCTCCTCCAGCCTGGCCCAGCCTGGGGCTCTGGCATACAGGTGGCACCATGTGCCATCCTGGCCTGGGGAGGGTGGTCACCACCAGCCAGTGTGGCTGCAGGGAGGTTTGGTGGCACCTTTGATGCCCTGACTGGAAGATCCCAAGTGCCACAGCCCTGGCAGCTCTGCTGCACCAGCTGGTGCCTGTGAGCCCAGGTGTCTGTGTCACATTAATCCCCAAATCAAATAATCAGCTGCTGCCTGATCAGGAGGTGACTCCCTTCACATCCAGTTAAATATGTGCATAACTGGAGGGAGGCTCTGACACTGAGCCTTGCTGGTGGTTTAGGACCTGCAGTGGGTGAGGGGCAGGAGCAGTTCTCCAGGCATTTCTTCCAGCAGCAGGACTGTTGGAAGCAAGCTTTGCCAGGTCAGACAAAGGGTGCTTTTAGAAAAAAGGACATGAAGAGGGAAGAGGTTACTTTGAATTCCAGCTGTTTCCCAGACCAGCTTATAAAATAGCCCTATGTCAGGGAAGGGCAGGGCCAAGGGCTGGGGCCTCAAGCACTGGTCCACAGCACCACTGTTCAACAGTTACGTTTCATTTTTGATGTAAAAGAAATTTTATGAAGTTAACTTGAAATATTCTGGCAAATTTGTAGTGTGGGAATTAAGGAGATAGGTTCTCATCTCCCTGCTTCACGTATTCCAAGGAAAGTTCAGGTTGGATATTAGGAAAAAGTTTCTTCACTGAAAGAGTGGTTAAACACTGGCAGAGGCTGCCCAGGGCACTGGTGGAGTCCCCATCCCTGAAAGGGTTCAAAAAACAAAAGGATGTAGCACTTTGTGGTGTGGTTTAGTGTGCATGGGGGTCAAAGGTTGATAATCTCTGGAGGTCTTTTCCAACTTTAATAGTTCAGTGATTCTATAAAAGGAAGAGAAGAAAATTGTAAGCTGAGTTGTAGAGCTCCCTGGTGGAAGGTGATGTTAAGGTAAAGAGCTTAGCAGGGTTCAGAGGATTATTAGATGTTTACAGAAATAATAAAAAAGTTATCACAGTTCTGCCAGGTGGGATATCAGTTTGCCAGAAGAAGCAGCCCTCAAGGTTTCTTATATGAATCAGCCTCATGCTGGGAGGGCTTGGAGAGGTTTCCTTGTGTGTGGGTTGTGGCTGAGTGAGAGGCTCGTGCTGTCCCACTGCATCTGAGCACTGAATCCAGATGGAATGGACCACTGATGTTCTGCACCACTTGTGAGCCCTGATTTCTGCTCAAGTGTGCAGGGTTTTGCTGCACTCTGACACTCACACAGGCACCTTCTGCAGAGCACATGAACGTGAACCACTGGTGGTGAACGGTACAAATTGTTTATATTGTTAATCTCCTTTGCTCTCAGTGCTGGGAAACAGCTGCTGCCAGCATGGGGCTGGCCAGGGTGAGCACCCCAATTCCTCCCCAGGGTGAGGGTGCAGTGGGGCCCTGGGGCCGGGCAGGGATGAGCCACACACCCCAAATATCCCAAGTGACAGCTGAGCAAACTTCAGAGCTCACAACTGAGGGTGATGATATTGGCTCTGAGGATTAGCACAGCAGGTAGCTGTACTGGCACAGGGCAGGGTTTGGGCTGAGGGATAAGTACACATTCTTTTATTATTGCAGCTAATGGGAATCTGCCAGGCTCTGAGGCACAGAAAGGCTCACTGGCCACCTGTGAGCTAATCACAAAGATTTGCCTCATTCTGTATTTCAGCTCACTTGGAGCCTGTAATCTAATTTCCAAACAGAGATGAGAAGAGAGAACAATTCATTTTCTGCTTTACATGGCTGTGCTGGTAAACTTTTAATCCTTTTAGAATTACAGCTCTCTGTCACATGGAGGCAACTCCACACAGTCCTGCACGTGAGGCTGGAGGCTCTGGATTCACCATTGCTGGATAATAATTAGCCTCAGCAGCAAGGCACAACATGAATCAAAATTAAAGTGAGGAGCACAGGACATTTTTCAAATGCTATTATGAATCATAGACAGGCTAATGATTGCAGTTGGGATAGAAAATCCCTGTGTTTGGGCTGTCCTCAGCCTCAGACATCGTGCCCTGATGTTGGTGTCCTCTCTGCATGTGGGACACTGCTGTGCCAGTCCTGTGTCCTGCCAGCTCATGAACCACATCCCAGGGACAGTGTGGGGCACATCTGACTTCAATCTTCATTGCTTGCTATTTATTATGGATATTCAGATTATGAGTGAGGCTCTGGGCAGAGCTGAGCCTGAGGTGCTGTGTGTGCTGTGAGCCCACTGTTCATTCCTGCTGCTGTGTTCAGGGTGTGCTCAGCCTCTCAGACAGCTTCTCCTTCCTAACAAAACCACCCCGACCTGCTGCCCTGCCATGGACAGGTCAGTTGGTGTGTCCTGAAGGTGAGCACTGCTCATGGTGATGTGCAAAGGGTCTTCTCAGTGATCTGGGTGGGCAGGGCACAGATGATCCATGACCTGGGGTGAAACACTCCAGCTGGAGCTTCCCTGAAGACAGCATGTGCCTCAGGAGTGAAGAGTGCCTCACAAGGACTGGCACAGTGACTTTGCTTGAATTTTGCTTTCAGGTGCCAAGAAATTCAGACAACTTGCAAACAGCTGGGTGTTACTGGACATGTATAATTAACACATTTAATGTGATACTTTGTTGACCAAAAACAATGAAATCTCATTTCTGCACTTGTTGCTAGAACCCAGAGCAGAAGAATCCTTGCTGGGCAGTTGGATAAGCCCTGGCACAGCTGCCCAGGACTGTGGTGGAGTTACCATTCCTGGAGGGAGTTAAAAGATGTGCAGATCTGGCATGTGGGGACATGGGTTAGTGGTGGCCCTGGCAGTGTTGGACTCAATGTTCTTAGAGAGCTTTTCCAGTTCTAATGAGTCTGTAATTCTCATATCCATCTCTTTTTCTACAGCATTGGAAACACAAGGAAAATAGTGCCAAGCATGAGAACAGTGTAAAGTCACCCTGATGGGGGAGCTGGGATGTGGAAGCTCAGCAAAGTTTCCTTATAGACAACAATGTAATTAAAAATGGGGATTCTCATGGTTGTGCTGAGCTTCATCTTAATGTTAGCAAGTGTTTTTAAGCTCTCTGCTTATATTGGCATCATGCCTTTAAAATCAGAAATTCTTTGTCTGTAAAGAACAGATTCACAAAGGAGCCAGGGCTGTGTGGCTGGTGACCTAGAGGTGTGACACCTCTCAGGGGGAATAGATGTGTTATTTTGCTGTATAAACATATCACACACATCTTTGTGGTCCTCAGTATGTTAAACTGAGCTGTCAGGTTACATTTGATCAGTGTTCATAGGGTTATACCTTCCAAGCTGCTTTTGAAAGCTGGTTTTGTTCAAGCTCATTCAAGTAATCCTGTCACACACAAGTGGGATGAGCAGATGTCATGGGCATTTCAGGGAATATTGTGGATCTGCAGCCAAGGCAAATCAATAGTAAGGAAGGGGAGGTGATGGATAAACTCAAGATATTTTCCTCTCCTTGTCTTCTGATGGGGTTAACCCTGTGCTGAGGTGGTGTTCTTGTTGATAATTGGAGAAAATTACCCCAGCCTTGCTGCATTTTCTGTTTTTCATTGATTATTGTCTTGTACTGTCATCTCATTTACACTGGGCAGGTTTCAAATGCTCTCCCACCCTTCTGCCCTGCCCACTGAGGGGTCACAGGGTGTTCCTGTAACAGCCAAAAGAGGAGATGGAAAGGCAGAGAGGGAATTGGGACAAGGGGTAGAAGGACAAGACAAGGGGGAATGGCTTCCCACTGCCAGAGGGCAGGGCTGGGTGGGATACTGGGGAGAAATTCCACCCTGTGAGGGTGGGCAGGGCTGGCACAGGGTGCCCAGAGCAGCTGTGGCTGCCCCTGGATCCCTGGCAGTGCCCAAGGCCAGGCTGGGCAGGGCTGGGAGCAGCTGGGACGGTGGGAGGTGTCCCTGCCATGGCAGGGGTGGGATGAGATGAGCTTTAAAGTCCCTCCTCCAACCCAACCCATTCTGGGATTCTGTAACTCTTGAGGCTTATGTGTATAACAAGCCCCTGGTTTTTGCCACATTTCCAGAAAATCCTGGCAGAAACTCTCAGGTGCTTGGGTGTGAGGCAGTCTTTGAGCAGAGATCAGGAGCAGAGCCCATGGCTGGGCAGGTGGGATTTGTACCCTGGCTCCAAGGTTTGTGCACCAGTTTGGGAAAAGCCTTGTGCTGGTGCCAGAGGGGTGGGAAGCACAGCCTGGCCTCCCAAGGGCATTCTGTGTTTCTGTGCATCTGGGTGTGTTTTAGAAGGATTGTCATGACAAGACCTAGATGTCTTTGATTAAAATGCAGAATTGAAGCAGGAAGGTGAAACTCTCTGATCACAAACCCATTATTAGTAAAGAATATTCCCCAGTGATTTTGTCAGCATCACTTCCCACCTGGGAAGTTTTTCAGCCCATTTGGGAGCCCCTTCAGTCATCCCTCAGGACCTGGCTGTGGAATACTTCTTGGCTGTGTAGTTAATGTCATTTATTGATTCCCAGCTGGATGAGTTAGGAAGTCAAAAGATTTTATTGGAAATAAAACCTTTGGCTGTGTGTGTTGAAGGAGGATTGAGTTTTTGCAGGGTCTGTGAGGGTGTTACACCTGTCTGCAGCTCCTTCCTACTTACTGAAGTGCCAGGATTCCTGACAGACAGGGGTGTTTGGATATTCCCTTCTTTGCTTCCCTCTAGAAAGCTTTACCCCATTCCTTTGTACTAAATCAAGATGTTCTTTTTTTAAAAAAAAAAAAAAAAGTGCTATCAAATGCTCCTAGTGTACAGCTATAGGAATTACATTTATGGAGTATGTTCTGTCTAACAGCTGGATGAAATAAATGGTTTCATGTGCAGTATTGGAGAGCTCTGCACTCTCAAATCGAGGCCAGAAGCAGATCAATGACTAAAGAATTGTCAACATCTTGTGCAATCCCACTAAGTGCTTCTTTTCATTGATCTGCAACTTCATTGTTGACAATTAAATCCCTTTCAGTGCAGAGGATAAACACTTTTAACAAGAGGTAGCAAAATCTTTTGTCCTGAATGATTTTCTTCTCTGTTTCATAATTAAGTACAAAGTGTGCCACCAGCCTTGCTGTTCACTTGTGCTAAATACCTGCTCACTGTGGAGTAATTGCTATCAGCAGATGACAGAGCTGCAAGGAACTCTGCTTTCAAAGGCATGTTCTTCATTTGCATAATCAAATGCTTTGTTAGTGTCCTTGGAAATTAGGATGAAAGATGACTGTGTGCTAAAAATGAGAAATTGTTTTTAGCAAATTATGTGTATCCAGTAGAGCAGCTGAGCCGCTCTGGGGCCTGTTTGATGCATGTTGGCTGCTGCACCCACAGCTCCTCCCTCCTGGCAGAAACAGCTCCTGGCACCTGCCTCTCCCTATCCACACACTGCACTGACCAACGTCTCATCAATAGGAAATGGACAATCAGGGCTGCAATCTGATTAATTATTTCAAGCTTTGTAAAGTGCTGTGAAGAGCTGGTGTTCTATGGGGTAGATCTGTCCTGCATTCCATGTGACTCCAGAGATGTCCTGGGGGGTTGTATTGGTTGTGACACTGTACCAACTCCCCACTTATCCATGGTAAAGCTGAAAATGGCTTTGAAAGATCTGGGGTTTTATCTTGCATTAAGAAGTTTGGAGAAAATTGGAGTTAGGCAGATACAGTGTTATCAAGAGTTCAACTTACCAAAGCAGTGAAAGAAAATTAATACTATTTTTAAACTAAATGATGCTATAAAATATTTCTTTGGTTGCCTGAATCCTCAGTCCCAAAGATAAGGCTGCAAAACACTGAAAACTCCTGTAATTTCCCACTTGTGCAGTAAGGACTTTGAACTTAATCCTAAACTTTCCTCTCAAGAAACTGGAATATTTAGTGCTGGCTCTGGGTTCAACTCTAAATATTTAGTACTGGCTGTCTCACACCTGGACATGGAAAAGTTGGATGATTTTATGCTTAGAAGAAAAGTTCTGCTGCTGTAAGTTTGACATGCAGGGATGTTGTGTAAGGGAATTTCATTCCCCAAGGTCAGGGATGCCCAGGACACTCGGGATGGCAGGGCTGGGGGTGGCCATGGCACACCCTGTGCTGGCTCTTGGCACCTCCTGTGCTCTTTGGTGCTCCCAGACATGCTGAACTCACCTGCAGACACCTTGGCCAGGCACAATGAGAGGGTTCTGCATTGATGATTCTCTGGGAATGTCACATCTGGCAAATTACAACAGGGCCTTTTTTGTCAGTGGAGAACAGATGAGCTGTTCCTGTGGCTGTGGTGTTCCCAACTGGCCACCCCTAGCCAACCTTTAACTCTTTGGGACCACCCAGATGGGACAAAGGAGTCAGGACATAGAGTTTAGGTCAAACTTTAGTGGTTTGCACATTAGGAAGAGAGACAGTGATGGAAAGCTGCATATTGCCTGTATTTATTACACAAGTCCATGTCTCCAGAGGGATGTGTTTGCTGGCTCTCCCAGGTGCAGAGTCTCTCTGGGTTCTACAGGTGTCCCCAGGGTGGCCTTGGCTGCTCCCTGGTGTGATGGAGCCAAGTCAGTGATGGTCTTGTGGAGGGGACTGGAGTTCTGTGTCTTGAGTTTGTGTGCTTGAGTGAAAAACAGAGGAATTTGAGATTTAAGGCACATCAAAGGCACAGAAATGGAAGATAGTGAAAGCTGCATTTCCTGTCTGGGAAATGTGAATGTTCCTCAGTTCTCAGTATCAAATTCTGGCTTTATTCCTTTTTCAGTGGAAGACTGGCTATTGGTGGATGCAGTGTCAAGCCAGTGGAAAAAGGGGAGCCTGTGTCAGCATGGAAGTTACATCAGAGTCACTGCTCTCCTGAATCCCTGTGCAGTGATTGCACTCTATCCAAAGCAGAGTGTGGAGACAGCCAGCAAATAAAGTTAGCTTGGTGCTTGCTTAGCTGTTGGGGGTTGATGAATTCCTTTGGTGATAAACAGTCTCAGAAAGTTGGGTTTTCTGTGTCATAGTGACACTAAGGGTTTTTTCCCCAGAGTTCTTGCACTGAGCCAGTCAGGGTAGGAAAAAAGCAATCCTGTCTGTGTGACCTTGAAGTGCTTTTGATGAAGACTGCAGCCCTCCTCATGAAACCTGTGGTGTTTTTTATCACTGAGGGGGGATTTCACCTCCCCAAATAGATACAGTGGGCTGGAGAACTGGTTCTGATTTATACATCATTGTTATCAGGAGGCAGGACTGTGTGTGCTGGGCTGGGGCACAGTGTGGGTGCACTGATGTCACACAGGAGAGGCAGAACCCACGGGCATGGCTGGTGGGAGACTGGGAATAACATTTGTGTTACTGCAGGCAGCATCTTCCAAGTGCAGACTCACAGGGATGGTGCTGGGGGGCTGTGCAGTGGGGATGTGAGCAGCAGCAGGAAACACCCAGGAGACAGTGGCATTTCCAGCCCTTTTCTCCTGGGGAGGAGGAGCAGATCCCCAGCACTGAGCTGTGCTGAATACATGTGACACAGGAGAGAGGCTAAAGATACCAAAGGAAAGGATTTAATAAATGCACTGAGTGCAAGGTGTTCCTTGTAGATTTGGAAGTATCACTTTTGCAGGATTTCCAGACCACCTGCTAGAGCCATGTAGTAGGGCATTGCTAGTGACAAGCCTGAATCCTCAAAGACATTATGTAAAAAACCCTAAGGAGCCCAAAACTTTGTAATTCCTACACCCAAAAGGACTGGGAACATAGATCCACCTATTCCTGAACAAACTGTTGCTCATTTCTCTCCTCCTTGGGGACCTGCCTTAACACATGTGTGGATCACTCTCTAACTTGTAATAATGTTTGATCAAAGAGGATTAATCCAAAAAGTTAATGCAAGCAAAGTTTCCTTTACCTAGAACCTGCAGTTTATTGCAGTGAGATGGACCTTGGGCATATGGCAGAGTGATTGTTTTATCCCCCTGGAGTCCCTCTCTTGCCCCCATAACCATCCAATCCAAGTTGGTGGAGGAGCCTCCGTGCCTGTTACAGGTATTCCAGGAGTGATTAAAGAACATCCTCATCAAATTAGCCTGTTTACCTTTTCCTCCTCTTTGTACCTTCCTTCTTTTCTTTACCTCCCTCTGGCCTCCCTTTATCCCCTTTTCCCCCTTCTCCTGTCTACAAATGATGAAAATCCTCTGCTTTACCAGGCTGTTCACCTTTGCACTGGGCCTGTAAAACACTTAGTGAGTGGGTACCTGGTGTGGTTTATTTTTGATCTGTTAATGAAATTGAACCCAAATGATGCCATGTTTGTGACACATGGCTGCCAGGCTGCCACCAGGGATGTGATGGTTGGCAAACGTGTGCCCAGGCCATGGGCTGGCAGAGTTCACTCCCCATCCTCTGAATTTCACTCCTTTACTTTGGGGTTTGCACAAAGAAGCTGTCAACAATTTTCTCTGAATGGGTATTGTTGCATTATGCATTTAGTCACTTAATCTCTTAAAACTGGCAGAAGGAGGCATAGTTTTCTTGCCTTAAGGTTATTTAGAACACTGGACGCTATTTTAATTCTAAGCTTGTCCCAAGCCCCTTCAAACCTCACATTTCCCCTGGGCTGTGTTTCTGTAGTTGCTGAAGGTGTGAGTCCAGCTGTTCCAAATTGTTGAGCAATATGGCCCTAAATGGGTTCCTGATCCCCCACCTGCAAGGCAGCACCTTTCCCAGTCTTGGGTCAGCAGCATTCCCCTGGATTCGTTCCAAGGGGTGCCATGGATCAGATCCACACTGCCATAAGGTTTGGGGAGCAGTTCCAAGGGGAAATTGCTGTGGAGCTGGTGAGCAAAACTCCAGTATAACAGTGTTTAAAATGATAATCATATTCATTATTATTAAAGAGTGGGAAAATAAAAGTAAGTCACTCCATGATCAGCCAAACCAAAAAAGCTGCTAATGTGTATTTTAAAGTTCAGATCTTGTGTCGTGGGGAAGAGTCTGGAGCCCCAGGAGCAGCTGAGGGAGCTGGAAAGGGGCTCAGCCTGGAGAAAAGGAGGCTCAGGAGGGACCTTGTGGCTCTGCACAACTCCCTGACAGGAGGGGACAGCCGGGGGGGTCGGGCTCTGCTCCAGGGAACAGGGACAGGAGGAGAGGGAACGGGCTCAGGCTGGGCAGGGAGGCTCAGGGTGGACAGCAGGAGGAATTTCCCCATGGAAAGGATAGTCAGGCCCTGGCACAGTCCAGGGCAATCGTTCTGTCAACAACCCTGGAAGTGTTCAAAAAAATGTGTGGATGTGGTACCTGGGGACATGGTGAGGGATTGAACTTGGTGGTTTTAAAGATCTTTTCCAACCTGAACCATTCCATGAGAAGCACAGAGCTCACGAGGTGTTGGCTCGCTCAGGGCGTCAGGCCCTGAGTTCGTTCCCTCAGGGAGCGATGATGAGGAACAACCATGGAGAGCAGCAGCGCTGAACGGGGCCTGTCCTCTCTGCCACCTGTTTTATTTTGAGGAGAGTTACATGGATTTGATTCAGTTTCACATTTGCCTGGATGGTTTTTGAGGGAAACAAAATGGAGCTGCCTGGAGTGCAAGTGGCCCGGCAGTGCTTTGGGTCGGCATGTGTGCCTCACGTTTAACCATTTTCTCTCCCTGTTGTTGTTGCAGATAAAGAGGTGGGAGTTGGCGCTCTTGCTGACAATGACAACCCTGGTGCTAGGGGCCCAGCTGTCCCCAAAATATCAGGACTAGAGAGGAGCCAGGAGAAGAGCCAGGAGAGCAGCAAAGACCCAATACTTGAGCCTGTGGTGCCTAAAGACCCCCGTCCTCAGGCGACGCCGCCGCCGCTGGAGCCGCCGCCCGAGGGCCGCTGCCCCAGCCCCGCGCTCGCCCCGCGCCCGGAGCCCGCGGCCCCGCCCGCCCCAGCCGGGCCAGCGCCCTCAGCCCCCGAGGAGCCCGGCCGCCCTCCCGCCGGCCAGCCCTGCGGCCAGCCGTGTGGCCAGCCGTGTGGCCAGCCCTGCAGCCAGCCCTGCAGCCAGCCCTGCGGCCAGCCCCCGGCCGGCCCGCACCCGCCGCGGCCGCAGTCGCCGCTGCCCCCGGCACACCCGGCCCTGCCCGCAGTGCAGCCCCATCCCCAGAGCCTCTCGCAGCCGCTCTCTGCCTACAACAGCAGCAGCTTGAGCCTCAACAGCTTGAGGTGAGTGAGTGCATGGAGAGGGGTCTGGCTCTGAGCCTGGAGGGGAATTGAGGAAGATTTAGATGAAGATTTGGGTAAAGCCCATCCCATCCCTGGGAAATAGAGGGCACTTGGTGCATTTAACCTCAGTTCCTCCCCTGAGATGAGCCAGGATCACTCTCTGTACCCGGTGATCCCGTAAACTCAGAGTATTTTAAGTTCATTTGCTTTGGATATTTTTCCGTGCCATACTTGGGTTTTTGGAGGGAATTTCACGCAGTGTAGATCAGGGGAAGAAAAGCCCAGCTCCTGCAGGCTGTCAGTTTTGTCCTCCTATCCCTGTCAGTATCTGATTTCTCCAAGCACTGCCATGCCCCAGGGCAGGGAGCCCAGGAGCCCTCAGTCAAGGTCCTGGATCAGGCTGGTGACAGCCCAGCACCAGCAATCACACACCAGGCACTTCACAGCTCCATGTCCTCCTGCACTGCTGGCACCTTGCAGGCTTCAGTGTTTTTCTCTCACCTGGCCACAGTGAGATCAACCTTTTATCTGTGGATAACAAAGATGAGCAGTGAGATCAAACACCATGGGCACAAGAACCTATGATGTCCCTCTGAGTCAGGGACCTCAGGTTTTCCCTACTCTAACCTGTGTTGTCATTCTCAAAATCCAAGCACCCAGCAGGCAGATGTGAGCTTCAACACCTGGGGAAGCAGCACTGTGGTCACTTCATGGTTTGACTAAAGACTGGGAGTTGTTTAAGACCCGGATTTGTTTTTAACCAAGCTGGTATTGCTGGTCTTTAAAAGTCACTGCAATAGAAGCGTGTCGTTACTTGAAATAAAGACAAGGAGAATTAAGCCTTCCATGAATGTATTTTAAATACTCATTAGCAGGAAATGAAACCTGAAAAATTGCAACCAGTGTAATCACAAATATTTATTGACTCATCTCATTTTATTGTGGGGGTAGAGAGGCAATACCTGTACAATAAGCACAAATCTGTTGTTGCCTTCTCAACCTCATTTCACATTTTGTGCAGTCTTTCATCTTAGTAATTCACAGAAAAAAAAAAAAAAAAAAAAAAAAAAAATTATTAATGCACTGGTTTTGAGCTTCATTTGCCTGAAAGCATGAACCAGGAGTAGTCATGTAGAAAGATAATTAAGTAATGAATGCACAGGGCTGATTACTCCTTTGTGTGTCACCCCTGTGCTGCTGTGGGACAACCCCAGCCTCTTGCAGCAAGGGAGAGCATGGCTCAGGAGGTAAAAGATAACAGAGCAGGTGCAGCAGGTGTTGGAGATAGGAGTATCCCAGGGAATGGTAACTGGGATTTGTGACACGAGTTACACCCGTGCTGTGTTGGATGTGAGGGCTGCTGAGCTTGTGTTGGTGTGTGTGCTGGGGCTTTTCTCTCTCTCTGTGTGAGCCCTGATGGCCTCTCCTCTCGTTGGCAGCAGCAGCAGGAGCAGCACCCCCGCCAAGACTCAGGCGCCTCCCCCGCACATCTCGCACCACGCGTCGGCGTCGCCGTTCCCGCTGTCCCTGGCCAGCCACAGCCCCCTGCACAGCTTCCCTCCCTCCCTGCAGCCCCCCGCACACCCACACCACCCCAATATGTTTGCCCCTCCCACGGCTCTGCCCCCGCCACCCCCGCTGACGTCAGGGACGCTGCAGGTTCCAGGACACCCAGCTGGTAGCACCTACTCAGGTAAGAGCTGCCTGTGGGGCACCAGACTCTAACTGGGGTTTGGGCCTTTTGGGGAGGGTTCTTGGTGCTGAGCAAAGCCAAGTAAACACCTAGACATAGCCTGGGACTTTCCTTCTATCCTGGGAGTGACTGCTTTTGGGAGGCTGTGGTTTTCCCAGGTTTGTTTTGTTCAACCCACAGTAAAAACAGCAGAGTTCATGATGTGCCCACACAGAATCTGTGATCCCCACAGCAAAGGTCGTCATGTAGATGTGGTCTGTGCCCAGCAGAGCTTCCCTGGCTGCAGAGAGGGTCTGTGCTGGCTGATCTCACAGCAGTGTTGAGCTCAGGTGTGTTCAGAAGGTTTGGGTTGGAAGGACCTTAAAGCCCATCCAGTGCCACCCCTGCCATGGCAGGGACACCTTCCACTGTCCCAGCTGCTCCCAGCCCTGTCCAAGCTGGCATTGGACACTGCCAGGGATCCAGGGGCAGCCACAGCTGCTCTGAACACCCTGTGCCAGGGCCTCCCCAGGTCACTGAGGGGAAGAAAATGGAGCATTTGTTTAACATCATTTTGTGTCCATGCACCAGGGTGCTCATGTGAGCAGCAGCCACTTGTTTGCTCATTCCAGCTTGTTTGTTGACCCTCACCTATTTAGGGCTGTGTCCATGGCCATAAATGCTCAGAGGAATGTGAGAACAGGCTTGGTGAGAGGGGAAATGCAGAGTTTGTAATGTCTCAGGCCTTTGGGATCCAAGGGAAGACCTGAGGGAGCTTTCTTACCCTGTACTGTGTCATGGACATTTTAAATGAAGTATGGCTACCACAGACAGCAAAGGAAATGGCTCAAGGCCTGGAAAAGCCCCAGAGCTCAGGGGGAAGAGGGGTGTATGTTGTTTTATTGTTTGTTTTCCTCTGCACTGGTGAGGCTGCACCTTGAGTGCTGTGTCCAGTTCTGGGCCTCCCAATTTAGGATGGACATTGAGTTGCTGGAGCATGTCCAGAGAAGGGCAGCAAGACTGGTGAGGGGTGTGAGTCCTGTGAGGAGCAGCTGAGGGAGCTGGGGCTGTTTGTCCTAAAGGAGGCTCAGGGGAGACCTCATCACTCTCTACACTCCCTGCCAGGAGGGTGCAGCCAGGGTGGGGTCAGGCTCTCCTCCTAGGAAACAGTGACAGGATGAGAGGACACAGCCCTAAGCTGAACCAGGGAAGTTTAGGCTGGACATTAAGAAAAATTTCTCCACAGAAGGAATGATGAGGAATTGGAATGGGCTGCCTGGGAAGGTGGTGGAGTCACTGTCCCTGGAGGAAAAGACTGGATGTGGCATTGAGTGCCATGGTCTTGGTGACAAGGTGGTGTTGGGTCCTAGATTGGGCTCCATGATCTCCAAGCCTGTCAATGCTGTGACTCTGTGGTGATCTCCAAAGCCTTTCCCAAGGCCATTAATGCTGTGACTCTGTGATAATCTCCAAGTCTTTCCCAAGTCCTTAACACTGACTCTGATGATCCCCAGGCTCCTTCCAAGCGCCTTTAACACTGTGACTCTGATGATCCCCAGGCTCTTTCCAAGCCCATTAACGCTGTAACTCTGATGATCCCCAGGCTCTTTCCAAGCCCTTAACGCCGTGCCCTGTGCTTGTGTTCCAGAACAAGACCTGCTGCGCCAGGAGCTGAACACGCGCTTCCTGGCCTCGCAGAGCGCCGACCGCGGGGCCTCGCTGGGCCCGCCGCCCTACCTGAGGACAGAGTTCCACCAGCACCAGCACCAGCACCAGCACACACACCAACACACCCACCAGCACACCTTCACGCCCTTCCCCCACGCCATCCCTCCCACTGCCATCATGCCGACGCCAGCACCGCCCATGGTGCGTACCCCAGGCAGAAATGTGAGGATAAGTAGAGCACAACTCTATTCTTTGTTACAAAAGTATTGTGGAGAATTTGTGGGGAAGGGCTGCTGTGCTGCCCAGGGGTGTCTGGGCAGGAGAGGCAAGATGTGAGGTTCAGGTGGCAGCACAGGACTGAGGGATGAGGCTCTGGCCAGTCCTGATTGGAGTGTTTGCTCTGGGGCCTCCTCCTTTGTCCTGTCCCAAAAAGATCTTGATTTACTTAGAAGAAAGCAAAAATCCCAAACAGTTTCATTAGAAATTAATTTTCTGCATATTTTTTCCTCTCTGTTGGCTGTTGAATAAAAGAGGAGTTGTCTTCTATTTTGCCAACAGAAGTGATGCAAGGAAATATAAAGTAACTAGTTTGTGCTTTGATCCCTTTGCAGTTTGACAAATATCCTACAAAAGTTGACCCCTTCTACCGTCACAGTGTGAGTTTTATTGCTCTGTTTCCAACTGACTTCACTGCTTTTCTGTGGTGGGTTGGGCTCACCACTCAATCAATGGCACAGTGTCAAATCTCTCCCTAATCATCACTCCAGGATTTACCATTATCGTCCTTGGTTGCTTTGGCTTTTGAAGGCTTGCATTCATGGTGCTTGTTTCTGATAAAGATGCAGTATCAGCTTTTCCAATCAAAAGATCTCTTGCTCACACACCATTTGGAGCCAGGTTTGATGTGAAAAGATGAGACACAAGAGCTGACTGTTCCATGAAGCAGGAGAGAGCAGTGATTCCATCACAGTGTTTCAGTTGTGCCAGAAACCCTTGGGCTGATATTTTTGCTAAGGAACTCGAAATGAACTGACAAACTATCAGACAAATCCTTCAGGGACAGATAATCTAATAGTTTTCCCAATCTATCATATTTTGTTTGATAAAATCTGAAAACCTGTCTTACTATTCAGATTTCAAAGGCTCATCTGATCCACTGGGCTTGTTATGTTTTGAAAGCTCTGTTTGATGACAGCAACATGAATCCAGCTATGCACTAGATATGTTTACCTAAGCTACCAAAAATGTTACCTATCAAGATGAACTGATTTTTAAAATTCTAGTTCAGTGTAAAGCTTCTGCTCCTAAGGGTTTGGATCCACTGATTGATTTGCTGCTGAACTCTGGGTTGTATTTTCTTCCTCCTATTAGCAGAGACAGGTGTCTGGCAAGAGTTTCTTAATCCAAGAGCAATATTTTGATGAGAGAAGGAGTACTGCATCAGCACTCAGAAATCTGCAGAGCATTTGGCTTTATGTGTTGGTTTTGCTTAGAAGTGGAACTGGGCAAAAAAAACTGGTTAAGACAGTGGTGTCTGGATTAAACACAACCCTGCTCACAGCCTGTCCTGCCCCTGAGCAGTCCTGTCCTTGTCTGGCACCTCATTTCAGTAGCTGGGACTCAGTGTTTGCAGGCTCAGAGCTCCAGAGCACTGGGCAGACATTGTCACTTCCACTCCAGAGGGCATTGCTGCTCACCTGCACCAGTGTTAAATTTCACTGTGATTTGCTGAGCTTCACATGGGTTCAGGAGATAAATTATCATCAGTGTGGCCTGTGGATCCCAGCAGGAACACAGAACTGGGAGATAGGACATGGATTTTAGACAAATCAAGCACAGAAGTTGGTAGTCTAGGATAGGAAGCTGTACCTGCTCTTCAGTCAAATAATCTCTTGGAAATCTGGGAGTTACCTGGATTGCAGAGATTATGGCCTCACCCCCTTTAAGGTCAGGAAAGCTCCAGCTGTGCTCCCTTATCCAGGGAGCTGTGCTGGGCCAAGGCACAGATCTGGTCCCTCCTGCCTTCCCTGGGAAAGGTTTGTCCTTGGGAAGGGGCTGCCCCAAGGTCACTGTGGGACACTGAGCAGCTGCTCCCAGGGGATGCCCACGGTGTCAGGTAACAGACTGACTGTGACCCCAGCCAGGCCAGGCCAGCTGGGTGTCCCCTGGTCCCACCCCTGGGACTGGTCAGGGCTCAGGGAATGGGAGCTGCCCCTTAACTGGGCAGGGGCACACTCACAGGGCAGGAGAAATACAAATACTGTCAGAATGTGGCACTTCCACAGAGCTGTTCCCAGGGACAGCTGCTTCCACTGTAGATCCACATCTGGAACTCAGATACCTTAAAGTTGGCAGTGAGTGTGGGTGCACTTTGTAGGAGAACAGGGTCTGTTTGAGGCTTAAAATCCATCTACTTTGGAACAGGGAGTGCAGCTCACATAGAAGCTAATGTTGAGTTGTAAATCAGTGTTATTTCTTCTCTTTTAGCACAGTGAGGCTTTGCTTTTACCTGCAGCTGCTGCCAGGTCTAGTTTAGCATCACATACACCTGGCCAAGGGAAGCTGTGGTCACTGCATGTTTCCAGGGAGAGCTGGAAGGGAAGACTGCTGCTCAAAAGAGAAGGAATACTTGGGAAGAAGGAAGCACTTGACTATGAAAGGTGGATTTGGAAAGCTGGAGGAATTTAACTGACACAAATTAATCATGGAGATAAACTATTTCTATTTTATTAATAATTCTGACCTTGAGGAAAGGTCACATTTAATTAACTTACCACTTGTTATAAAACTGAGGGAAGAATTTCTTATTATTAGTCATAGCCAATAGAATATAAACTATTACATCTTTTCCCATCACTTAGAATTAGTCCATTACACAGAGAATTAAAGACAGAAGTCACTGGGGAATTCAAAGCACATTTTACCCATTAAAAGTTATTGTAAATGAGGACAAATGTCTCTTAATGGTTTCTCAAATGTCTGCAGTATCAACTAATCTCAAAATGTTTTCTGCACCATTGGATGGAGTAGGTCCAAATTAAATAGAATTAAAAACAACAGCATGAATGGAGGCTCAATACCAGGCTTTTAAAAGGAGAAAATCTTCTGATACCTCTGAAATGTTTTCTCAGCTTTCAGTAAATACAATATTAATAAATGACCTTTTAAGATAAGCTAGTGGAAGGAAAAATGATGAAGAAAAGCACACGTGTATGCCTGGCATATCCAAATCCATCACAACTTTGTGGTACTGATTTACTCTGTGGTGGCATTTGCTCAGTGTTTTCCCACCCCTCATGTCCAGTCTTTGACTTTGCCCAGTCCTGCTTCTGTTCAATTGGTCATTAACTCATTTATTTTGATCTTAAAAGTAGCACACAGTAGTTTAACTTTGCTCAGCCATGGTCAGAGAGGAATTGGTCTCAGCCAGAGAACCCTTTAAGGTTTTTGGGTGGCAATTCCAGTGGAGCTGGCAGCCGTCCTTTCCTAGATCTGTCCTCTCCTTGATCCATCCCTTCCTAGGTCCATCCTCTCTTAGATCCATCCCCTCCTTGATCCATCCCCTGCTTGATCTATCCCTTCCTAGATCTATCCTCTCTTAGATCCATCCCTTCCTAGATCCATCCCTTCCTGGATCCATCCCCTCCTTGATCCATCCCTTCCTAGATCCATTCCTTCCTGGATCCATCCCCTCCTTGATCCATCCCTTCCTAGATCCATCCTCTCCTTGATCCATCCCCTCCTAGATCCATCCCCTGCTTGATCCATCCCCTCCTAGATCCATCCTCTCCTTGATCCATCCCCTCCTAGATCCATTCCTTCCTGGATCCATCCCTTCCTGGATCCATTCCCTCCTTGATCCATCCTCTCCTTGATCCATCCCCTCCTAGATCCATCCCCTGCTTGATCCATCCCCTCCTAGATCCATCCTCTCCTTGATCCATCCCCTCCTAGATCCATTCCTTCCTAGATCCATCCCTTCCTAGATCCATCCTCTCCTTGATCCATCCCTTCCTAGATCCATCCCTTCCTAGATCCATCCCTTCCTGGATCCATCCCTTCCTTGATCCATCCCTTCCTAGATCCATCCCTTCCTGGATCCATCCCTTCCTACGTCCATCCTCTCTTAGATCCATCCCCTCTTTGATCCATCCTCTCTGAAATCCAGAGGTTTCATGCTGAGAATTGGTTTGGAGTGTGATGCTCTGAATCCCTGACTCCTGCCAGGAAGCAGTTTGGTGTGTGGTAGCAGCATTTTCATAGAATTGAGAGAGTTTGTCACAGCAAGACCCAAAGGTTCACCAGCAGAGCACAGATACAAGGGCAGATTGGGATTGTGCTGGTTTATCCTGGAATCATAGAGTGGGTTGGTCTGGAAGGGATGTTAAAAACGATCTCTTCCACCCCTATCCCAGGCTGCTCCCAGCCCTGCCCAGCCTGGCCTTGGGCACTGCCAGGGATCCAGGGGCAGCCACAGCTGCTCTGGGCACCCTGTGCCAGCCCTGCCCACCCTCACAGGGAACAATTTATTTGTTTAATTCACCTGCTTGTTTCCCTTGTGTTTGTGTGCATTAGCATAGAGCAGCCTCTCCTTTTTTCCCAGATTCCCTTAGGACAGAGCACTGGGGTCAGGGAGGCCAGTGGAGATGGGCACGTTTTTGTGCTGAGCAGTCTCTATTTATAAAAAAACTCCCATACATTTCTGGGAGGTTCTGCCTTAACATTTTGTTTAAATACTAATCTTTAACAAATCAGATTGTCTGTCTGCTAATATTAGATGTGGCAGGATATCCTCTCAGACAGGCTAATGAACTAAGAATTGTGCATATTTTCCTCATTTCCTACAGATACCATTTAAATCCCAACCTACTAATGGAGTTTTAATGATACAATATCCTAGAACTCATAAGGGTTTTTTCCACTTAAACAGGAGATTTCTGAGTCTAATTCAGCTCAGGATTCTGCCTTTTCTCTTAAAACGAATCATAGACTAAAACCATTTAAAACCTCTCTCGAATTTAAAATTAATAATTGAGGAGCAAACATCTCCCTTACGCTCTGCTGGCCCAAGGCAGGTACAGGTCACTGGCTGTCTGATTTTGGAACTGCTTTTAAGCTCTAAACCTCATGACATCTGTGAACATCCCATCGAACTGCTTTAACTAACATTGTTGCAATGAGATCACTTCAATGCTTCTCAGTTTTCTCCATGTAACATTTTCCTACTATTCTGCAGGAATGCTCTCTATGTCTTCCTCAGCTGCCTGTGCTGGTGGTGACCCAGTGCTGATGTTCTTCTCTTTCTGTTGCAGCTGTTTCACTCCTATCCTCCAGCTGTATCAGGTATTCCTCCCATGATCCCTCCCACCGGCCCCTTTGGCTCGCTGCAGGGAGCTTTCCAACCCAAGGTAAGACACTATCCTGGTTTGGAGAACAGGTGTCTGCCAATAAAGGCAGAAGCTTCTCTTTGAAATGGAGAATGTAAACCCCTTCCCTCCAAATTATTATTGTAATTTTGAAATTAAAGGGCTCTCAGGCAAAGATATGAGAATTAGGAATAACAGTTCTTTACCAGGAAAATTAAAATAGAAATGCAGTATTACACAGAACAATCCCAAACCCTGCCAGAGTCAGAATCCAAGCTGACACCCGTCAGTCAGTCAGGGTGTTGGCACAGTCCCATTCAATGGTGGCTGCATCCTCCTGCAGTGGCAGATGTGGTTCAGCTGGAGCAGTGCTCCTGGAGAAGGTGCAGTTCCCTCTGAAGCTCCAGGGATGATGTGCAAAGGTCTGGCTTTCCTCTGGAATCCAGTGGAAAGAAGGTGCCTTGGTGTCCAAAATGTCAGTTTTTATCTGGGTAGGAAAGGCTTGGCTGCTCCCCTGGCTGGAGCATCTCCCAGTGGGATGATGGAATTTTATCAGTCATGCCCTGGGACTCACTGGGCCAGCAGCAGATGATATCTCCTGGAGGGAGGATGGGCTGTGGGAAGATAAAGATGATTGCCCAGCTGGTTTAAAGATGGCCCATGAGCAGATAATGTGTGCCAGGAGATCAGGGGCACTGCCCCACCCGGCTGCAGCAGGTGGGACAGAATTCACATTTCTGGCCACATCAACCCAAGACAAACAGGAATTACCTGGTGCTGCTCAGATGCACCCCGGGAGCCAGGGCAGGCTGGGGTTAGCAGGGGGTTCACCCAGCTGAGCTCTGACTTACAGCTTCATTCCACAAGTGACAATTGCCTTTTTCCAAATTTACCACAAAGAGAAGTTACTTCTCATTAGGTTCAGATGCATCTAAAAACTTTTTTTTTTAAATATTTATATAATGACATAGTTAACATTAGAAGCAGTATAATTAGTTCTGAGATAGTGTGCATTAATGAAAGGTCATGTAATAATCAGGATTTTAAGAAATGGTGCTCATTATTGTTTACTCATTTTCATAATTACCTCCCAGCTCCAGCATGGTGCAGAACACTGTATTACCTCTCCTCATGGGTGACAGCTGGGGGAGAGAAACGTGGAGAGTTCAGGGCTTTTCTCTTGTGTTTTCATGGAGTCACTCTTTATTTATCAGTGGGAGGAAGTCAGTCTGTAGTCTTTGCAGCTAAAGACTGAAATCAGGAGTGGAATTTCTGCAGAGGAGACACCTTCTTCCTTAAATTGGCCCATCCACTGTAATGACTGAATATGTAAATTGCAGTTCATTAGTGGGATTCTTCACTGTCTGTATGGTAATCAGACTGTTAACAGCTCTCTTATTTAATTGTTAGTTATGCTGGAGCTGATTTCTATTTTCTTCATTTTGACATAGGAACAAGCTCTAGCTAAATGTAGGGGGGTTGGGTTGTTTTTTGTTGTTTTTTGTTTGGGTTTGGTTTTTCTTTTCCACAAAACTGCATTTTATTAACTGACTATTTACATTCAAATAATGGGAAGGGCTTCAATTTTTTCCAACTGGATGTTTTCCTGATGTCCATATTGTGGCAGTCCTCATGGATAGAGTTGAGGTCTTTGTGCAGTGATGCTCTGTGTGCTGAATGCATCACTGATAATCAGCAGAGCAGGGGCTGGGTCCTCCAAATGCTGCTTCTGATGCTGTGTCATGAATGTGTCCCTAACCAGGGACACATTAGAAGATTTCCATTTTCACATTAGAAGATTTCCCAGTTTAAACAGTCACTGTTCTTGCAGTGGTTTTGATTAAAGTAATGGGAAGTTGGTGGACAATTGAAGTGTGGATATGGAAATAATAATACTCATATTCCTGTCTGGATTATAATGGTTCTCCTTTCCTTTATGAAATATCTCCATTGCTTAGAGAATGTAATGATAAAGAACTATGATTTTGCACATTCTGTTGCTTGTAGGCATTGTTACTGTTTTGCAGCTCATTAATGTTGTCTCTCCTTGTGGAATTTCCAGACTTCCAATCCTATTGATGTTGCAGCCAGACCTGGAACGGTCCCACATACCCTTCTACAGAAAGATCCACGGGTCGGTAAAAAGTGTTTTCTTTTTCTCAAGTAGATCTGTTCCTCCTGAAAACCTTGAATGCTAGAACTGCCATCTTCAGCATGTCCAAATTAACACCCTAAAACCAAAGCTGGCTGAGCTGTTTCATCAGGGAGGGCTGCAGGAGTTCTGTGGGAACATTTAAAACAGCCCCTGCAATGGCAGAGCTCTGTCCTTGCTGGCAGCTATCTCCCCCAGGCCCAGAGGTAAAGGCATAAAAGTCCATTTCAATGTAGAGAATGTACAAACCTCCCCAAGATTTGTGTTTGTAGTCTGTAATTGTTTTTAATGTGGGTAATGACAGCTATTCCCTGAGTTACTGTAGCATTGATTGCCCCAGTGAAATACGGATGCACTTTATTGATCACTTGGTGCCTCTGGATTTCTGAGTTCCAGCAGATGTGAACAGCATTTATTGCCTCAGCACTTTTTCCCTCTGCCCAAGGGTTGTTTGGTGTGTTTGAATTCATGGCCATTATTTCCATGAGGAATTTCACACTCAAATATTTTTAGCAGACCTCTCAGACAAGAGCACTGAGGAGCTCTCCCTAAAACCCCGAGTTGTGGCATGGCTGAACTTGCAGAGCTGCTGTCTTTGTGTTGGCCAAGTTCCAGTACTTTGGGTTGCTCAGCAGTGGAGCTGAGGTTGAGCTTTACACCAAAAGGAACCACATTTCTGTTTGTTTATCTAAGTGCAGAGATAACCAGAGCCTCCCATCAGGAAGTCATTTAACTTTATGTTTCCTTTCAACTGGGAGTGAGTTTCGATTATTTCAAGATGATGCATTGTGCCATCACTGCGTCTGCTAAGTACCTTCTGCACCTATAAATCTCCTTTAGTATTGCATTTCAAAACAGAAAATCCAAAACAAATGAGCACTACCCAATAAATGGAATTATTTCCCAGCATTTATTGATGAAATATGAGCCAAAAAAGGGGAATAAGAAAATTATCTATTCCAAAATAAACCCCAACAGGCCACATCAAAGATAAAAATGAGAAAATCGGGGTTTTATATGGGCTCTGTTTGCCAACATCTGTTTCAGTGTGAAAATAATTAAGGCAAAGCCTGTTTATGCCAGAGAAGAGCTCGGGCAGCAGTGAGGCACAAGGCCATGACCTTGGTGGTGGGCACACTGACCCCCATTCCAGCCATCCCAGCCCTCCTTGGGATCCAGCCCAGTCATTATCCAGCCTTGCCATAAGCTGAGGAGCTCTGAAAGATGAGAGCAGGAGTTTGCCCAAAGGACAGATCTGTGCCTCCATCAGTGCAGTTAACCAGCCATTTCTGCAGCATTAAATCAACAAATTGCTGCTGCTGCCAGGGGCCAGAGCTCTGTGTGAGCCTGGTGGAGCTGCTTGTCACCACTCAGGTGCCTCAGCCAGGGGGAGGGGACAGCACGAAGATGGAGGCTCAGGACTAATTATTATCCAAAAGGGCTTCATTTGAAAGTAAAATTCTAACATTTTAATTTCATCTCTTAATGAAGCAATACAGATTTGTTAATTAGAGCAATTGTTTGAGTGACAGGCGTGTAACCAAGCTGTCATTTCTTCTTCACAGTTGACAGATCCGTTCAGGCCCATGTTGAGGGTAAGAAATCTTCCTCTGCTCCTGTTTGTCAAGCTCAGCTCAGTCCCACCAGGTTGCAGCACAGAATAATTCCAAATGAGAGCTGCCAAGTGTCACCTGGGCAGTTGTGCCCTGCTTTTGGGGAGATTATGAGCACTCCTGCAGCTCCTGATCGCTCAAGGACAAGGCAGAGTTTCACAGTTGGAAGTTTTGCTCTTCTCATGCAACCCCTCACATGAATACCTGAGGTTAAATATTGGTGATCCTTCCATTGTGGTTTCCTGAGGCAAAACCTTGAGATCCTGGCAGTGATTCCCTGTTATTTCTCTGCATTCTGAAGGAGTTTGCTTTATTATTTTACTGTTTTCAGTGTTGTTCAGTGTAGTGTGTCCCACCCAGGTATCTCACTGTCCACTGTAGACAGACAATCCACTTCAAACAAAAAATATTTCAGAAATAAGGATCTAAAGATCCAGTCCATCACTCATCCAAAACGGGTTTTTGTTAATTTTTGAGCATATTCAAGCTAGGTTGTGAGTTAGTGAACTTACTAAATCACTAGCACAGCCATTTTTTACAAATTAGCAAAAGGCTTGAGTTTAGGGTAGCATGTATGTGAGACAGAATTTATTTTTTATTATTTAATTATTGGTTGATACATAGCTAGAAATAGAAGGCAGACCATGTGCCATAGTTTGTGAAACATTTAATTCACAGTTGGCTTAAGGATACTCTTGAATTCCTGTGATAATTTTTACATCTGTAGGAGTCATTACTTGTGTAAGTAACTACAGACCCCTGAGTAACAAAATTGGAGAAAGTATCTCTCAAATGAGAGTTTTTCAGACAGGAATACAAACTCAACAGGAGCCTAACAGGCACTTTGGTTCTTGCCTCCCTCTCTCCTGCCTGTGACTCAGGGGGACGGGGGGATGCAAACACCCTCCCCAGAGTGAACTGAGTGACCTCCAGTGTTTTCAGTAGATTTATGAGCTGAAGTCTTGGAGGGGCAGGCCAGCAATTACATGAGGGAGTCAGATGAATTTTGAAAACCAGAGTGACCTTTTAAACCACTTCCATTTTCATCTTTTGGTGGAAATGCCAATCGTAGCATTTGTGGAAATGACCTGAGTGTGCAGCTGTGAACAGTCCAGCTGTGCAGGGCAGCTGCTGGCTGGGACACAGCTTCCAGCAGCACAAGCTGCACTCTCAGCCAGTGGCATCAGAGGGTTACAGGAGTGTGTCCAACTGCAGCATTCATGGATAGCCAGATAAATTCCCTAGCAAGGGACAGGTCTTTCCATTTCTGGTTTTCCAGGAGGATGGAGAGGGAAGCCTTTGCTTTCAGGAGTCATGGCATGGGGATCCCCCAGACCAAACCAGACAGGGCTCAGGGTCTATTTTATTCTAGAAATAAAATAAACATCACAGGTTTTTGAAAGTTACTGATTCATGTCTTGTTTTTGCAGAAACCTGGCAAGTGGTGTGCTATGCACGTTCACATCGCCTGGCAGATCTACCATCACCAACAGAAAGTCAAGGTCAGTGCCTGGGCAGCCTGGGCTGGGGGTGAAGGGCACAGAGCAGAGCTCAGAGATCAAGGCTGGGCACTTCTGTGCCATGGCCAGTGCCTTGCTAAAGTAACATACACAGCATTGAGCAGAAGCCTCGTTTCTGAGAGTCCAGCAGAGTGTCTGGCATGTGCTGGAGCCAGGACAGCAGGTCCTGTGTAATAGCTACAGCTTTGTAGGTAGGAGGGGTGAAGTGGAGGTGAGCTACAAGGTGGCTTTTTTTTATTTGTTTGTTTGTTTGTTTGTTTATGGCTGAGGACACTGATGTATCAAGTGGGATTTTTTTCTGGAGACACTAGGCACTGTGTATCCACTTCCTCTTATTAATGTTCAGGGGCAGGAGAGAGCTCAGGAAGATTTCTCCTGTCCCTAGGATGCTTTACCCAGTGTGGCTGCACAGGCTCCCCTCAGCCTTCCTTCACAGCCCCACATGGCTGGAGGGTGGCACCTGGATGTGTCAGGGCTGCCCAGGCAGGCACAGCCCCTCAGGGCATGTTGTGTTATCAGACACTGCCTCACTGCACTGAAGGTTAGGGGATGGAAGTCCTGTCTTATTTTTCAAGCTCTGAGACTTCAAGGATGAAGTTTTCCATGGGCAGTTTTCCATTCTTACTATAAATGAATTTCCATTGCACTTGGACTCTGGGAAAGTTTCTTTCCCTTCATGGTTTTCACTGTACTCATCACTTAAAGATCTTGTGTTGCTCCTAAAGTTTTTCAGTAAGTCAAGAATGGTTGCTGTTCTTCACTGCTCATACTTCAGGAATCAGTAGCTTGTGTTAGAAATTAAAATTACCAGGGAATCCTTAGCACTTTGCAGTCTGTGTATGCACTTGAATTGTGTAGGGTAGTGCTATAAGAATATGAAGATGTTGAACAGCTATGAAAACCTGCAGCTAATAGAGTTTAAAAATAACCCTTTTAAACAAGGTTGACAGGTTAATTTGCTGCAGTAGACATATCTCTCTTCTCTGCTTCCTTATGTTTCCCCTGCTAGTGATCTTCATTCATCTTCCCATTATTAAAAAAGACAAGATTATAGACCTAGAGAGTTATATGTCCTTTTTTTTTATTTTATTGAAAAGGTATTTTCTTGAAATGAAATTATTATTCCCATGCTATCTATGTCCTTTGAATCTTCCTTGATTTGATATTCAGAGAGAGGTCAAACCAGTATATTTATAACTCACCATAAATGCCATTTTCATGTAGCCATTTCTTTTACCTAATACTTTTCTATCTTACGTTAAAAAAAAAAAAAAAAAAAAACCAAACAGAAAAACCAAGAATAAAGCCCAGAAGCACATGAAAGGATGTTGCTCGAGTTTTTGAGGCTGTGCATGATGATATTTTCAAGAATAATTGAGAAGTCTGTGGTCAGTAAGGAGAGTTGGGGTGTCCCTGGCTACACAGGAACCATGATCCCCCTCCCTCTGTGACCACAAAGGTGAATCTGTGCCTGAGGGCTCACACAGGACAATTTCTCCTCCTTGCTCTCACTCCCATGGTTGGGAAGGTGCCTTTTCTTCTGCACAAGCTGAAGGTGCTGCCTGACCACAGAGCAGGGAATCTGATGGGTTGATTTCCAGTTTGCATGCAGTGCCACAGGACTGCTGCCAGTAATGATCTGGCCTAGTAATTGCTTGCAGAGGGCAGCAGTAGTCACTGAAGGGGCAGGCACAATGGGAAACTTTAAAACACAACCTTCCTGACCTCAGGAAAAATTGCATGTGGCTGAAGATGCTGTTTGGCTGGCTGTGCCTCTGCAGCAAGACCTGGGTAACCTCTGCACACCCCAGGGATTCAACAGGGCTGCACAGCAGCTCAGGGCACAGCACATTTCCACCCTCCTTGTACTGCCCCCTGCTCAGGAGAGGATTTATGCTCCATAATTGGGCCTTTCTCCTTTAGGAAAGGCCTTACAGCCTGATCTAAGAGCAGCACAGACATTTACATTGATTTTTGTGGGCACCACGCTCAGGTGTTACACATTTTCTGGAAATACATTAGGCAGGATTGGCATTTGAGGGGCTGCTCTCCTGAACAGCAGCTGGGGAGAAAAGAAATCTGACCATTTCCCTGGTACTATTTTAAGGTAAACCAACACATTCAGAAATCTTTTAACATGTCCATGGTATTCCTGTTCCTCTTCAGACAGAGGATTTGTTCATTATTTAGAGCACCATTCATATGGCTGCAATTAAAGCTTCAGCCAGCTTTTGCTATTCTGAGTAATGCCTGTCAGGGGTTTATAACTTGGTTGTTAAAAAAGAATAAAAAGAGTTCACAGCATAAAAATCTGGCACACAGGCTTCAACTGAGGCATTTGTATTGTATTTTCTGAACTCCTTTTAACTATTAAAGCACTTCAGTGTTACTTCCTTAAAAGACATGACCTTGACTTGGCCACCTTTGCAATTTCAGTGTTCTTCCAGGCCATTATTTCCAGACATAGATAATGCCTTTATTTCCCTTTTTATTTCTTGTTTTTTTTTGTTTTTTTTTTGTTTTTTTTTTTTTGGTTTTTTTTTTGTTTTTTTTTTTGTTCCTATGACTACACAGACAAGTTTCTATCACTTGAAAAACAGCTATGAGGCATGCACATTAATTTGATCATAACTTTTTAATATGCATATTTATATCATTGTAATAGTCTGTACTCAGGGCTGGCACAGTATTAAATACTGATTTATAAAGCATAGCCTGCTCCAGAACTGCTGTTAAGATCTCTGGTTCCATGTTACCCATTTATAAATCCTTTCAGCTGCCCTGCACAATTAATCAGCAATCTGCATTTAGGGAGTTCTGGCAGCACAGGTAATTGGGAATTTGGTTTTCTTCCTTCATTCTATAAAACTACTGAAGTAGGCACCACTGAAATGAGGATGTGGCACAAAGAAGAGCCCATCCTTCATGCACTTATCACTCACAATGCAGCTGCCTCAGCAAATTCCCCTCACAAAAGGGAGGCTGCTGACTCTAAAACATGTAAATAAAGACATGCAGCACGTTGAGTGTGGAGTGGGAGCTGTCAGAGTGGGACTCAACCACTCCTGCTCTGCCCTCTGGTTCCTTTCAGCCCCTTGTTGCAGCCTCAGGGGCACTGGAGGATGCTCTGCATCCAGCATTTCCCTCAGAAATGAGTGGTTCTGGTGTCTGTGTCTGCTCTATCAACAGCCCTGCCCACCTGGGACCAGGGCCAAGCTGACATTGCCATTAATTACTGTGGGACAGACCTATCCTTACAGCTCAGCAAGTGTCTGAGGCCTCTTCAGAGAGTTTTATGTTTGTTGTTGAAGACAGCTCTGTGCTGAACACCCTGGAGGGGGGTGGATGTGAGCATATGTAAAAACACTGGTGAAATCTGCAGGATATATGCAGGAGCCTGAGCTTTTCCCTCTTTGCCTTAGATCTCCCTTCCAGGAAAAGAGCTGTGCACCCGTGCTCGGGGTCCCAAAAACCAATATTCTTGTTAAAACATCAATATGAATGAACTGCTCTACCCACATCACTCTGGAAGTGCCTTTTGTTGTTACCTTTTCAGACAGTCTCTTCCAAGTCCTGTTTTCCATTTCAGAAACAGATGCAGTCTGATCCACACAAGCTGGACTTTGGCCTGAAACCAGAATTTCTGAGCAGGCCACCAGGCCCCAGCCTTTTTGGAGCCATCCACCACCCCCATGACCTGGCTCGGCCCTCAACTCTCTTCTCCACAGCCAGTGAGTACTGAAAGTGAAATCCCCTTCTTGCTCCTTGCTCATTAAAATGCTAATCCTTGCCATGAATTTCCCATATGCTTTGGCTTGTGAACTCTCTGCAAGACATGCCAGGGGCTATTAGTCTATTTGATAAATATTTAAAAAGGATTCTGTATGCTTTTATAAAAAGCTCAACCTGCTGAAACACTGCACAGGTAGTAAATGAAGGAACATTTCCTCATATGATGTCTGATGCATCATGGAGATGAGATTTGGAAACAAGCTGTATTTCACACGCATTTCCTTTTTTGTTTCTGACCTGGAACATTCATTCCCCTGCATCCCTTATCCTCTAACTGGGTATTTGTGTTTGGAAAAGCAGCTGCTCTTTGGAGCAGGGCACAGCAGTGTCAGCTCAGTGAGCTGGTACAGAAGGGACAGCCCAGAGCACAGCCAGTCCTGCCTGTGCCTCTGCTGGGAATTGACCCCTCTTGCTGGGAATTGACCCCTCTTGCTGGGAATTGACCCCTTTTGCTTTGTTTTGGCAGGTGGGGGGCATCCAGCCGGGACCCCTTTTGGCCCACCACCCCACCACAGCAACTTCCTCAACCCAGCTGCTCACTTAGGTACGTCCTCCCTCAGCCCCTGGAATAACTCAGACTGTCCAGTGAGAAATTACACACTTCCTGGGTGGAGACACTCTGAGTATTCTGCTTATCAGCCTTTACAAATGGCACATTTTAGCTGTTTCATTTTAGTCTTTACCCAGGTAGAAGTTCTGAATACACAGAGAAGTGTCACTGACAGTGTGTTTTGAAATACTTCTGGACATTAGAGGAGCAGAGTGACAGGGCTGGTTGGGTTTCATTGGAGTTAGGCTTAAAACCAGTCCAAAAAATGCCTTGAGGGCAAGGCTTTGGATCACACAGATGTTTCTTTTCCTAACTCTTACTTAGATACCTGTTTTTTCCATTGAAGTGAATAGGAAACATAGCTTTAAAACCTTGGGATCTGGCTTCATGTGTCAGTTAGTGAAAATTAGTGAGTACACATTTAGAACCAGAACCACCCAAGTTAGCAGATGCTGTTATTTCCTTTCTAACTTACTGCTTTTGTAATAAAGTGATCTGCTCCTTATGGGAGCATCCAAGACTTTAAATTGGCATTTTATTTTGCATGGGGAAGGATTTGGGAGGGTCACCAACCTGGTACAGCAAACAGACAATGCAGATTTATATTCTGCACTTTGCTGGCTTTGGGCTTCTTTTTTTTTCTGTGCTGGTATTTATCAGAAGTGACTTCATCAAAATTGTTAGACTGCTCCAAAATAAAGTGAGAATTTGCTTTATATGACTTTCCTGCTGCCTGTATGCATTAACTAAAAAAATTGTTCCAGCATTTTTCAGTCCATACTAGTTTTTTGTGTAGTATTAGCAATAAACCTCAAGGAAATCACAGACTGCTCAGGCCAGCATGACATATCAGTGGAACAGGACATTTCATTTATACCCTGGCTCTGGTTTAGGAGACATGGCCTGAAGGTGTTTGGAGCACAGTTGCCAGAGTTAATGATAGTCTGACTAGCAAGGGACATTTCCTGAGAAAGGAAATAAAGGGAAGTAAAACTGGAGACGTTTGCAGGTTTCAAATGAAGCAGCATAACCATTTTAACATCTGGATTTTCTTTAAGAGGGAGTTTTCTGGGGATGATGCCATGGGTGTGACCAGGAAGAAAGGTGGTTTGAACCCTGCTGCGCGTGGGGGGAGCTGTTGCAGCAGTGCTGGGCACAGCTGGGGTGCAGAGGATGGCCCTGCAGCCTCAGGGCTTTCAGCTGTTTGTGTTGGTTTGCAGAGCCCTTCAACCGGCCGGCGTCGTTCAGCGGCCTGACCGCCGTGGGCAGCAACGCCTTCGGGGGGCTCGGGAACCCCGCAGTCAGTGAGTACCGGGCACCGCCCCTGCCCTGAGCTCTGCAGGCCCCCAGGGGCTGCCTGCTCTCTTTTGTACTGACGAGATGGCAGTTTGGAAAGAGACCTTTTCCAGATGTCAGTAAATCCTTTTCTGTTAATTACTTAATAGTTTGGGTTCAAGCTAGTGCTAAATGTTACCATTACATTGCTCATTAAACAAAAATAAAAGTAGAGCCTTTGAGTGTTTGTGAAATTTCCCACGGTTTTGTTGCATGTTCAGAAGTAAATAATGTGTGCAGCTAGGGAGCTGTGTATGGAGACTTTTTTTTTTTTTGCCTTTCTCACCAATAATCCAGGCCATGTGCCTGGAAAAAATCACTAACCTGCATTTATTAGTCCAGGATCATCAACATTTCTCTAAATTTAGCCAGTCACAGAAAATCATCCTTTTAAAAGTCACTCTCTTTCTTCATACTTCAAATCTGGCATGATTTTGGTCACATTATTTTATTTTGGTTCAGGATCAAATGCAACAAGTTCCATTATTTATAGTCCCTATAAGGGTCATTTCCTGATAGCTCCAAAACATTTGGAATAAGGATCATTGTCACTTTTATCTTACTCCTTCATCCCTCGTCAATTTTATCCACAGCATTTCCCTTTCCAATTAAAAGAGCTGTCAGATGCCTGCCCATTTTTAGGAATGAGACCCTCTAATGAATCTCTGTTAATTTCCTTTCCTTTTCCAGCTCCCAATAATATGTATTCATTTTAACTCTGAGTGCTGTAAAAGTTATTTTGGTAAGTACCTTCACTAGAGCATACCTTTTTCTTAAACCTTTTTGTTTTCCACTTCACCATTTCAGCACCCAACTCAATGTTCGGCCACAAGGATGGCCCCAGTATGCAGAGCTTTAGCAACCCTCACGAGCCCTGGAACCGACTGCACCGAACTCCTCCTTCGTTCCCGACCCCTCCGCCCTGGCTGAAGCCAGGAGAGCTGGAGCGCAGTTCATCTGCTGCAGCTCATGACAGAGATAGAGATGTAGATAAACGAGACTCATCTGTTAGTAAAGATGACAAAGAAAGGTACGAAAGAACACTTCCAAGAATTGTCTAGTTCAAAGCTTGGGGCTCCGTTCCGCTTTTAACCCTCCCCAGCCTGGCACCTTGTGAAGCCAGAGCTTCACCAGAGGCACGCCTGGAGCTGTCCCCAGGGTGGCAGTTTCCAGCTCAGGGGTTCCCCTCTGCAAGGTTTCACACTTCACTGAAGGAGCATTGCTGGAGCACAGTTCAGGCAGTGTCAAGTGGGAATAGAATCAAAGTCACCCACTGTTACCATGTGGGTCACATTGTCGTAGGTCTCATGAAGGGTTAATGTGGAGATAGTGCCTGACAGGATGGAAAAAAGGATTCTGAAGTCCACCAGATGCTTATCTGCACCTTCAAATACTTAAATAACATTATAAATCAAACCTTGTGTGCAAAACAAGTAACACTTCCTCCCCCCTCCAAAAACAGCCTGACCAGAGGGACCAGTGCTAAAGGTGTGAGGTGAGAGCACTAAAATGCCCCAGGAATGTCATGTGCCAAAGCACAGCAAGCTTCAGAGCATGCAGTTCATGAAAACCACCTTCTTTCTCCTCAAAAAAGCCCCTACACTTGCACTGCTGTTAACACACCTTCCAACACAGTTTCTAGTCAGTGTTTTACATGGACTTGCATGCTCACATGTCCAGGCTGGGAAGGGTTAATGGAAAGTAAAATCTGGTCATATTTATTTTTTTGTCAGGACTGTTCCCATTATTCAGTTAACTCAGTAACAATTCCTCTTAACATTGAAGTACCAAATTTACAAAAATTTGCTCTTCAGCAAGTGTCATGCCTTCCTTGAAAAATGTGGAGAGGCTGATTTCAGCTTTTTCAGTTGTGGCTTAATGGCTTTCCTGTGAAGTTTGCACATTACTTTAATACATAATGGCTATTTGTTTCTAATATTTAACCTAAAAGAATATTTAGGAGATGTGCTTTTCTGACTTCTCTGTCACTAACCCAAAGATAAGCATTAGCAGCCTTTTCTAAAAGAAGTTATGCTAACACATTAGATATTCTAAAACTCCATGTAAGAGCTTTTCTACGTTGTTCTAAAAGAAAGGCGAACTACAGATCTTTTCACCTACATTTTTCCATTTGGAATATTTTCTGTTTGGTAGCATAGCTTCATTATTTTCATGTCTGATGTTAATGCTTCAAAAGAAATTGCTGTTACAAATTGGGTTTTTTGTCCTGCAAAAGGCTTAAGCATGTGAGTAACTTTACTGGCTTGAATGGCAAAGCATTTTAGTTACTATGATCTGGGTAGTCTGCAGAATTATGTGATTATTTTGGTTGCTGTTTTGTTGTTTTCTCATTAAGTGTTCTGCTGAAGAAAATCCCTTACTGAAGACATTCCTTGCAAGCTGCTTTGGCATTGCCTGAACTCCATATCATACTCAGAACATACTTCTATTCAATAATTTGAGAGCTTAGCAGGAAGCATCATCCATCCCTCACAGTTGTGCACAGTTCCAGCTTGCAGTGAGTGCAGTCCTGGTGTTCACACTCTGGCCTGTCTGAGGAGAGGCTGAGAATCCCTTTTCAGAGCTGTGCTCCCTGTGGAGAGAGTGTCTGAGGAGCTGAGAGCCCTTCCTGCCTCTTCCTAAACATTCATGGCACCCAGTGGGGTGAGCACAGACCTTTCTAGTTGAGGTCCCAAGCTTTGCTATCTATTTGAAATTAATTTGCCCAAGCAGGAAGAGCTGGGAATCACACCCAGAGGTTTGATTTCATATCAGAATCATCTGGTCATCACAGGTCTAACCTTATCAACCCAGAAATGGCCCAGGTAGCCAAAAGCATTGACCTCAACTCCTGCCTGCAGTGGGAAGGTCCCTCTGAGCTTGGGGCTCCCCTGCTAAGGTTGGTGTTGGATGAGTGGAGATCCCTGGGTCTCCTCTTGGATCAGCTGCATGGCCTGTGCACCACAGCCCCTCCCAGCCAGACTGGGAGAGGTGAATTCCTCACAGAGCTGCAGCACTGACCCTTTCCTGCCTGGGAGTGACACTGCAGAGCCCTGATTGCTCCTGGAACATTGCATGTCCCTTCCAGCTCAGGGTATTCTGGGATCCTGTGACTGATTGAAGTTGTGGAAGGGTTTTTTAAAAGACTGTTTTATTCCAGACAAACGTTAGGGAAAAAAAATCAGTAAAAATAACAAATGTGAAAAGCAGGATTTGTTCCTTCTCAGAGGTATTTTGTTTAAAAGATGTCACTGAACACTTCCAGTATAATCACAGTGGTATTTAAGGGGTCTGCAATCCTAGAGGATTAAACCAAACCAAGAACCTGTTGATTTTTCAATCAGTATAATGAGGCACACACCTCAGCATATGAAGGTATTTTTCAGTGTAGCACACAGCCTCAGAATTTCTCTTTCTTGGTAATAAGCTCATTGGATAATGAGATTTTAGGTTTCTTCTTTGTGGAGGCAGTGGCTTAGAGCTGTTCTTATATTATCAACCTAAGGAGTTCTTGTTAAGTTTGAGGATTAAAAAGTTATTCCTTCTCTGTCCTCTGGACTACATGCAGTTCACTGAAATGAGCTGGATAATCAGGAGCCTCTTGAGGTGTTACCAACACTGTCATTGGATATTATGACATTGGCAAAGGAATTTGTCATTTTGGTTGCACATATATTTCTCCTTAATTACAGAAAACAGCTGTTATTTTCTCTAAATTTCATATGTCATTTAAAGTATATCAATTATATAGAAAATTGATTAAATACCAACAAAAGGACTGAATGAGCTTTCCTAGGGAAATAAAACAATTAAGGGTACTCTCAGAACTAGTCCCATGAGCAAAATAAATAAAAGATTAAGTATTGCAGAGCCCACAAGCCAGTGTTTGCCCAGCAGAGTGAAAGAATTGAACCTTCATGTTGATAATCCTTCACTGGAGGGCCTTGAATTGGTCTCCCTGTGTCCAGATCTGGAAGCTGTTAAATCAAATACCTCAGCTCTTGGTGGAAAGCAAGTGGACAGAAATGAGATCCAGGATGTAATTTCCAGACTGTTCAGGTCCCATTGAATGAAGGCAGCAGCTGATCCCAAGCAGTGAAGTGCTGGACAGTGCAGACAAGGAGGGGCTGGTATCTGATGCTCTGTCTTCCAAGTCTTTTCCAAGAGTCACATTCCGGACTTTGGAGGTCTCTCAGACATGACCCATGAAACAACAGTTTCAACTGTTCAGTCTAGACACAGCAAAACTTGTACCTGGTGACATTAGAATGAGAGTTTCCTTCTCCCAGGCATTTTTTTCTGCATTTGCTGCAGTTTCACTGTCCAAAAGTACCTAGAGGTACAAATCTTAGACAGTTCAGCAAAAAAAGTAGGTGGCAGAAATTGTACAGGTGAAGGAGCAGGTGTTCACCTTGGAGTCACCTCCCTTCAGCCAGAGCTGCTCACCTTGCCCAGAGTGTCCCTGGCATGTCCCAGCCCTGAGTGACAGCAGCACCCAGACACACACTGAGTGGAGCTGAGGGGAGGCCCCACTGCTTCCCCTTTCCACAGAATCCCAGAGTCGTGGGGCTTGGAAGGGACCTCTGGAGATCATCCCCTCCAAGCAACCCCCTGCCAAGGCAGGGCCACCCAGAGCAGGGACACAGGAATGTTCCAGGTGGGTTTTGTCTTCAGAGAGACCTCCCTGGGCATCCTGTTCCAGTGCTCTGCCACCCTCCATGGAAAGAAGTTCTTCCTTACGTGGTAGAACTTCTTGTGTTTTTGTTTCTGGCCATAAATAAGTTTTGCTTTTAACAGCACATTGTCCCTCATCCCACGTGGAAATAGAATTTCCATGCTCAGCAAACAGCACATGTCCAGCACTGAGTATGTGGAGCTCTCTTTATGGAAAGACTCCAACTCAGAGGTCGATTGAAGTTACTAAGAGGTTAAATCATTGGAACTGAGGGATTACATTCACCTTGTGAATTTGATTCGTTTTAAATGGGAGAGCTTTTTCATTTAGCATTGCCCATAACAATTCCTGGTCAACACTGCTTCCTGACAATAATTGGTATGGAACCCATTTCCATATTTAGGTTTTTGTTCACTGCCAGACAATAACTGCCCAATCTTTTGTGCACCATTAACTAGGTTTGAAAGATGGAATGAACTCCCAGTGTTTTCTGAATTTGTAGCCCTGCCCCTGTCCCACTCAGCTTGTTTTAACCTAGAAATGGGAAGGGTTGGTCACCTGAGGAACAGCTGACTCCAGGCATGATGTTTTCAGAGCCAGTCTGAAGGATGGAGGGACAGAGCAGGCTTACCTCTGCTGAGGAGGTCAGCACAGAATCTGTGTGATGGGGCAGCTCTGTTAAACACTTGCACTGAGGGTCTCTGTGCACTCGGGGATGTGCCTTCCTGTCAGAGAGCTGGCTTGGCACCATCAGTACTGGTGGTACTTGAAAAGATTTTGTCTCAGTTTGAAGTAAATTGAATTGTTAGAAGTAAATTGATAAGCTAGACATTTGAAGATAATAGAGGAGAGAAATTAGTAGTGTACATAGGTCTGGAAATGTTTTTGAAAGTCATTTGAAAAAATAGAAATCTATTTTCCCAAATATATTCTTAATAGAGGAAGTAGGTAGAATACTATTAACCATGTAATTTAGATTAAATTGCCTCACTTTTTGGATGAAATTAGTATGCTTTTACTTTTCTCTCTCTTCTTTGCAATTATTTAAGGCTGCTGACTTTGAAATACATGTCCTAGGGCTAGATTCCCATGGGAGCCTTCTGTGGACTTCAGTGTTGGGATCTCAATCGGCTTCTTCACAGAGCAGCTTTGGAGATCTGCTGCTGCTTGGATGAGATAACAGAATAGGTCAAGTTTAGAGATGGGATGTTCTTCTGGAGTTTTGGGTGTGCCAGAGGCACAGTGCATTTACTGGTGCAGGTCACCAGCTCCCTGCAAAGCCGCAGTAGAAAGCCAGGCACTCTGATGCTTTGTTTTCTTTGCAGAGCTTCTCATGCCTTCATTTCACACTTCTCTTTCTTGTAGGGAGAGCATTGAGAAAAGACACTCCAGCCATCCTTCGCCAGCACCTATCCATCCAGTAAACTCCCTCGGACATAACCGCAGCTCAAGTGAGCAGATCAGGAGCCATCTGAACCCCGAGGTTCGAGAAAAAGAGAAACCCAAAGAGCGAGAGAGGGATCACTCCGAATCTCGGAAGGAAATCAACGTTGAAGAGCACAAGGTGAAGGACAACTACGTTTCGGAGAAAGAAGGCCTGAGCCATGAAAGCCGAGTGGTGGAAGAGTCTAAGCAGATGCCCAGGGTTCCTTCCCCCTATGCCAGGCCCCCCGTTGTGGAGAGCACCAGGCCTAACAGCACTTCCAACCGCGAGGCCGACAGGAAGAACGAGCCCGCCTACGATAACCCGAAGAAAAACAACGAAGTCAAGGTGAAGGAAGAGCGAAAGGAAGACCATGATGTCCAGCCTGAGGGACCTCAGACTCATAGGTCATCTGATCAGCCACCACCTATATCCACATCCAATGTCCATCCAAGTCCTTTAGTGTCCATGCCCATGACGGTAGGTGTGACTGGGATACATCACATGAACAGCATCAGTGGCCTGGACAGGACTCGCATGATGACCCCTTTTATGGGAATTAGCCCAATTCCTGGTGGGGAACGTTTCCCCTATCCTTCTTTCCACTGGGATCCAATGAGAGATCCCTTGAGAGATCCCTACAGAGAGCTGGATATTCATCGGCGAGACCCCCTGGGCAGAGACTTTTTGCTAAGAAACGACCCCCTCCATCGCCTCTCCACGCCGAGGCTGTACGAAGCAGACAGGTCATTCAGGGATCGGGAACCTCACGACTACAACCACCACCACCACCACCACCACCCGCTGTCGGTGGACCCGCGGCGGGAGCACGAGCGGGGCGCGCACCTGGACGAGCGGGAGCGGCTGCACATGCTGCGCGAGGACTACGAGCACGCGCGCCTGCACTCGGTGCACCCCGCCGCGCTGGACGGGCACCTGCCCCACCCCGGCCTGCTGACGCCGGGCCTGCCCAGCATGCACTACCCCCGCCTCAGCCCCCCCACGGGCCACCAGAACGGCCTCCTCAACAAAACTCCCCCCACGGCGGCTCTCAGCGCCCCCCCGCCTCTCATCTCCACGCTGGGCCCGCGGCCCGGCTCTCCCAGAAGGACTACTCCTCTGTCCACAGAGATGAGAGAGAGGCCTCCCTCTCACACCCTCAAGGACATCGAAGCTCGATAAGCAGAGTGAGACTCGATGAGAACCAGAGCAAGAGGGACAAAAAAAAAACCTTGTAAATGAACATAATATAAAGACCTTCTTACTAGTCATTGATACAGACTGGGGATGTCACCCACTGTACAATATGTATAGACCTGAGTGCAAAGATTTTGAAATGATTTTTTTTGTATATTATATGTTGAAATTTTCCAGATCTTTTAGCCAAGTCTATATGTTCCTCGTGTCTCCTACTCTATTTTATTTCTAGTTTAAAAATTTCAGAATTTGAACTGAAGAACAAGACATCAGTCTGAGTGATTTGACTAGAAACAAGCCACCACCAATGTCAACCCTACAAAGCTCTTTCAAACCAGAAGTGAAGTCAATTGTAGATATTTATGTAAAAAGATTGCTTCATGGATTAATGGTTCATATATGCAAAAAGGGTAAGATGAAAGCTTTACTTTGTACAAATGTAAATAGATAAAATTAAGTAACATAATACATTAATACTTCTTAAACTGTGCTATTTGCAAACTTAATATTGATCAACACAGTCTGCTTATGCTGTGTTACTTATATTGTTATAGACAGCTAAACCCCTTCAACTATGCAATGAATTTTAAGGCTTTTCACAAAAGCCTTTATAACTCAAAGGAGCCTTTTCAACACACAACATAATTAAAGTCATATTTTCCCTGAACAAACTCATTTCTAATGGAAGCCTGTTTCTCTTGTTTTGATGAAGAACAGCCCTTCAGAGGTGTAGTTTTCTGTGTGAACCCTTGCATCAGGCTGCAGAGGTGTGTGTCCCTTGGATGGTGTCAGGGTTAGTGCTCTGTGATCACTGGTACGGAGTCATGGCAGATTGGGTTTCAGTCATATTAATCTGGGTTAAATGGTAATAATCAAATGCTGGAGATTTTCCAGAACTTCTGTCACTTAACATGTCAAATTTATTTCGGGAAGAACATCTGCTTATAGCCATTCGTGTCTGGTTTTATTGCCAGTGTGTCATTTTTATCTGTACACACATTTTTTTGTGTTATGTGATTTTTAGCTACATTGAAACAAATCCTACAAGAAAGCAAATACTTTTCTAAATAATGGATATGTTTTCACTGTGGATCAGTAGTTTAATTAATAAACTCCATTGCAGATTTCATAATGGAATTTATTGTATTTCAGTTGGTAATAAAGTCTGTGAATAGTTAACAGGTCAGCCTTGTTGTTCCCTAATCATAGAAGACATTAAATAACCTGAAGAACATGGTCCTTTTAAAAAATATGCATCAATCTTCTGAAATCTGTCTTTTCATAACACACTTTTTTATAATGTGTTAAGTTTCTTGTCTAAATATTTGGAGAGAATATGACTTTATCAGAGAGAATTCAATATCTTGTCTACTGGACTGTAAAATATATGTATGAAATAAAATTAGTTCCATTGGTCTTCTAGTGTATTAAAGTGCTATCTGAAGTTGTTACCCTGTTTTGGCAAAAAAAAGAAAAAAAAAGAAAAAAGTTAACTACAAACAGTTGTTTCTAATGATCAGAGATCTATTTTAGTAGTCAACTGAAGGTTTAGTTGTGAGCTTCAGATTTTTGTGAACTCCAGATGTTGTGCAGTGTTTCTTTTTTTTTTCCTTTTTCTTTTTTTTTTTTTTTTTTTTTTTTTTTTTTAACAAACAAAAGGAAAAGTACAAAAAAGTCCCAACCCTGAGGAATATGTACACTGGAACCGTAGTGGTAGCTTTCAGTATTGTAAAGAGATTGTTATATACAAACCTTTTTGCTGTTTATCCTGTATGTAATAAAGTCCTTTCTAGATCCTATGTGAACAGAAAAGTGAAGCGGCTCTCAATCTTCAGCATGTTTCCTCCTCAGAGAAGACTTGTGTAATGTAAATTGTGCCATGTTATTAAAAAATGTGAACTAAACTGCTAGGTGCTTCTTTGTTTGCAGTACCCCATCGTTGCTATGGGGAGGAAGTCCTTTTTCCCAACAGTGGGGTTTTGTTCAGGAGTAGCTGTTCAAAATGTAAAGGAAATGGCAAGCTTTGATAAGCCATCTTATCGAAATGGATAGAGAAATCAGGAAAAAAAAACCAAAAAGGAGATCAGATCCCTGGCTTGTCCAGATTCTTTAAAATATAGTAACACCCTACTTGGATGAGATTTTAATTAGACCATAATCTTAGTCTGCTGGATGCACATCATTAAAAACCTGAGTTAGTGAAGGAAGGCAGGTCTGGATGGCCACAGAAGGATGTAACTACGGGAGCAAGTGAGAGAAGCCCCACGAGGCAGGGTCTGATTGAGAGCATCGTCTTCCAGGCTCATCTCATCCTTGTTAGAGGAGCCTGACAGCTCTGGCAGCGTCTTCAGGGGGAAGAAACGTGGTCTTGATTGTCCAGACTATGATCCTTGTCCTCCCAGGTGCTGAGCAAACTCTTGTTGATGGTCCTTAATTCCCAATTAAGCCAATGAGCCCTCACTCCCAGAGTCCCAGAAGGCACCGAGGCATTTCAGTCCCTTTGAATTCAATCCAATTTAAGTGCTCCACGCCTTTGAAGATCCACGTGTCAAGTCTTCCTGTACTGGTGATGCTCAGAGGAATATGCCTGAAAAGTGTAGTAAGAGATGAAACAAGATTTTTATTGCTTTTAAACTTCTTCAGGTGCATTCACTGTGTTTCAGAAGTTTGATACAGGGATGTTAGCTTGCAGGTATAGACAATTTGGTCTTTTTTGAAGGGTTTTCCATTCAGGACATCTGTCTTAAATCTTATATTTTTGAATTCACTTGTGTTTAAGAAATGAATTTCATTTAAAGACTATGTCGGATACCATCTGTGGGAATGAAATGAGCCATAAGGTATTAATTCTGTAGGTTGTGTGTGAATTTGATCATAGAAAACTCTCAGTGTGCTTATAGCAACCAGTACTTTGCTTTAGGTTTTAAAGTCCCACCTTCCCAAATTCCAATTAATTTGCCACTTAGCAGCTTCTTATCACCAGCTGAGATGCCAAATACAGAGCATAGAAAAGGAATCTTTGAAAACAGTCCTAACATTTGTTTCCAAATAAGTTGGTCATTTTATGCCATGCTTGCTCCCTTCTTTTTTAACTTCCTGTTTTGATCTTTGGTTTTCCTTACTAAGACTTAGCTCCAGCCTGGTTTTCTGCTTTTCACACCTTACTGCTGCCTTCTTTGCCAGTCCTGTCCTCTTTCATGGCCTAGGACAGCTAAATCTTACATAGGCAGCAATAAACACTGCAGATTTTTTTCCAAAAGTCATAGATATACAACGTTTTTACCTTTGCCTGCAGGAGCTCATGAAAGCTGTACTCCTTGCTGGACTGGAATATAGGCAGATGGAGGTGGGGAAGATTTTACTGCAAGTATTTTAATTTGCTCTGGCTGTGCCTTGTTGGGGAAATGTTTAGCATGGTTCTTTGAGCTCTAATTACAGCTTCACATGTGCAGGTGACTGCTGAAAGGCACTGGGGCACGGACCAAGTTTACAGAGGAGCTCCTTGGCCTGCTGCTTGGTTTGTGGCAAGGAAGAGTGGACAGTGGTTCAGAGACCAAAGACTGCACTTACACAGGGTTTTGTACTGCCACAGTGGCTTAGTTAAGTCCCATCTGGATTAACCAACTTCCTTCTTTGGACTCTGCCTGCCAGCTTTGGGGTATACCTGTGCTTGTCTTCAGAAGGTGGTTTGGAGCAGGATCCCAGCTCCAACAGTCAGAATTCCTTTAGAGTGTGACTCTGCCTGAACTCTGGGTGGAGGCTGGCCTCTAACTCAGCTGGTTGAGAAGTGCATGCAGATGAGTGGTGGCACTGCCTCCTGCCCTGCAGATGTCCCGGTCCCATCAGATCCTTCCTGCACATGGCATGGTAAAAACCATGTCATTCCTTCCATGAAGCTCTTTGGGACAAAATCCATCTCTTACTTTGACTGCACCATGATTGGTGCCCTGACTGGGGCAACTGGGCATTGTCCAGTGCAGCTAGAATGCAAAAATCCTTTTAGTCATACTAAAACTGAAGGCTTCAGTGAATTAGCCATGGAAACCTGTGTAAAAACCTCCACAGTTTTGCTAACCAAGGAGAACTAGAGCTGCAGGTGAGGACTGTTCTCCCTATGCCCTGTCTCCAGCTTGAGGGGCTTGGACTGTTTGTCCTTGGCTGTGGGCAAGCTGAAAGTTCCCAGGTGGTATCTATCGGGGTCACACCCCTTTCTTTTTCCAGTGGTATCTTGCAACTGAAATCATGTTTGCACAAAGATATTTCTTGGTCACAAAATATATCCCCCTCCTCATTTGTGCACGGTGAGGCTACATAGAGCAACAGGTATTTATGGACATCAAAATGCACATGTGGTGTCAGGTACAATACCAGGGAAGAAGCTTGATCCAGCAAGGAGCAAAGTATAAAATCCTGGTGCCACCCTACAATCTCACACGTCTGTTTTTCTGTCATCTGTCATCCTCTGCTGGTCTGGTAATACAGAGTTCAGTACAGCATTATCCCTGTTTTATGAATAGGAAAAGTGCTGCTGGGATCCCCAAACACGGAGTCACCAGTGCAGTACCAGGCACCTACTGCCTGAGTGATCTCAGGAGCCACCCAGGGCAATTGGGTTACTGCCCAATCACTGGAGAACAGGAAAAAGCCTGAATTGGGCAAATTGCAGAGTCCAGGGTGGCAGGAGATGAGTATCTGCGTTGCTGTTTTGGTTTTAGAAAGTACTTCTAACCCTCCATGTTAACAACTTGTGGCATCTCAGACTGCTAAACTTACCTGTGAAGGAGTTTCACATATTCATTGATAAGCAGCTCAAGTATTGACCCAAGCTGATAAGGGCTGTGGTCATTCTGGTTACTAAGGGCAGATTTGTTGTATTTTACCACCTAATGTGGCTTGTTTGATCATCATACTGCTTAGTACTGAAACTCTCTGAGTGCAGCATTTTTCTTGGTTCAATTCATATGTTTCTCTACTGTAAAACTTGAATTTAGCCCTAGGAACTGAGCTATCCACCCTCGTATAATCATCTTTATTTCAAGACAAGATAATTAAGTGAGAATTGAATCAGCTCATTGCATAAAGATGTTACCTATCAAATACAAGTATATTTATTAAATGTATCTTTTGCTTTGCATCTTCAAAGCCTCATAATAGTTTCCATTGAATCATTGTCATTGTGGGGGTTTGTTTTATGCAGCAGAAATTCCATTAGCATCAAAAGCTTGGATTTTTTTCATTTTTTTTCTTTTACAGAGAACAGTTGTCTGCATGATTTACAGACAATTAAAACTTCTAAGGATTTTCAGTAGTTTGTGTTTTGGGGCCTCTGTGTCTGTTTGGTGTTACCATGATGTGTTTGGAGTTCATTTGATTAAAAAAAAGAGGGGAAGGTATCAACCAATGTCCAGTTATTGCCAGCCGAAAGGGAAGTTTTGTCTCCATTAATCCTAGAACAGCAAAGCAGAACTGGATTTGTTTTAGCCTGTCAGAAAAAGATGTTGTTCTCCAGTGCTACCACAAGAGGGTGGTTAAAGAGAGCCTGAAACGTGTAGGCTGTTTAGGAAGATGGGACAGCTCTGCTCTTCTGGGCAAGGTGAATGCAGCTGTAAATTATTTTTATGCCAGTCTGCTCCATGAGGAGCTCTCCTGTCCCCCTGTGTACGTGACAGAATCCCAGCTGTGCAGTGGCAGACACTGCTCAGGCTGACGAAGGAGTGACCTTACTTTGTCACATTTAGTACAAGGGACTAGAAGTGTCCATACCCAGAGCATTCAGCTCGACAGAGGCAATTGTATTTTGGAGAGTTAGGTTTAAATTGTGCGGTGCTACAGTCCAGCAACAAAGCACATTGTGCCTGTGTTAAGGGAATAAAAGATGCTTCTCTGTAGGAATAGTAGATAGAAAATGAGTTAGTGTATGTCAGCTCAAGGAGTTGGACTCAATGATCCTTGTGGGTCCCTTCCAGCCCAGGAGGTTTTGATTCTGTTCTATGACCTCCTCAAAGTCTCAGCACATCTATCTGTTTTTCCCATTACCTAGCTTTTGAAAGGAGTAGCCAAGGACTAAGCAAGAAAATTGCTTCATTTGGAGATGGGAAAATTAATGCCAGATTTTCTAAGAACATAGATTAAAATGGTTTATTGAAAATCACCAGAGCTGTCTGCATCATACCAGCAGAAAGCTTGGCTCTGGTTTTTCCTTCTCTACCCTCATTGCCCTTGCTGTGTGAGTGGAGAGCCAACCCTTCTCCTGACTCTGCTGAGGGGCTCATGGCCCGAGGAGCAGCAGAGCATGGCCCACAGGGCTCCAGCTGCTGTCTGCCCAGAGGAGGGGGATGGTGGAGCCTTCCTCTCCCTCCCCACACTGCCCAAAACGAGCACTGGACAGTGCTACGTCTGCAGAGTCGCAGCTGGGTGTCCAGAAGAGCCAGCTGGTCCCAGGGCAGTGTTGTGAACCTGGGGCTGCTCAGAGGAGAACTGAGCTCTGCCTCCTCACAGCCAGAGCCTGGGGACAGCGCTGCTCAGCTGGGAGGCAAGAACAGCATTTTCCATGGTCTGAGTGCAGCGAGGTGGGGAGCTGCCCTGGGGAGATGGGGTATCGCACCTGCACACCCCAGAGGGGGCAGGGGCACCTCAGCACCCCGATACTGGGGGTTCCCCAAGGCAGAGCCTAACAGAGTGACTGGGCAGTGGAATGGCCTGACCAGAGGGGTGGTGGGGTGACCATCCCTGGAAGTTTTAGAAAAGACTGGATGTGGCACATAGTGCTATGGTCTGGCTGACAAGGGGGTGTCAGGTCATAGGGCTGGACTCGATCTGAAAGGTCTTTTCCAACCTAGTAGATTCTGTGATTCTTGCAGCCCTGGTGAACACATCTCATCCACCTCCCAGCGTTATCGCTGGGGCTTGCTGTCAGCAGAGTCATGCTATGATACTCATTATGGTTTTAAATGACTCATTTTCCACTTAACTCTATTATTGTGGCTTACAGAGCATCTGGAGCTTTGCAGCAGTAAATACATCACTGACTACTACAGCAATGTACTAATCTGTGGCTTTGAAGAATCTCTTTAACAAAACACAGCCAGGGCAGGCAGGTGTTGGTGTCTGTGTGGGCCAGCCCTGCTCTCTGGGGCACCTGTTCTATACCAGAACAAAACACGGCTGATGCTGATGTGCTTGCAGGAATTGGAGGAGCATCTTTAGTGCAACTTGATACCGCCTGAATTTGGCATTTTTGTAGAATAAAATGAAAGATTTTTGTCAGATACCGACGGCAGACCCTGCGCTGGTGCTGAGGCAGCCAGGACTGTGAGCTGTTGGTGTATCAGGGGTCTGCCCTGAGCACTCCGTCCCGAATGGTCGGAATAATCCCCTGCTAGAACAAGTTCTTCTGCTAATAAAAGCAAAGACTCATTATATCATGCAGTATTATTTTATGTTTTTTCTCCTCGGCTCCGCAGGCACGGCCCGGATGGAGCTGCAGAGGGCAGTGTGGGAGAGGGAAAGGCCGCCCAAGATGGCGGCGCTGCGGCACTAGAGGGAGACAGCGGGCTGGAAAATCCACTTTTGAGAGGGAGATAGCGGGCTGGAAAATCCACTTTTGGGGTTGTTTGTGGGCTTTTAACCCTCAGATGGACCCTGCCTGCCAGGAACTCTGCTGTTCTGAGCTCTCCGCAGGTCTCATGTCCCGCTCCGTGTGTGAGGGCTGCGCGGTGCTCGGGTGCGGTTCATTTTGATAAAGGCATCTTGAGAAATGCAGCAAGTTGAAGCACAGGCTGGAAAAAAAAAACAAAAAAACCCACAGCGTTTATAAGTTCATGTGTCGCCTGAGGTGATGGGAAAATGAAGTGGGAAAAGGAGCAGGTGCGACAGGCTGGGGTTTACATGTGTTCATTTCCTCGCCATAAAATGAGTGGTTCTCCATCTGCAGCACCTCCGAGCGGTGACCCCGGGCCGGGCCCTCCGCCCTGGGAAGGACAAGCTGGGACAGCAGCGCAAGAACGGGAAGGTCACTGCCGTGGGCTGCCGCTCTGGTTAATCTGGTTAAAAATAAGAATTAAAGCAAGCTTGTTTAGGGAGGGGACGGAAACCCCCTACAAATCCTCTCCCTCTTCTGGAATTTTTGTCGCCCACATTCGCCTTGTTGCCTCTTCCCCAATAACCTGTGTAATTTCACACTTTTACTTGGAAAGAAGGCAAGAGGCTGGGGTATAAGGGAAAGGCTTTGGTGATATATTTCTTCATGTAAATTGTGGTTTTTTAGACAGGTTTGAATTAAAAAGTTTTTTCCCTGAACATTGTTCTGACACATTTGGAGAATACTCCTGGCCATGGAGTGACCCTTGGGGCAGGGCAGGGGTTGGACTCTGATCCTTGTGGGTCCCTTCCAACCCAGCAGATTCTGAGTACATATTAAAGCCTAATGGTTTGTAACCAGAATAATTGTATTTGAAGCCTGGGGGTAACTGATTTTTGACTCTTTATGTAGGACCTGGACTGGATGATCCTGATGGGCCCATTCCAGCTCTGTGCATCCTGTAATTCTGTGACATGGACTCAGCAGCTCAGGCATCCTGTGGGGCTGGGGGACAGCAGGACAGGCAGTGGCCACTCATTTCTGTCCCAGGGTGGGCTGCATCCTCACCTGGGGCAGAGAACCAGGACCTCCAGCATTTCTGAACAGGAATTTGTGTGTGCCCCACTGTGATGGTGGGACTTGTGAGCTCTGGTGTCACAGGATACAGCCAGACTGTGGAATTAAATGTAAAACTTCTCACACCAGTTGTGAGTGGGTAAATTAAATGTGTATTGTTCTGTAGTGTGTTTATTCAGATGATTGAATGTTTTAAAATTTGATTTCAAAGCAAAGGACCAGAGACTTCAGGTTTGATATCTGTTTCTGTCTTAAGAGAAATACTGAGAATCAGTGACTGGTTTTTTTTCCTCTGACTCTCTCTCCTTTTCTCCTCTCTCTCCTTTGCCTCTTGTAAAGAATGTCTCCATCTATTATTATGAATTCTATATGAGAAGTTTCAACATGGTCTTACTTTTTTCCCCCAGTTACAATTTCTAATGCTCATTAGCAATGTAGTAAGTCTATTCTGAGTAAGTCTATTCTGGAGATTATTTAGTTTTATCTTGAATTTGGAGGGATTTCAATCAAAGTGGGCATTGGATTTTAAGAATTATCCTGTAATGAATGCAAGAGCTCTATATCACTGCAAATTCAAAACTCTATCAACTTGTTCCCTGCCTCTGCAGCTTTGGCTTAGCAAACTTTGCTCTGAATAGTCCCATGACTACCTGATGAAACAGAGAACAGTCTGTTTCTAGTAAATCTCACACAGAGTGGGTGGATCTCTGTCTAATTGATCATTTACATGACTCTCTATGAAATTCTGACATGTGGACTGCTGTGGGATCAAACTGATCTTTTTGTTTTTTTCCCTTTGACTACCTTCTCCCCAAATGTGCAGGACTGAATTTCCCTGTCACTGAAGGGCTAAACCAGGAATGCCCTTGACTTTCCCTTCCAATGCTCCTTGCACACAAATGCCTGCAATGTTCTGGTGTGTCAGCTCAGCACTTTGCCAAGCCTGGGAATCCAAGTGAAAAATAAAAAGACAGCTCTGGAACACTACACTTGGTGATTCATGCTTTTGATTTTCATTTTAAATGTATCCCAGCAGGGAAACTTCACACTTAACTCATAAAGATAGCAAAATGTATTGGTGGGGACAAAAGACAAAATGTGATGATAAAGTTTAAATTTGTAGGGTTTTCTTTTATCTAGAACACTGGATTTGACTTTTGGCTCTATAGAGGAAGATTGGTTTGCTGTTTTCTTGTCTTTTTGGCATGTGGCTGTCTTCAGGAAGTTCAGGTAGATCCTCTGGATGGCTTTTCTATTGGCAAATACAGAGCTAGCACCTCTATAATATCTGATGTATAAAAAACTGGTGCCACAACTTTAGTCTGGGGAGGGATTTTGTGTGGAGATGTTTGTGCTTTGGAGGAAGGGACACAGGATGGTCTAAGTGGGAAATGAACAGAAGATCGAAAAAGAAATTAATAGGAACTCAGTTGTAAAATGAAAAGGTTTTCATGTGAATTTTTGAACCTGCAAGTTTTGCAAAGCAGAGGCTGATGATATGTGTGAATCTTTTCTTCCTGGAGGTAGCTGAACACCTGTTGAAGGTAATCATAAACTTTCTCACTGCTGCACATCAGAGAAATCCCAGGAGTTCCTGAATTTGTCACAGGTATGGAAAAGTTTATTAGATATGTTTTGAGAAAAGTTAGGGCAAAATCATCTATTTTGATTGGATCAGTAAAGCTTGGCTACCTGCCAAGGGCACTATTTTGGGGTTGTGATGCTCTAATTTGCCTTTGCAGGTTAGTAAGAGACTCTCAGATTTCCATAGTGTTTCTGAAACCAAAATAAGCCTAATTATCCAGATTTCCTCATGTGCATTATCCATTGTATCTCCATCCTGTAGATCTATGAAAACAGTAAACAGGAAAAGTCAGTCTTCTGGGTGGAGAATGATGTTCTCCTGATAACTTTTAAAGACTGAACAGGAAATGTCATTTTGAAATGTTTACCCAAAGTGAAGTAATATTTTCTGATGCCCCAGTACAGCCACAGTCTGAGGTTGATTACCAACAGGACAAACAGAGAACTGGGACCATACCAGCTTCAGGAAGCAGAGTTCAAGCTCTCTGTGGATCCCAGTTTTCCTGAGCATATTCCAGAGCAAGCCAAGCCTCTCCAGACTGCTAAGTCAAGAACTGGGTCTTTGCAGTAACCAGACTTTCAGGTTCCCAAAATGCTGTCATGTATCAGTCCAGAGGATCCCAAAGAATTTGTACTGAGAGTATTTTCCTTTGAATTATGACCAAAGGTTCCTTTCTCATGTTTTCCCTGAAGGGTGCACAGACCTTGAATTTGAAAGTTCTGCCAGCTTCAGTAGACACAACTTTCCTAAGGCTGGTGCTGCAGAGTTAAACCAAAAGCCCTTCAGGTGATTTATGTGTCTGTTCTGCCTGTGATGTTGTGAAATCCCTGCAGCCTGAGAGTCCATGGGGAACTGGCCCCTGTTGTTGGGAGAGAGTATATTCCAGGAAGCATTTTCATTTTGATTCATTGCCTTTTTCCAATGTTTTCCTGGAAATTTTTCATCAGCTGTAATTCTGCCTTGTGTGCTTTGGTGGCAAACACCCCAGGGCCCAGCCTGGCACACAGAATGTGTGTGTGTGGCACTCAGCCCTGGTTTGGGCAAAGCCAGCACAGAGCTCCAGCTCCTCACAGAGCCCTGTGTGCCTGGCTGAGGGCTGTCCTCCACCACAGGCAGCACATCACACCTGGCTCAGAGGGTTTGGTGCTGTGCTTAGGAGCTCACAGAGCTGCAGAAATGCAAGGTGAGGGGGAATTGCTACCTACCCCAGAGCAGCAGCTGCATGTTGTGCCATGCTGACCTCAGCTGGCCCTGTGGAGCTATTCAGTTGTTCAGATTTCCTTAGTTTTGGGTCTGAGTCAGCTGTGCCAGGCTCTGTAATACAGGAAAAGGTGGCCCAGGTATGGAACAAACACAACTGTGCAAAGGGTACAGCTGTGTTATAACAGGATGGGCTTTGGTGCCAGTTTTTTCAGTGATTTAAGAGTTACAGTTTTTTCAGGCAGTAAAGAAGCACTTTGAGGTGGGATTTGATGGATGCTCAAATAGCTTTCAGGTGAGCTTTGCCCACAGGTGGAAGGTGATGGCAGAGGTGGAAATGTGAGGGGGACTGGGAGGTTTTCTTCCTTCCTTCTCTTCCTCCAGCCATCCCAAACCAGGTGAGGGTACAGTTGAATAAATTTAGTATTTCCCTGAATCAAGAGACTAGTTGAAGACTTGCTGGTACACAGTGAGGACAGAGCTTTGTCCATCCTGGGGAGAGTGTCTTTATTCCCCAGAGTCTGGTAATCTTGGGCTTTGCTGATACCTTGTATGTACTGAGCTGATTGTTTAATGGTCAGAGTGGCTTGTTTGTTTAGTATCTCTGTATCTCACAAACTAAAGTATTCTTTGGTTGTTTGGTTTGTTTTGGGATTTTGTCATATCTCTAAGAGCAGTTTATAAATGAGGAACCCAGTCACAGAAACATGAAGATCCAGATTGTATGGAGCTGGTAGAGGAAGAGGGGATGAACTCTCACCTGTGGTTCCCCAAGTCCATCCTTGTCACCTCCTGGCTGGCACCACTGCAGTGCTGATATTTCAAATACCCAGGTGACTGAGGAGTCAGGAAGGAGAGGAGGGATGAGAGTGACACATCCAGCCCCAGAGCTGGTCACTTCAAACCACAAGTGACTTTAGGGTTTGGGGAATTCATTCTAACACTGCAGGTGCTTAGGCTGCTCTTTACAGGAACAAAGACTTATCCTTTCTGGGATGCACTGTAGCATTTTTACATGCCCTAAATTCACTTAATTTTAACCTAATAGCTCTGTGGTTTTTTAGTGTTTCTGTGCAAGTACCACACTGCTGTCTCAGCAGTAGTAGTGAGGAGTTGAAAGGAGTTAATCGTGCTGAATGCCTTATGGTTTATTATTAAGAATAAAGACAAGCGCTCCACTATTTTATCTCTAATGTGCAGTTAACTTAATTCCTAATCCTCTGAAGAGATGGTGTTCTTCTCAACATTTTGGCTTCTGTCTTGCTTTCAAGCTGCACATGAAACTTAAAAGCTGAAATGCTCAGTGCAGAGAGAATTTTAATACATGCATGCATAAATCAGCCTTCCTGAGCTTCCCCTTAACCATTTGGGGAGAGATTTCCTTTTCCTCTGTGCTTACCTGGCACATCAGGTATTGCTTATTATTGCTCAGCAGGCTGCTTTGCTGCTCCTTGTGTGTGCAGTGGCCACCAAGTTGTGCAAACATGGCCATGGGTTGATGGGATGTGAGGTCAGTTCTTCCCCTGAAGTGTTGGAAACTGTCTAAAATTCCTGTTCCTCCTTGGCTGGGAGTTCTTTTCTCAGCGTGGCTGCTGCCTCCTCCCTGTTATTTCCACAGCTCCCTGCTCAATCCAGCTGCTGGAATATTCACTGAGGACAAGAGGGCTGTGCTAGGAGTTAATAAGCTTTTGCAAGTAGCTACAGTGTTCCAAGGATGGTTTTATTCCTTGTCAGTGTATTACAATGCAAAGGTTTTAGCAAACAGTTTAACAAGCAGAACTTTGGCATTGTCATGTTTTCACTTGTGGAGAAACTTGTCCTTGTTCATTCTCTCATGTAAGCTACAAAAATTCCAAGATGACATCTGTGCTCAGGTTCAGTTTTCAAACTTACATAGTCACCAAAGCCCATTGTTTTAGAGGATTGTTTTCATTGCTTCTCTCTTTTATGTACATTTAATTTTAGCCTCTTACAATCTTTCTGTTCCACCAGCACATTGATCTTGCTCCACTCAGCTAATTGGATTAACTAATTTGCTATATATTTATTGTACAGTATTGATTTGATAATACCAATCTTCAATCTCAATGTAATCTCATATTTTTCTCTGGTCTCAAAGCAGCCCTGCTAAATGCCCCTCCTGCCCAACCTTTGCACTTGGACTTCATATAAAATCACAACAGTGATTAAAAGCCCTAGGGCTAATCAGGCTCTTCCCTGCAGGCCTGGTGTGCCTTGCTGCCTTCTAAGCACTGGAGGATGAGATAAAGGTGCTGGATGATGTTCCCACATCTGTTAATAGCTGCTCCATGCTGACACAAGTGACCTTCCAAAACCTTGTGTCTCTGCCAGTGGTCACTCACTTGGGTGCTTTGCTTTGGTACCTTTGGGGAAGGCTAAATATATCAAAAATTTGCTTGCCTGTGCTCACTCCTCAAATGTTCAGACTTCTGAGCTCAACATCCAAATTCCCCAGTGACCTGTGAAAATCTCCAAGTGTCTAAAGCATATAAATTTTCAGCTTTCATAAAGTTAAGAAATGCTTGCTGTGAGGCAGTTTGAATCACTGAAATTAGCAGCAGCTTTTCAGGAATTGTGGCAAGACAGAATCTGAGTAGATCCTGTCTAAAGAAAGGGTTTTGCTGTTTGACAGTCAGGTGAGCAAGCTCAAGTACTTATGGATTCTGCAGAGTTTGAAGCCTCATATGCATCTTTATTTTCATTCCTGATAAAGCATGTTTGTTACGTAGACTGCATTCTCTAAAAGCCTGGGATTGTGCTCTGGGCTGGGCAGTGGATTTTCAAATGAGCTGGGACTTTCTCCAGCCTAACCTGCCTTTGCTTGTCTTTGGGTGGCCTCATCTTGTGGGAGGCTCCAGCCCCCTGGCCCAGGTGAGGCAGGGACTGAGTGACCAAGGCTGATCTTTGCAAGGAGCTACTTGGGACCCTGGCAGTTCTGCCCCAAAACAGGGCTCTAGTAATGGCTTATTTTGGCACAGGGGAGATGGGAAGCACAGTGCTCTGCCTGTCCTTTTTGCCATTGATGCACAGGGCTTCTTCCCACTCAGACTGGCTGTGCAGCCCAGAGCAGAGGGTGATGTGCTCACACATGGGCACTGCAGGTGTAGGCAGCTCCATTTTCTGTCTCACTTTGCAGTTGCCACAGGGTTTTTAAAGAACATTTTCATTATTCTGTGGCAGTTGTGAGACACTTCCATGGGTTGACAGCTTCTTTGCCAAATCACTGCTCATCACACAGATGAATTTCTCTTTCAGTGTCAGCATTTCACTTTCCTGAGATCCAAAGCTGCAGCTTAAGCAATGAGAGGACAACCATCAGAAAGTAACAGGCTGTAGACATGAGGGGTGTGTGGATGCTGTCACAGAGATGCCAATAGAAGATGTGATTTTGAGGGATTGAGGGGTTATTTTTGTGCTATTTGACATTACATTGACTGAAAATTTGGTTATTCCCTTTAGAGCTTGGCTAGATTGCTGAGAGGGGTGGGAGAAACACAGCAGAAAAACTGCTAGTTGTACCTGCTCAACCTTAGCCATACCTTGAGAAAATAAACCTTTTTCACTTCCTTCTCTTATAATGTCTTTGTTTGAGATTTTTCTTCTATTTATTAATAAAAAAATAACCTTACACATCAGAGGAAGGATTAATACTTACACTCTAATTTGCTAATTCCTCTCACTTCTTTGAAGGAGCAGTGCAGTAGCTGACAGCAGGTTTGGGAGGCCCAGCCTGGGCTGTGGCTGGCTCAGGGACTGCAAACAAATGTGTGCTCAATCTGGGACTGCCCCCAAACATCAATGCATGGCTCTTGAAATGGGAATAGAAGTTATTTAGGGCAAGACTTAAAAGGAGCAGCTGAGGTCACTTGTCTTGGTCAGCCTGGATAGGAGAAGGCTGAGGGGCTCTCCTGGCAGGCTGCACCTCCTTGGGGGAGCAGTGGAGGGGAAGTGCTGGTCTCGCTCTTGTGACCCATTGTCCTGGTGTGAAGGACAGGTGTCTGCCAATAAAGGCAGAAGCTTCTCTTGAAATGGAGAATGTAAACCCCCTCCCTACAAATTATTATAATTTTGAAATTAAGGGGCTCTCAGGCAAGGATATGGGAATTAGGAATAACAGTTATTTACTAGGAAAATTAAAATAGCAATGCAGTATTACACAGAACAATCCCAACCCTGCCAGAGTCAGAATCCAAGCTGACACCCGTCAGTCAGTCAGGGTGTTGGCACAGTCCCATTCAATGGTGGCTGCATCCTCCTGCAGGGGCAGATGTGGTTCAGCTGGAGCAGTGCTCCTGGAGAAGGTGCAGTTCCCTCTGAAGCTCCAGGGATGATGTGCAAAGGTCTGGCTTTCCTCTGGAATCCAGTGGAAAGAAGGTACCTTGGTGTCCAAAATCTCAGTTTTTATCTGGGTAGGAAAGGCTTGGCTGCTCCCCTGGCTGGAGCATCTCCCAGTGGGATGATGGAATTTTATCAGTCATGCCCTGGGACTCACTGGGCCAGCAGCAGATGATATCTCCTGGAGGGAGGATGGGCTGTGGGAAGATAAAGATGATTGCCCAGCTGGTTTAAAGATGGCCCATGAGCAGATAATGTGTGCCAGGAGATCAGGGGCACTGCCCCACCTGGCTGCAGCAGGTGGGGACAGAATTCACATTGCTGGTCACATCAACCCAGCACATCCAACAGGACATGAGGAAGTGGAGACTGGACACTGGGAAAGGCTCTTTGGCTCCCTGGAACAGCTTCCCCAGGGAAGAGCCCTTGGCACCAAGCCTGCCAGAGTTCAAGAAGCCATGGAGGACATGTCTAGGAGGTTATTTTGTGTCAGTGCTGCAAGGAGCAGGGAGTCATCCTCATGGGCCCTTCCCAGTGTGGGGGATTCTGTGGTTCAGGAACATCCCATTCTCTTGTTTTATGGAATAAACACTTTGCCAGACAAGCAAGCACCTCAGCCCAGCTGCCTGCACCCAGTGGAGGTACATTGGGGTGGAAGTCAGTCAGGTGTTCCTGAATTGGGTAGAAACAGGCTCATTATGGCCTGGCAAGGTTCACATCACGACACAAAAAGCCTCTTCTGAAAGGCTGCTGTGCAGTCAGTAACTTTGTTTTGAAAAACTGACCTTGTGAATTAGGGTTTGTTTCTTGTAGCAGCTTCTCTAGAATTAAGTCCTTCTTGGCAACTACCTGAGGGGTATGGATGTTGTCTGGTGCAATTTAGCACTGTCCAACACAGCATGACAGGGGTCTATTACTTCATCTCAGAGCAGCTAACAAGCACAGAGTGTTTTATAGTGTTTGATCAGGGGATTGGTGTTAAAAGCCAGATTACTATAAAAATGGGGAAAGTTTTATAGACATGGAAGTGTCTGGTTGAGCAAAAATAACAGCTACCAGGTGGCTTGTGCTAACCAGGTAAATAGGGCTAAATTATGGCTTCAATGCAGAGCTTGTGGAGGATATCCAGCAATTTAATAAGCTCCAGGAGCACACAAAATTCCTAAGGGCCCAGTCTTGCAATGCACTCTGCAAATGGACTTAATTGAGTTGTAATGAGGCCAGTTATGGGCAACTGTTCCATCTGCATGCAGCTCCTTGCAGGATTAGGTTCAAACTCACGATTGCAAGATATGTTAGAGCAGTATTTTAAAAACTTCAAGTTTACAGAAAGCATCAAAACACCTTATTTCTGCTTTAATTCACATTGCTTTGAAATGCTCCTCTCTGCAAAGGGGCTGCTGAGAGGAGCTGGCTGAACTCAGCAATGTTTGGGATGTATCTTCTAAGTTGTTCATGTTATGATCTGGCACAAAGTGATCCTGTTGAGAAATGAGGTGTCAGTCTGTAACTAAAACTTACCTGAGAAGGAATTGCCACAGGAAAAGGGCTTCTGGTCTTCAAAAGCCATGGAGCCAATGGATTGTTGAAAGTCTGGCACATTTGTGTGTTCCTGCTATAAACAGTTGGTTTTATTACTAAAAAGTAATATGTTCTTACATCCTTAAATATTTATAGCTAGCTGAGTATAGGAGAGAGCGTTCTGATCAAGAATTATTATTTTAAAATTCCTCACAGTGTTTACACACTGTCAGTTGCAACTGGCAGTTGAAAAGAAAAGCAAATACCTTCAAACTTGTATTTAGAAATAAAATTGGCTATGGGGCTGGACTAATACTGCTGAGGATTGAGTTCCAATTATGTGACATATCAGAGGGGCTGACAAGCACAATTCCCTGAGTGGCATCTTGGAGGGAGGATGTGGTGCTGCAGTGATAACTTGTGCCTTACAATTTTCATCCTAAGATGTTTCCTCTGGAGATGAGAGAACCACTTTTGAGTAAAATGTACAACTTGATTTCATCACATTTAGGGTGGAAGGTAGGCAAAGTTTGGGGTTCCTTTATTAAAAGCAAGTTGAAGTTATTTAAATTGCATCCCACACATCAAGTGCCTCTCTCCACACTGCTCTTGTCCCATTCTGTTGAACTTGCCCTGAGGCTTACATGTAAGTCTCTGCTGAAATATAATAATTGCTGTCTAACCATGTCTTAAATAGGTAGAAATGATCTATCGATACATAATAAACAGAGATAACAAAATATTTTATTCATGTTTTCTGAAAGTCTCAATTATTTATATGTGGGTATCAATTAGAGTTTGCATTTAAACAGAATTCAGAGTAGTAGCATTTCGTTCACTTACTCTAAATTAGATGGCAGTATGTTTCACTTAATATAAATTGTGTGTGATTACTTACAATCAGTTTAAATCAATAAGTTTGTGATGGATTTTTACCCGGTGCTGTGGTTTCTCAGTAATAAATCCCTTGTTTAGTCCAGAAGGCATTGCTTCTTTTGGCAGCTTTCCATGCATTTCAGTAATGAGTATTGGATAGGCACAGTTTCAGCAAATCAGCATTTAAGAAGGAAAAAAAAAAAGCCCCTATAGAGGATACACACATTAAAAAAATCAATTTACCTCAACTAGTCCCAATTCAAATTAATAGAATACTCTGCTTTGAGAATCTTGGAGTCTGTTCCTTGTAGCAGAAATTTGTGTATATCCTGGCTTAATAATGCGAATGCAGGGAATGGGAATGTGGTCTGTGATTCAAGGGTTGGAAGCTTTGTTACAAAATCCTCACAGGACAGGTGTAGAATATTATTTTGCTTGCTTGAACAGAGTCACAATCTGGCTTGACTTGCTCCTGAGGTCTTGCCTCCCATCTGCAGAAACCATTGTCCCTGCCCCAGGCTCTTAGGGACTGCAGGAGGATGCCCTGGAGAACTTGCATGGTGGTCACAGAGTGCAGTAAGGTAGCCCAGCTGCAAAGCTGTTTGTGGTTGGGTTTCAACAGGGCTGAGGAAAGAGCCCCAAGAGGCAGCAGGCACTCAGGGCTGGTGACATCCTGGATTCTGTTATCACCCTGAAATATGGTTTGCTGCTGAGATGGGTGTGGGGGTTGTTGGTGAGTTCCTTGAAGATGAAGGAAGAGGTCAGAGAAGAGATCAGTGAGAGGGGACCTCAGCAGAGAGAGCCCAGGCTCTGCTCCAGGGCTCAGCAGGGACTGAGCCCAGCAGCTGCCCCTGCACAGGAGGCACAACTTGTGCCCTGGGCAGTGCCCAGCCCTGAGCAGGTGCCCAGGGAGGGGCTGGAGTGTCCCTCAGCAGGGATATTCCAGAGCCACATGGACACAGTGCTGTGCCCTGTGCTCTGGGATGGCCCTGCCTGAGCAGGGAGGTGGCACCAGGGACTCTGTGCTCCTCCAGCCTGGCCCAGCCTGGGGCTCTGCAGTGTGGGCTCTGGGGATGGTGGAGCCCAGTGACAGCCAGCCTGGCTGTGGCACCTCATGGGTACAAGGGACAATCTTCACCCACTTACTGGTGAACTCCTGACAGAAAATCTCTCAGTCTAAAGCATCTCCCCATCTCAATCACATGGGGATGGTGGCAGTAAGTAATTAAGCCTGAGCGGAGAAATTGCTTTTCATATTCCTGAATGGAAAGCTGCTCCTAGGCCAGGAAGCTGTTCCCCATGTCCCCTGTGAGCTCTGTTCCTCACCTCATTCCTGCCCTGGTGTGAGCATCTGGATTGCTGGGCTCTCTCTCATTTCACGCCTGAGCTCCTGGTTAGAAAAGGCACACGCTGGCACAGTGCTGCTTTCCTTCACAAAGGAATTCTGAGAAGAAATAAAGCATGGAAATGAATTAGTGAAACCCTGAGCTTCAAAGAGTGCCAAAAAGTCAGGGAATGCCAAGTACTGCATGGGATGGCAGCAAGGGAGCAGTGTAGGGAAGGGTCTGTGGGAAGAGAGCAGCACAGTGTAAAACAAGCCTTTGTTTCCATGCAAACTCAGTTCAGAGATGGCTTGCACAAAATCACTGAACTCTGATGCAAGCCTTGGAGTTAAGGAAATGTGCTGTCATTTGCTGGGTGCTCTGTTTTTCTGTATAAATTGTCTGTCTTTTCATTCTTTCCTGAAGCATGGAGTTTGGGAATCAGGTAGGCAGCTGTGGGGCTCCTGCATCCAGAAGGGTTCTGAAGAGATTTAACACCATGGGTTGCCTTTTGTTGTTTGAGGTTCTGCAGATCTGCTGGCCATTTGGGTAAGAATAGCAGCTGTTGGTGGCTACTTCTATTAAGCAGAACAAAGTGTACTGGGATGGGTGTCATGGTCCTTTGCCTGTTTTCTCTGTAGTGGCACAGAGGTGCTTTATTCATGTTTGTTAACACTGACCTGTCACCTCCATGTATGTGCTCTGTGTGTGCTGGCTGGAGTTGCACCCCAGGCCTTTCCCTGCTCCTTTTTCAGAAATACATTATTAGTTCCTGAAGGTGAAGGGTTTGTGTCTAAGCTACATACTCTTAATGCTCTAATTTGTAAACTCATTGCTCCTGGTTGCAGACCTTGCATCAAGGCTGGCACCAGAAGAACTATTCAAGGTGTGTAATTTTATGGTTTGAATTCATTTTCTTTAGAAGATCATAGAGTGGTTTGGGTTGGATGGGAGTGTCAGGATCATCAGGTTCCATGTCCCCAGAGCATGGCCCAGCTGTTCCCTTCCAGAGCCTTCCTTCAGACTTGCAGTGTGTGCATCAGTCACTTCCATGGAATGGAAACTACTTTGAGAAATCGTTGCCTGTGAGCCCAGCCAAAAGTGTAATTATAGCACAGGGAGACAGGGTGCTGTAATTGAACTGTTGCTGATAGACAGTGAAAAATGACTGTCCTTTGAAGACTGTGCCCATCCTTTTCTCTCTATCACGGTATCTGTGTTGAGATCAGTTTGTGATAATCACAATAGTTGGCATTTCTCATCCCTGGAGCCTTTCAGGTCTCATCCCTTCAACGTAATAACCACTTGGACTTCTTGACCTGTGCTTTAAGCCCCTCTTGAGGTGCTCCAAGGAGATACTTTAGGGAAGAAATATGTTCACTACAGTCACTAGCTGCCTCCTTCTCTGCATGGGGATACCACAGCAATTGCACAACAGCAGGAGCTGCAGATAAGGTGCCCTGTCATTGTGAGTGAAGGCTCTGATGTTCCAGTGCTGGGGCACACAGGTTGCAATGGTGCCTCAGGGGCTGTGGTTACCTTCAGCAGATTTACCACATCCAAAGTAGGGCAGATGGAAATGGCTTTGTGTGAGGAGTATTGCTCTGGCAGAGAGCCATGCACCTGCCTCTGATGTGTGTTATTGGTGAGGACCTTTTGCTGGTGCATCACAGTCAAACATGCTTTTTTTTTTTTTTCCTTCCCCTGCCTTTTAGACAAATATTTGGGTGCCTGCAATGATTTTGCATAACTGCTGCAAAATCCCTCCCCATAACCACCTACACTCCTGCTGAGTGCTCTGGCTGAGCAATCCTAATGTCTTTAGTAGCAAAGGGTGCTGCAGGCAGTGGCTGAATTTGGGGGTTGGTGGGGTAGGGAAAGACATTGTCAGCAAAAGCAGCTCCTAACTTCCCCCTTGGGAATGGGAGCTGGTGGTGCTGGATGCTCTGATGGAGCATGGGTTGTGTCTTATCTCCCAGTCCAAACTGGTGCAGAGCAGTGTAATTAGCATGTGCCTAATCCCTCGAGTCACACACAGCTGGTGCTTTGCCTGTAAGGCTGTGTGAACACTTTTGGTTCCCCCAGCCCTTGCATGTGAGGTGTGGGTGCCTTTGAATACCTCGAGGTTTGCCATTAGCAAACGTGGATTCTCCCTGCCTGTTAGGGCAGCAGTGCTTTCCTGCAGTCATCTGTGTGCTGCTGTGAAATTTTGCAGGGGACTTTGACTTTCCTTGGCCTTTCCTTATGTTCATGAGTAATTTCAGAGAAAATACTGACTGAATGATGCTGAACCCTGGCAGGTAATGAGGCTGCAGAGGAGACAAAAAAATCTTCTCTGCAAAACTCCTTCCCTTTGTATCATTTATCTGAGGAAACACGTGTGAGTTGATAAAACTGAAGAGCAGAAAGTTTTGCTTCCTCTCCTCTCCTTGAGAGAATGGGAGTGTCAGGCCAAACTCCCCTGGCTTGCTGGGGAGTGGTGTCACAGGCAGGGGGATTCACCCAGATCCTGCCCACCCCATCGTGTGCAGAAAGGACTGGGAGCAAATGGAAGTGTTGTTCCAGCAGGACCCAGGATGTCCCCACTCACTGGTTTTATTTCTTTCGTGCTTTCGAGGAATGGACAGGGAAAGTGAGGGAGGGGGACACACTCCACTCATACATAAAATCCTGCTGTAGTTTGGAAACCCAGACAACTACAGATGGATTCGTTTACTGCTGCTCTACTGAAGAGTCAGAGTCAGTTGCAAGTGCATTCAGATTTCCCTCTCTCCAGGGCTAAATGGTTTCTTCTCTCTCCATGAAGACCTGGAGACAGTAACTTCTTAAAATACCTGCTGGTGAACTGAGCCATCTGCTAAAGAAAACAAGTTGCCTTTGCAAATCTATTTTCCATCTTCATGTACTGTTGTGTTAGACTGTTTTCTGCAAATAACTTGTGGTTCTTTTGGCAAGAGAGGACCCAACAAATGTGCAGTTGGGTTGAACAAAACAACTTTTTAGAAGCTGAAGGGACAGATTCCACCCATCCCTACTGCATCTCCATTGCATTCTTAGGTTAAGGAATGAGTCATGGACTTGGAGCAGTCTATATTAAAAGGGACTGTGAATATGTTTCTTCTGTCTCCCTCTCCTTTTCCCTTTGATCCTCTGCTGGGGTGATGTTAGTAAATTTTTATAGCCAGTAAAGATGTGGCCAAGGGCTTTACCAGCATGTAAGGACCAATGAACTCTTGTTGAATGCAGGAGCTTTGGAAGCTCAGGTGGGAGTTTGCAGGTTATCTCCAGACAAAGCTCCTTTTCAGAGCAGCAGTGTGCTCAAATAAGATGCTGGGGGTTTGCCACAGCTCTGCTGCCTGACATTTAGCAGCTTGAATCCCATCCCTGCCCCTGACTTGCAGAAAGGATTGTCTGCGTGGTTGCTGCTGCAGCCTGGCATCATTTCAATTGCAAACGGGGGCTATTAGTATTCCACGAATACCCAGATAGGCACTCGGGTTTCTCACAGAAGGGGAACTTAAAAAGAGACAAGAAGGGACGTGAGGCTCGGGGTAGATGTCTCCAGGAGAGCTCGAGGCTTTGCCCAGAGGCTCAGATTTTGTCACTGACCCGTGCTTATTTCAAAATCGCTGGCCCCAGTAATCTTCCCACGCGTTCTTTCCCTTTGTACCGAAGGCAGGCTTTGAGCTGGTGTTTTATTCTGTGCCTCTTTTCTCTGCCGGGCACAGGGACATTCCTGTGCCGCACAAAGAGCGGAACGGATGGAGCTGGGGCAGTGCCCGTGGGGAATGAGCAGCTCCGGGGCTGAAGGGGGATCCCACTGCCCTCGGGGAGTCTCTGCCTTTGTCCCCCGTTTTCCCTCTGTCCCATCTTTGGCTCCAGCTCGGCCGTGTCAGATGAGCACGGGTAAAGCGGCAGTGCGAGCCCCTGGGATGGAGCAGCGATTCCCTGGGATGGAGCAGCGATTCCCTGGGATGGAGCAGTGATTCCCTGGGATGGAACAGGAGCCCCTGGGATGGAGCTGGGAGCCCCTGGGATGGAGCTGGGAGCCCCTGGGATGGAGCAGGGAGCCCCTGGGATGGAGCAGCGATTCCCTGGGATGGAGCAGTGATTCCCTGGGATGGAGCAGCGATTCCCTGGGATGGAGCAGCGATTCCCTGGGATGGAGCAGGAGCCCCTGGGATGGAGCAGCGATTCCCTGGGATGGAGCAGCGATTCCCTGGGATGGAGCAGGGAGCCCCTGGGATGGAGCAGCGATTCCCTGGGATGGAGCAGGGAGCCCCTGGGATGGAGCAGGGAGCCCCTGGGATGGAACAGGGAGCCCCTGGGATGGAGCAGCGATTCCCTGGGATGGAACAGGAGCCCCTGGGATGGAGCAGTGATTCCCTGGGATGGAGCAGTGATTCCCTGGGATGGAACAGGAGCCCCTGGGATGGAGCAGTGATTCCCTGGGATGGAGCAGTGATTCCCTGGGATGGAGCAGTGATTCCCTGGGATGGAGCAGTGATTCCCTGGGATGGAGCAGTGATTCCCTGGGATGGAGCAGTGATTCCCTGGGATGGAGCAGGGAGCCCCTGGGATGGAGCAGTGATTCCCTGGGATGGAGCAGCGATTCCCTGGGATGGAACAGGAGCCCCTGGGATGGAGCAGTGATTCCCTGGGATGGAACAGGAGCCCCTGGGATGGAGCAGCGATTCCCTGGGATGGAACAGGAGCCCCTGGGATGGAGGGAGCATTGGGCTCTCGCCATGGCTGAGCACGGCTGAAGAGCAGAAGTGATTTGGGATGCACAGCCTGTGGTGGCTTTTATCTTGCCAGGGGATGATGACCCTGCAGTGTCCTTTCTGGGTGCTTTGAGAATTTTCAGGATTAAACAGGGCTCTCCTCTCTCCTCACTTGCCCTTCCATTCCAATGAGAGAGGATATTTTGGATCTCTGGACTCTTAGCATGACAGTGCTTTTTATGCAGAAAGGTGATTTAGCTTGGTTTTTCCCCTCTCCCTTCTATTTTTTTTCTGATAGTTGATTTGATTTGAACTGGCTCCAACCTAACTTTATACCAAAGCTTTTCTCTCTGTCCTGGAGGGCTGAAAGCATAATCACTACTTTCTCATTTAAATTCTAAAATTACCTTTCAAATCTTACCTTTTCATTTCTTTTGTGAAACTCTTCTCTGGCCTTTTAAGGGATGAGCAAACACAGTTTCAGTAGTGCAGGGTTGGTAAAAGGCCAGAAATCACTCCCTGCCCTCTTGACACAGACTTTACATAATCCCAGATGGTGGCATTGAAGGTAAATTTGACCTCTTAACTACACGGAGCTGTAGGGCTGGTTCTGTGTCCAGGGAGTGTCGGTGGCTCAGGCTGGGGGATGTGGTTTGCTTGTTCACTCTTTGTATTTGTTTTATTTCTGGAAGCTGTGCTTGGGCAGAAGAGAGCAAGGTACCCCTCTGTGTCTGTTATCCCTGGAATGATCTGTGCCATGGGCTGATTCCTGCCTGGAGGGCTCAGCTGGGAGGGACTGAGGTGCAGGGCAGCACCCCTGAGCAGAGCAGTGAGGGGATGGGGAGCACTGATCCCTGGAGGGGCTGAAGGGGCATGAAGAGAGATGAGGTTTATCCCTGCCTCCCTCCTGCATGCTCACCTGGGAATGGCAGTACTTGTCTCAGAGCCTTTGCTTTGGGTCTGGCACACCTGCTGTATTTATGTTTTTGCTGTTGTAGCATTTAATCTGCTTTGGTTTGTTTTCTCCTGAGCCAGCTCAGGAGGTTCAGTGTTCTCCTGTGCTCACTTGAAAGGGAAGGTGTAGGCAGCTCCATCTCCCAGCTCCCACTGACGCAGGATCTGTCACATAAATCCGAGCATCAAAATGTGTTTGCTGTGGAGGCAGGGCTGTTTTCTGATTATCCACCTTATTACCAAATCCATTGCTCTCAGGCAAGTGTGGGGAACCTTTTCCTTGCTAAAGGCTGTACAGATAGTTCAAATAACTTTGACAAACTACACATTAAACCACACAGTTGTGGCTATCTCCCCTTCTGCTGCTGTTGGATAATTTTGCTGTGGGCTTTATGAAATGAGTAGGTAGCTGTAGTCAGCCAAAGGGCTGCAGATTCACCACAAAGCCTTCACAGGCTAATGAGCTTTCTCTTAATGGTGTCATAAAGCTGATGCTGCTGGAGGTGTAATGTCACTTCTCAGCTTCAAGTCAGATACTTCCAGATGTGCCTGTTGTGTTTCCCAGCTGAGTTAGCCCCTGCCAGGCAGTTGGACCTTGTGGGAAATGTTGGTACTGAGGGTGTCCCTTGTAGGAGGATGACCAGAAAACAGCCCTGGACATCAGACACTCTGTGTCCCATGGGGAGGAGACAGCTGCCAATTGCACACATGCACCAGGGCTTGGAAACTGGGAAAAACAGGCATTCCTTTGTGAAAAGAAACTTCTGGCAGGTGAACTGTGTGCCATGCAAAATCTCTTGAAAGAATTAGATTTTGGGTTTTTTAAGAGAGTCTCGAGCAAGGTCAAGGGACTTAAAATATGACAAAGCTTTTCTGTTAATGGCCAAGTTAATGAAGCCCTGAAGTGATTTGTCTTTGGAGGTAGCAGCATCTTCATCACTGCTGGCTGTTTACATTGGGTAAACACCTTTTGGGAATGGTAGGGATCCCAGCTGACCCTGTCTGAGGCAGGGGGACAGGAGGAAGAGTTAAGCTCTTTCTGCCCCCTTGCTTAGTGCTCCAGGAGTTCAAACCTTAAAAATTAACCATGCACCTTTATTGTGGTACCTGCTGGCCCTGAGCCTCAGCTGTTTCCCCTTCCCAAACTGGGTTTTGAGCAGTGGCAGTCCACACCAGTGGTGACTGGTGCTGCATTGTGAGGGCATCCCAGGCCACTGAAGATCAGTGGTGCTGTTCCCTTTGGAGAGCAGTGCTGGGAAAACAGGTCAGGATCTCAAACTCTGAAGAGACCCCTCTCATTCTTCGAGGTTTTGTGAGTTTGTGGTTTATGGGTGAGGTCTGTGTGAACCTTCTCTCCCTCAAAGTTTGAAGAAAACATCCCTGAGCAACCTGGTTTAGTGGAAGATGTTCCTGCCCATGGCAGGGAGGTTGGAATGAGATGAGTTTTATGGTCCCTTCCAAACCAAACCATTCTGGGATCCTGTGATCTCACTCCCTCAAATTAGTGACAAGTTATATAAAGGAGGGGGTGTGTAGGAAAAAAGCCTAATGAAAGCACACAATAGTTTTTGCAAGTAATTAAGTAGAAGATAGCTTTTTTGCTCTGGAAAGAGTAAACAAGTAGAAAATTATGGTCATTTGACTGCAGGAAATCTTTTTTTTGTCATTACTGTATATTGGAGACACCAGTGAATGAGATTGTTTAAACTCTGTTCAGCCACCAACCCACACAGGATCACTTTCTTCTTTCCTCTTTCTTTTCATTTAATTTCATTGCTGAGATTGACAGATTCAAGTGGGGAAGGCTTTAAATAGGTGATCATTCTCATCTCCAGGCTTTGCCTGGCTTTTTACTTTTCAAATCTCATTTTGGAACACATTGCATTAAATTACATGAAATTACCAAGCACTTTAATTACTTTTTTTTTTAAAAGCCTAAGCCATTCTTATCTGCTGCTATTGCTTACAGGCTGCAGCACAGAAAAGTGATTTGCTGATGCAATCCCACATCCCCTAATTGTGAGGAGGAGCTGCCAGCCATGGCTGTGTGAACTTTGGGAAGCTCAGCACCCGAATTCCAGCTCGTGCAGGACTCTGACCCACATGTGAAGGGGCTGAAGAGCCAGCTGTGCCTCTGGAGCTGCTTTTGCAAAGAGAAGAAGCCCATCATTGATTTGGAGATGGAGATGAATGCCTTGTTTCATCCTTTTAGGTGTTGCTCCTAATGCTGTCAGCGTTGCCTTGCTGCTGTGAAGTTTTGGTACCTGGAGAACAGAAGTAAAGGAAAGCAGAGCAAAATGGAGAGAGGGATGAATTCACAAAGCTTCTAATTAAAAAGAATTGCGAGGAGGAAAGCATTGTTGTTTGTAATTGGAACGGACTGTGGGATGTTCCCATACAAATTACCATTTCTAATTGACTTGTAGGAGAGTGCTCTCGTGGTTTTCCTGCAGTGGTGTTGCTAGGAAGTGTTGCTAGGCAACCCCTCAATGACTGAACCGACCTTTAAGATAAATATATGTATTTTCTCCCCATTTTGATGCTGGAAAGCAAACCTCTATTTTGTCTCTGTGCTGGCCTTTCTCTGGGCAGGAGGAGCTCTTTGGGCATGGGGCTGGCTGAATAATAGTCTGCTTAAGATTTGGCAAAGCTTTTTTTTGTAGGCACAACCTTTTTGTCTGTAACATTCTCAGGAGCTCAATTTTTTCCTCGCAATGTGAGCAGCAAAAGTTGACAAATAATATCGTGAATGATTTATCTGATTAATGTAGTGATCCTTATTGAATAAATCATGGAAGAAAGACTTCTCACTGTTCCCTCAGGTGAGCAGGAGCAGGCAGGGCAGAAGCAGAGCATGAAATGGCTGTTGGTGCAGTGTGACAAAAAGGATTTAAGCCCTCCCACGTTGCTCAGGCCTTCTCCCAAGAATCCTGGTGGCACAGTGCAAAGAAACCACTGGGATCTGTTGGGAGTGGTTTGCTTTTAACAGCTGTCTTTGAAGCAAATCTCTTGGTTTATTATTATGTTCAAATTAATTATGCTCATAATTTTTTGAATGTTTTTGTCTTGTGAAAAATGTGTCAACTGTTTATTTTTTTTCTTTCCAGGTGATCATCTGGAATAATCTGTAAGACTCTAATTTAAAAGTGCCTCTAGTTGAAGACAACTTGCAGAAAGATACAGAGATATTCTGTGTTTTTCCTTGGCTGAGGCTGATATATCAAAATGTCAGGGCTTGCTGAGGGATTGTTGAGTGCCAGCCATGTAGGAGTTCTGAACTTTGGTCCTACCAGAGAACTGATCTGGAGCTTTTGCTCCCCAGAATGCCCAGGCAGAGGTTCCTAACATCCCTTAGGAATGGGTGGTCCCTGTCCAGCTCAAAGCAGGGAGGAGGAAGAGGGTCCTGGGCAGACTAAGCTGTTATAGTGCTGTTCCTCTTCCAAAAACCCTGGGCTGAAAGAAAAGAGTAGAAGTCAAGGTGAGGGGAAGCATGAACCACCTGCAGGTTCTGAGAAGGAGGAAGAGCAGAGCAGCCAGGGGCTGCAGGGAGGCAGGACTGGCTTGGCCAGTGCTCAGCAGCCACAATCTGCCACATCCTGGGTCCTTCTGTCCCCTGCTTTCCTCCCCCAGCCAGACCTGGGAGCAAGAACATCTCTAAACTTCTCAGTAACTTCCCAACTGTCCCTGGGCCCAAGTGTAACCAGGCTTGCAGGATGCTGTGCTTTACTTTTTGAACTATTTTTGCCAACCTGCTGCAGCCCTGCTGAACTTCAGATCTCTTCTCCATCCATTGCCCCCATCTCTGCTCTCTGCAGAGGAGACCCTGGTTTCTTGCAGCACTACAGGCAGCCAGGTGATGCAGTGCTTGTTCTGGAATAACCCAGTCCAAATTAAAGAACGTCCTGGATTGTGCTTTTCCAGAATTTAGGCATTCAGCCACAGGCACTGTGTATGAAGGACAGACTGTTCCTGCTGGTGGGTTATCTATCCTCTGCACAGTATCTCCTAGAGCAGGGAATTTTCCTTCTGCTCTGTCTGCACCAGGTTGGAGTAGCTGTGTCTGAGACAGCAGTGGAGATGGAAATGAGCCTGCCAGGGAGGAGCAGCAGAGCCTTACAGTGAATAATGCTGCAAGAATTTCTGAAACAAGGAGGCTTTGGTAGCTCTCTGTGCACTGTAGGACCTGCTCCTACTACATGGTAGGAAGTGCTTGGGATGAGTAGCATGAAATTGAATTGTGTTAATCAATCAGGCAGGAGTGGAGCACAGAAATGACGAGCTTGTCATTTCATTCCTTCCCATCCCTTAAATATCAGAGCTGCAATCCCAGCTCCAGGGGGAGCAGCCACTCCTGGGTGGTCATGGCAGAGTCAGGGCTCTGAGTGACCTTTGTAAGGGAACAGGATTCCAATTCACTGCAGCAGCCCAGGGCTCCCCTGGTGATGAGTGGAGACTGGTTCATTAGCATTTGGTTTTGTCCTTGCTCTTAGCTCAATGTCTAGGAACAAGAGCTGTTTTAAATTAGGCTGGAATGGAAGCATTAGAGGGCTGGGACAGGATATTGTATAGATATGAATGTATTGTATTGCCAAATTTAAAAATCCAATAAAATACCTGATTACAAACAACAAAAAATGCAGTCTTGCATCAGAATGTACAAATGAGTGTCTCTTACTCCTTGTTCAAGGGTGCACACAGCACATCACAGAGGCATTAAAGTGATTAAGTTGTTTGTGGAAAGTCCAGATTCTGCAAATACTTAACTTTGGTATGTGTGCAGTCACAATGAAACTGGGGGAATTCATAGAATGAAATCATCTAGTGTGGAAGAGACCTTTGAGATCATCAAGTCCAACCATTCCCTTAACACTGCCAAGGACATCACTCACCCATATCCCCACCATCCACAGGGCTGTTAAACCCAATATCCAAATCTAACCCCCTGCCCAGCCTGAGCCCGTTCCCTCTCCTCCTGTCCCTGTTCCCTGGAGCAGAGCCCGACCCCCCCGGCTGTCCCCTCCTGTCAGGGAGTTGTGCAGAGCCACAAGGTCCCTCCTGAGCCTCCTTTTCTCCAGGCTGAGCCCCTTTCCAGCTCCTCAGCTGCTCCTGGGGCTCCAGCCCCTTCCCAGCTCCATTCCCTGCCCTGGGCACTCTCCAGCCCCTCTGGGTCTGTATTGAAATGAGGGGCCCAGCACTGACCCCAGGGCTGGGGGAGCCCCAGCAGTGCCAGCACAGGGGACAGTCCAAGACACTGGGGCTTGTCCAAGCAAACTTACTCTTCTGAAATTTAATTTCTGGAGGAGAGAAGCTTTCATTGTTTTTAAGTTTATAATGCTAGTCAGTTGTTAAACATTTCAGCAAGCATTTCCAATCGTTTTCCAATTATGGAAATATAGTTGATGTTTTGGTTTGGAGACCTCTATAAAATTGGACATTGCCAGCAAATAAAACATGAATTTATATTTGGCTTTACAGGGTTAAATAAAATAACTGCAGCATACCTCAATCCTTCCTTCAGGCCACTGTCCTCTAAAATAGGAGGTATTATTGTGGTGGTATTCAGAAATCACTGAACATTTACCGTGTGTTGTTCAGAAATTACTTTTAATTGAAATAGAACAAAACTGTCAAAAGCTGGGGAAAGTATTCAAAATTCCACGGCTTGCCACAGACTACCACAGCTTTCAGAATACATTGATTTTGCCACATTAAACACGATATGTGATGCCAGGGCCTCGACTGAGAACGTGTAGCATGAATAATTTACCACCCAGAGGAGTGAGCCTGTCTGCAGGAGCACAGAGAGAAGCAGCCCTGTGAGCTGAGGCTCTGCTCTGAAAGGCCAGGGCTTTCTTGGAAGGGGGAGCATGTGATGTTGAAAGGCCTCAGAGGTTGTACACAGCAAGTAAGAAATGTGTCTCACTCATCTCATGGCTTCCCTTCCCTGCCTGAAAATGTTCTACAGATGCATGTGTGACCTGGGCAGGCTCAGCCCAGGAAAACCTGCCCTGCCAGGCTCTGGGTGCAGGCTGCAGGCAGGGAGGAGGTTTTTGGGGAGCCTTCTGTCACATCCTGGCCTTGGGGACCAAGGATGGATCTGTCTGGAACAGAAATGAGTCTGGCCCAGGGATTGTTCTGCAAAGTCAATCACCAGAACTGCAGGTGCTTCCAGCTCTGTGGAGACTGAAAGACTTGGTACCTGACAGGACTTCACCAACAGAGAGAGTTTTCCACAGAGCTGCTCCCATCCTCTTTTCTGGGAGGTTTCTGACTTGCCCATTTAATTGGCATTGTTATTTACAAGCCAGCAATTCCTCTGTCCCTTTCCCTCACCCAAAACACCCAATGCTCTGCCTCTGCATCATTCCTTCCTCTTTCCTGAGGAGAGGACAGAGAGAATGGAATCAAAGCAAGTGAAAATGCACAACACCTAACATATATTTTGAATAAACCAGCAAGTTGTCACTTAGTGTGACAAGTGGAGGAGGAAATTGGAAGTTGATAAACAGGAATTGTTAATGTTTTTCTACAAGGAAAGTGTGAGAAGATAAATAGTGGGGAAATGTCATTCCTTCTTTCTCATCTACCCTGTCTCCTTAGCCTTTCTTTGCATGGATTTATGTGAAAACTTGTGGTTCAGAAAGTGTCCCATGCTCCTGATGAGATCCCCAAACCAAGGAATCTGCAGATCTGGGCCATCCCCTGCTCTGCTGCTGGTTCTGAGCACATGGTTTCACTGTCTTTAGTTTCCCACCCTCTGTAAAAGGATACCTCACACATCTGTCCAGATGCAGACCTGCAGGAAATTCATGGAAAGAAATTTCTGTTTGCACATTGTATTTGAATTCCTGAAGGAGAACCTGACAAAATTTTTCAAACCATAATTTTACAAAAATGTTGCTGTCTTCTGAAACCTAGACACAGTGTGGGAAATTACAGGACTATGAAACCCTGGGATATGTAGAAATGCTAAAAAATAGTGATTTTACTGAATGGTTCAGCTTTTGGATTTCTAGAATCAGCCATGCCAGCTGATTTACATTGACTTGGGCTTGGTTCTGAGGTACAAGTTCTTTGTCATAACATCAAAGCCCAGATTATTCTAATTACTGTTACCAGTGTAAAACTTGTGTTCATTCTTCTCCTAATTTTGGAAACCTCAAATGAGTTGAAGTTCTGGTCTAGAGTCATGGTCATACCTGGATACAAAGAGCCTCTGCTTGCATCTGTTCAGAAGAAAAAGAGTCCTGACTGTGGTGAGTGATACAGCACAAGGCAGTGTTTAGGACATTATTCTGACAATAATAAATAATAAAAATAATAATAATAAAAGAACGGTTTAATCAAATAGCAGGGATGTCAGATTTTGTAATTTTCTCTCTTCTTACTAGTTTGAAAACAAACCAGCAGGAGATTCCAAGTCAGAATAACAATTTAATAGAAAAATTAAAATAAGGGCAGAAAAGACTGTCTTAAACTGGCAGAGTCAGGGTAAGGCTGCCCCCCTGTTGGTCAGGGTGTGGTAGCAGTCCCATTAAATGGGCTGCAGCCCTGTTGGAGTGATAGATCCACTATCTGTGGATCCACTATCCACTTCTGATGAAGCAGTGATCCTGTGGAAGGGTCAGGTCTCCCTCTGAAGGTCCAGTGGTGGTTATGGAGCTCTTGTCCCCTGGGAATTCAGTAGGTAAAGCTGCCCATGGTGTTTCAAACCTCAGATTACATCCAGGTAGGAATGCCTGGTTCATCTCACTGAGCATCTCACAATGGGATGATGTAATTTTAGGAGTCATGCAGTGAAACTTATGGCCCATAAGTGGAGAGAGCCCCTGGAGTTATCAGGGAGGAGTCATGGAGGAGATAAGGAGCACTGCTCCACCTGCTTTAGCAGCTAATGAAGGTGGTAATAGAATACATACATTTTAACCTAAGGCATCTTCACATCAGGATTCCTTGCTTTTGGGATTTCTTTACTTCCATTTTGCTCTTCCAACCCAAGTGAGAGGACAAGAGCAAAAGCTGGGCCAGGGGAGGGTCAGGGTGGACACCAGGAGGAATTTCCCCATGGACAGAGTGGTGAGTGCCCAGGGAGTTTGGAGTGCCCATCCTGGAGGTGCCCAAGGAAGGATGCTCAGGGTGGGGTTGCTGGGGTGTCTGTGCAGAGCCAGGGGCTGGGCTGGGTGATCCTGGGGGTCCCTTCCCACTCAGGACATTCCATAATTCTACTGCTGTTTATGTGCTCTTGAAGAGTAAGAACTTTACATGATTTTCTTTTGCTTCCTCTTTAATCCCCAGGGAGACACATCAATTCCCTGTATCCACAGGGTATATAATAATTTACTGTAACACATCAGATTCATCTTCTGGTGTCTGTATGGAGAAATATTTCAGGAGACTAAGGAAGTTACACATGTTTTTTCTTCTCCACAAGGGTTTCTTAGGCCTCTGGAGAGGACACTTCCTTCATTAAAAATCAGAGATTCTTTGGATGTGGCACCCAGTGCTTGGGGCTTGGGACAGGTGGGCATCAGGCACAGGGTGGAATCAGTGACCTTAGAGATATTTTCCAACCTTAATGATTCAATTTTCCAGAAATTATATCTTCCAGGTTTCCACTTTGGTGCTCAGGATCTCTCCCAGAGCCTTTCAGAGGCACCAGGGAGAGGAAGCAGTTGTGGGACAGACCTGTGTGGAGCCAGCCAGACTCTCTGCTGTGCTAGTGCTGGTGGCTCTGCTGCCTGGGAACAAATGGGGCTGTCCCAAGGGGCTCTGTGGCTCATTTTGCTCAGGTTTTGAACACCCAAACCCATAACCCCCAGTGGAACTGCTGAGAACTTGCATGACAGGACAACCTTTGCCTTTTCATTCAGCCTCAGACCTGATGCAATCCCCATTCCAGCAAGGAGGTGTGTCCTGAGATTAAAACAAGCTGGTGATAAGTTTAATTAATAGGGTGATAAGTTTAATAGGGAGAGGGCAGCTCAGCACACAGCCTTGTTCACAGCCCTGCAGGGACAGGGCAGGACAATCACTGCAGCCTGGGCAGCTCAGCCAGCACACAGGGCTGGCTGCTGGGGTTGGTCTGCACCAGCCTCTGGCTCTCAGCTGAGCAGCTCCTCCGAAAAGGATCCTCTCAGTGATGTCAGAGTGTGGACACTGCTGAAGGTCTAGGCAAATTTCAGCCAGGCCTTTTCTCAGGTTCTCAGGTTCTGAGTCTTTTTCTCTTTCTTAGGCTTTGAGGACTTTTCCCAGGCTGAGACACTTTGCCAGCTCCAGCCTGAATCTTTCCCAAAGTGATAGCTTTCTTGTAAATAAAAAGGAATTAATAAACAGAAATTAGCACCTGGTGTTGACTGTGGGACAGTGTGTGATGTACGTGTAAAAGGATATTTTCCAATTTTTCATTTTTCCAATTTTCAATTTTCCAATCAACTACTGTCCTGCTTGAGGTTTGCAAACCACCCTATAAATATAGCTCAGGCTTTCAATAAAGTGCTTCTTTTGCCTAAGAAGAAGTCAGTTGTTATTATTCTGCAAATAGCGACATCAGAGGTTCCTGTGAGCTGCTCATAGACACAGATCCTTGTGCTCAGAACACAGAGAAGGGGTGTTTTGTGGGCTCAAAAGCACCACATTCTGTGATGAGAGCTGCAGTTCTGGCAGGCTGTAAGGGTGATGATCCCCAGTGTGTCCAGTCACTCCTGAAATGTCCGTGGTGCAGAGGCACACAGAGCCAATTTACAGCCTGCAGCATCTCCTGGGGGACAGCTCTGATCTCTGCTCTGTGCCAGGGACAGCACCAGGGCAGGGCTGGGGCTGTGCCAGGGCAGGTTTACGTTGGATTTTAGGGAAAGGTTCTTCCCCAGAGGTGCTGGCACTGCCCAGGCTCCCAGGGAATGGGCACAGCCAGAGCTCCAGGAGCTGCCAGGGATGCACAGGGAGGGATTGTTGGGGTGTCTGTGCAGGGCTGGGTGATCCTGGGGGTCCCTTCCCACTCAGGATATTCCATAATTCTACTGCTGTTTATGTGCTCTTGAAGAGTAAGAACTTTACATGATTTTCTTTTGCTTCCTCTTTAATCCCCAGGGAGACACATCAATTCCCTGTATCCACAGGGTATATAATAATTTACTGTAACACATCAGATTCATCTTCTGGTGTCTGTATGGAGAAATATTTCAGGAGACTAAGGAAGTTACACATGTTTTTTTCTTCTCCACAAGGGTTTCTTAGGCCTCTGGAGAGGACACTTCCTTGGTTAAAAATCAGAGATTCTTTGGATGTATCTGGATAATGTTCATTGCACAGGCTCTGTGACTTGCTTGTGAGCAAGCATGAAAATTAATCTCCTTCTGAAGCGAGTATACAGACAAGGGGAAACTTGAGAGATTGTTACACCCTGTTTGAGGACATATCAAGTGAATAGAGCATAATGTTATTCCTAATGATACATTTCTATCTGACATTAGCATATTATACCTGTATAGAGACTTAAAAACCTATTGCTTCATTAGTGAAGGGCATGTGAATGTTTGTGTAATGCTTCAAACTGTCACTTTGGGCTGTGCTTAAAAGGACAAATTAGGCAGTTCTGGGTTTGACTGAAGGCAGCTGAATATATTGCTCATAAAATCTGGTGTATTAATTTGTGTCTGAGAATCATCCAGGGATGCAGCTCCTGTTTTGAGGCCTCAGGCACACATCTGAGTTGTGGATGGAAAAAGTAGGATGTGTGTCTGTTTGCTCAGAGGGGCTCCTTGGCTCCATGAATCAACAGAGGCTTTCTCTTAAGTAAACTGAGGATGTGAACCTTTGGATAAATGGTCAGATTTGTGCCTCTGTCTGTGAAAAAATAACAGGGACAGTCATAACCTTTGTCTTGTGCTGTGTTTGTCATTCTGCTGGTGCTGTCAAACAACACTGACAAAAACCACCAAATTAAGAATTGCTCACAATCTGTTTGGTAAATGTTGAGGCTGTCTTGGGTGTTCTGCCCTCTTTCCCAATACTGAAGTGAAATAATAATTAGTATCTCCAATTCTGCCCTCCTCTCATAATTAAGGGTTTGCATAACTGAGAATCCACAATTGTTGGGAAAGCAGCCTTTGCAGTCCCTCAGGATTTCTTTCCCATTTTAAAATCATAAACAATGTCGGTGCTGACCTACATAGCCTCTGATTTTTCTTTTTTTAACCTAAATTGCTGCAAAGGCTACTAATTACAGCATACTCAAAAGTAAATTAGCAAACCATCAGTAAAAATTACATTAAAAGCAACATTATTTCCCATAACATTAATAAGCCCTTTTCAGGTGTGATTTATTTTTGCAACAATTACTGCACAGTCTCCTGGAAGATGTATTTCTGTGTAGTTAATATAATATACATGTATGCAATTTTCCATTTTAGTGCCTATGGATTGCTTCATTTTTCATCTGTATTAGGCTATTCTTATAATTTCCTCTGGGCTTTCAGGAATGGCAGACATCAAGGGAAAATTGGAGTGCTAAGTCCTGTGGGAAATGCAAAAAAGCAAATAGATCAGAGTCGAATGGAAAGGACTGAGTTCAAGTGCACTTGCATCATGAGAATTTAAACTGCCTTCCAACCTTTTAGAGATCTGAAAGTATTTTATTGAAGGAACTTTGCTTTTATGTATTTTACTGGGAAATGAATTCTAATTGTGAGCCAAGTCCTTGTGCATGTAAGAGAAGTGTGTCCATTCTGCTCTGCTTGACAGCCTCCAAGCTGACAAGGTGAAGATGAATGTGTTTTGCTCTCAGCTGTATCATCTGAAAATCATTTGAAAACTTAGGTACAAGTTACACTAGCTCAGGAAGTTTCATAATACAAGCCTAGTTCCCAAAATTCAGATTTGCTGCTTCAGATGTCCAGGGTTGAAAGGCACACTGGTATCGAAATATAAGAGAAGGAAAAATCGCTTTTATCCAGCACGTGTGAACTGGCTTAGTTCAAATGAAGAATGTGAACAATTAGAGTGAATCCAGAGGAGGCCACAGAGGTGATCAGAGGGCTGGAGACAGGCTGAGGGGATTGGGATCCTAGAGAGGGGAAGGCTCTGGGGTCACCCCTTTGAGGCTGCTCAGTACCTGAAGGGCTCTGAGAGAGCTGGAGAGGCTTTAGAAAGGGCATGGAGGGAAAGGGCAAAGAGAATGGCTTCAAACTGAAGGAGAGCAGGGTTAGGTGGGATATTGGGCAGGAATTGTCCCTGTGAGGGTGGGCAGGGCTGGCACAGGGTGCCCAGAGCAGCTGTGGCTGCCCCTGGATCCCTGGCAGTGCCCAAGGCCAGGCTGGGCAGGGCTGGGAGCAGCTGGGACAGTGGGAGGTGTCCCTGCCAGGAGGGGTGAATGGGGTGATCTTTGATGTCCCTTCCTACCCACACCAGTCCATGGCTCCTGGACTGCAGTCATGGCCTTGGGAATTGTTCCCTTTGCTGTGTGCCTGTGGGGCTGTGCTCACAGGGACAGGCTCTGTCTTCAGTCAGTGTTAATCACAGACATGAATTTATCTTCACAGCTCTCAGTGAGATAATTAAATATCATCTTTTAAAATAGCCTGAGTGCTGCAGTACCTGTTTATAATACAGCCTGGGATAATGGAGTTAATTTATGTTCCACTGGCAGGGGTAGCCATAACTTTTTGCTTGTATAATGGTTACTTGTGCTTTTACAGCCACTTGACAGAGAGAATCAGGCACAGGATTTGACTGTGCAGAGTGCAGGAACAAAATTGGAGCAAAGGAGCTGACACACAATGTTCTAAGACCACATTATTGTGCTGAAATCAAAGGTGTTGAGCAGGGACATGGATGAAAGAACTCCCAACCAAATTCATTCAGAGCTCAAGTTAAATTTTCATTTCCATCCTAAACCAGTCTGTACCTAGTGGTGGGACTCTTATTACACTGGATGTATTACACCCAAACCATTTTAGAAAGTGCCTAGACTGAAGTGAGTGAGAGTCAGAGAAATCCAGTCTGTCCATGTCCAGCTGGGCACCTCTGTGAACTTTTGGAGTTTTGTCAAAACTCCACTCAAAATAGACCATTTTCTGTAAACTGCTCCACTTGTTAGGAAGATTAGATTTTCAGAGATGCCCATGAAGGAGTTACCAGATACCTACTCAGCCTCCTTGGAGGGATTTGCACACCTGGCTTCTTCAGCCTACAATGCTGGGAGCTGAAACTATCCCACAGTGAAGACCTGTGCAAGTTACCTGGACAAAGTTTTGTGCCTTTGTCATTTTGTGCATTGCTTTTCTTAGTGCACAGAGCAAAACACTGTAAAAAAGTGTTTCCTTGTGAACATTTCTATGTTATAAATCAAGGAGGTTAGATTTATGCCCCTCCAGAAAGGTCAGGTTAAAAACTCCCCTGCAAGATTAAATGTGGGGTCAAAATCAGATATTGAACAAACACAAAATATAGAAGTTCAGCTCTTTTCTTTGAATGAATTGAAAGTTCTTGTTTGAATTGTGTTCTCTGCTCATGATTTGGCACTCAGTGCTTCCTACCTTTGCTAAAACTCTTCACTGGCACTTAGATTCATGTGGGTCTTCCAGGGCCACCAGCTCCCACTGAATTGAGGGGGGAAAATACTTCTAGCACTGACACCTTCCAACTGAAAAGGACAAAATACAATCTTTTTCATTGTGGGCTCCTCTTGTGTGAAAGATCTTTTTTCTCCCTTGATCATCCCTGGGCCCTGCAGATTCTCTAGCAGGCTACTACCTCAGCCATTTGTCATAAAGGGTTTATTATTAGATGTTACAGCTTTTACAAGCTGCTCCTCCAAAATGTTTTGACCTGGTTTGTAGTGGCTGTGCAGTCAGCCTGCTGGACTAGTGCAGGTGCTCTTTATTTGAGGTACAGCTTCACCTCTTGAAGGCTCAGTGTGGTGTCTTTACATAACCTTTCTGCCATCTGCAAGGAGCTTGCTCTTTCCACTTCTGAGGGATTTCTCTGAGTTACTTCGAGTTGTTCTTGATTGCAGCATGAGTCTCTCCCTTTTCTTTTAATCCAGGGTGGATCTTGAACACCAAGGATCTGCAGCAAGAACTGAGGCCTCAGTGCTGGCCAGGGCCATGTCAAGAGCTGCTTTTCCTGTGGTTTCCTAATCAGCTACTTAGTGGAATAGTCATTAGTGATACAAAAAAAATCATTCTTGGCATTATGCCATTAAATGTGACATTTACTTGATGCACATGGGGACACTGGATTCACTCTCTACAGCTGCAGTTTTTGGTCCTGTGTTTCTGTGGTCTCTCTGAGGCAACATAAATCTGATTTGTATTTCTCTTTTTGAGAAGATCTACTGCTGCTGTATGTGCAAGAGTGAGTTTGTGCTGAGCACTGCAGCTGGGACCAGGGGCTGCCCAGCTCTTGGGACAATATCTGTGCACAAAAAATTTCTAAGTCATTACCTCTGAAACTTGTTAAAGCATGTTAAAGCAAGTTCATACACAATGTCAAATGTCCTCAAGGAGAGAGATCTTCCCAGCTAAGACTGGGGGGGATGAAGCACTGCAGAGCACATTTTGTATGCACCAGCTCTGAAATCCTGATCAAAACTCAGAACTCCTCCCTCCTGGATCTCACTGTGCCACAGGTGATGGAGATGGCAGCTGACCTTCTTGGCTTTACTGCCTCTCCAGGTGTTCCCCACTCCTGCTGCTCACTGCCCAAACCTGGCTCCTGCTCCCAGGTGTGTGACCCTGTCCCTGCCTTGGGTGGCATGAGGAGCTTCCTGATCTCATTTCCTTTCTGATTGTCAAGCAAGTCTCCCAGAGAAACACACACATGTCCTGTTTGCTGGTTTTTTTGGGTGTGATACAAGTAAGGAAGGGTTGTCTGCTGAGGAGGAGATAAGCTCAGAAGACCTGAGAATGAGAAAATCTAATTACCATTCTGCTATTGCTCAGCATGACCTGTTTAACTTTCAGTCACTTCCTCAGAGGTGACTACAGGTAAAAATATGAGTTTGGTTACTTTGCTGAAGCAACTGGGGCTATCAGAGCCTGTCTGGCATCTTTGTAGGCTACTGTTCTCTTTTATAGAGGGAAAATATAAATTTTCTAAAAATTTAATATGTAGGACAAAATTGCTTAAGTAAATTTGCTGAGATAAGGCTGGAGTGTTTTAGTGATGAGTTTGGAAGGAGAACTAAAGAGGAGGGTAAGACACAGAAATCTGAGCCTTGTCTGAGCTGATGCTGCTCTCAGGAGTGCCAAGACTTTCTTTTAGCATATGGGAAGTTTTATAAGGACACAGGCTGAGGCGAAAAACAGTGCAATTCAAAGATCATCCATCTCTTCTAGTGCTAATAATTTCTTAGCTTTTATCTCTCTGTGAATCTAAAAGCACTTACAGGGGAATTGGTATAAATTCTCCCCATTAGCCTGTCGTCACCCAAGAGCTGAACCAGGAATGGAGCTGAGCTGTCAGCCTGGGGTTGGGGTCTGTGCCAGGCTCTGACTGACACAGCTGGGTGGTGGTGCTGTCACCTCTGCCTGCTCCTGGCACCTCAGGCCATTCCAGCCTGGTGTTCACAGCACTGGTGCTCTCCTGGTTCACCACACTGCCAAGGAACACAGGCAGACAGCAGGTCTGGAGCTTTTCAGCCTGTTTGCTCATTGGTCTGGGCAAAAGAGTGAGGAAGGCAGGTTTTGTGCCTTGGGAAAGCAAGGCAGTGTGGGAGGTGATTGTGTCAGCACTGTTATTGTTGTCCAGTGGTGTTGAATGGAAAAATCTAGGTTTTAGGGGTCTATTATTATTATTGTTATTGTTGTTGTTATTTTCAGTCTCCTGAGTCCATTGTTATAAGTTCCTGTTAGAGGCCCTAAGAGGTCTGTAAGGGAACCCTTGCAGCTACTTGTGTGTGTCTGAGGTGTAGGCTGAGTGTTTTTGAAGAAATAGAATATGCCAGTCAGGAGCCAGTTAAAAACAAGTGATTCCAGTGCAGGAGCTGATGTTCCAGTGACTCCAGGCTGATTAGCTGCCTGCTCTCCTGGATCAAATTACTTACCTGCAAGTAAATAATTTCTGAGCCCCCCCCAACAGGTTCTGATGTTATCAGAGGATTTAGGCAATGTGAATGCTCACAGTGATCATGAGGAAGGAGGTGTTCTGTCTTCACCCCAGCAGCAGATAAAACCTTCCCTTGGTTTGTGCAACAACACAATGTGTGTTGTATCTGCTTTCCTTTTGTATCTCCTTATTCCAGTTGACAATAAGAGTCAGATGTGCCAGATATGCTTAATCTGGAAAAGAGTGTCAGCAGGATCAGTGGTTTCTCTGCTTTCATATTTCCTTCCTTTTAATGCTCAGAGCTGCTGATCTGATTTCTCCTGGCCATACTTCTCTGTGTGGTTTTTTCCTATTTCTGTTTCCCTGACTCTGGGTGTGTAACTGTGTATAAAGTTGGTTCTTCCAGGGGGTACAATAATAAATGAAGTCTGGTAGGTGGCATGAAGGTGGAAATAATGTCACAGGGAACATCCTGTCTGTGACTGTAGGGCACTTTGTGAAGGTCTGTGTTTATTTTAGAAGTACCTTGGTTACTGCTAGCTTGCTTTTGCTTCTTCCACACTTAAAAAAACCACACAAATAATTTTCCTGCAGTAAACAGAAAGGTGGCACTTTAATGCTTTAAATAGAGATTGGAAGAGAAACCATTTTTCCACAATGAAAATATTGCATAATGACAATAATGGTGATAATATCTTTTCAGCAGAAATAACACTTGAGATCACAATACTTCAATACTTTTGAGAGGAAAATCTTGTCAATTTAAATGTTGCATTGAAATTTTCCTTCTACATTTAATGCAAGAGTCTCAGATTGCAGGTTGCTGGGTGGTTGAAGGCAGGGATAACACCATCCCTGCTCCTGGAATTCATCCTCTTTGTGCTGTTTTGGGTAAATCTCACCTGTGAGTGAGTGCACTCCTCAAACAGGTGTCAAGCACACAGCTGTGACTTTGCAGCAGCTTTGTGAAAGGGTGCAGGCCCCTTGCCAGGGCTGGAGATGGGAATTGCAGTAGGGAGATGCTGGTTGCTGGCCTGGCCAGAGTTTCAGCCTCACTGGTCTGTCTCCATGGTGATATCCTGGGATGTGGCTGGGCAGGCATTTGCTCTGGGTTCTTTTCTGGAAGGTCAGACTGAAGCTGGTAGCCCAGCCATGAGCCTGGGGAGGTGGGTGGGGACTGGGGCTGCTTCCAGTGGAAATGGGTCTGGGTCTGTGCTTGGGTCTGGTACAGCTCAGTGGAAGGAATTGCCACCTCCTGATGTCTCTGGGAAGGAGATCTCGTGCAGATGGGCTGCACAGAGACACGAGACACAGCCAGAGGTGCCCTGCAAGAGCAGCTCACAGAGGGTGCAGGACCCCAGGTGAGCTGCTTGCCTTGGGCAGGTTGAGCCAAAGCTCCCAGAGCAGTGAGGGAGGGTGGGGAGAGCCCCAGACACCCCAAGACACCCTGGCCCAAAGTGCAGTGCCACAGAGCCCCCAGCAGCACAACTACCCCTCCCACCAGTGCTGGCTTCTCCTGGGCTTGGGAATGAACCAGCAGGAAAAGGGAGATTCATCTTCCCTCTCTGAACCTCTTCCCCTCTTCTGCCATCTTAAATCGAAATAATGATGAATTGAGATGCTCACTTCTACTGAGGGCTGAGCTGTTTGTGAATGGAGGGGAGAGGATGGATTTTTGGGGACAACTTTCTGTAGTACTGGTGTATAATGAAGCCAAACTCCATATTTACACAAGGAAAAAGGAACTGAGATGTTTTAACAGTGGTATTTTGCTTGAAAAGTAATTTTTCGTGTTATTTACACATCTGCAGAGCAACTCTCATGTATGGCACTTGGTGTTACAGATGGCACAGGCTGGCCCTGAGAGCCCTGGCTTGAATCATTGCCCCTCTGTAATAGACTGTGAGCCAACCATGTGTGATATTCCTGACAAGGATAAACCCAGCTGGCTCATAGCAGCAGAAACCAACATTTATTTCAGTCAGCCACTGAGTGATGGTCCTTTCAGTGTTGCTCTTGTTGCCAAGTTTGCTTTCCAAAACCCCTAAGGACACTGCTGAATACTGTGGGGAGCAGTGATTTTTTTTCACACTCCTGCTTTTTGCCACCATCTGAGACTTACCTTTACTTTCCAAGTGTAAAACTGTTTCCTTCATTGCTTAGCAAGAACATTTTGAGAGAATTCATATGGTAAAATAAATCTGGGGAGCTCTTCCTGTCTGTTCTGGAGCAAGCTGCATTCCAGAGGCCGTGGGATGGGTATGTGAAAGGGAGAGTAGTTTGCTGCATGTGATATGTTTGGTTTGTTGTTTTTTTTAAACAGTCAAAAGAAAGTACATGAACAAGAATGTAGAATTGCAGCTCATGAGAACTGGAAACTGAAATGGCTCCAGGATCTGGGTCAAGAGGAAAACTTGGTGAACTTCTGCACAGAACAGATACTTCCCTAGTGCTGCACTGTGATTTCACAGAGTGCAGGAGAACCCAACATGGGCAGGGGCTCTGAGGAGAATACAGAGTGAGGTGGAGGCTGGGGAGTCAGCTCCTGTGGGCAGTGAAATGCCAGACCATTCCTCTCCCTCTCCCTCTCCCTCTCCCTCTCCCTCTCCCTCTCCCTCTCCCTCTCCCTCTCCCTCTCCCTCTCCCTCTCCCTCTCCCTCTCCCTCTCCCTCTCCCTCTCCCTCTCCCTCTCCCTCTCCTCTCGTTTTTTTTAAAGAAATACCTCTTTTTAAAAGCAATTTATTTATGGAAGCAATATACTTAAATATGTAGGTAACAGTAAAATAAAGAAATTATTATGAAATATATGAAACTTGATTTGCCTATTAACTTGTTAAATATAGGCTTTGATTTTTGAGCATAAGAACATTCATATATTTAAGTTAGCTTAGTTTGAGTTTGTTGTTATTTCCCCTTCCATTATTGTTTTCCTTACTGACAGCCAGTGTCTCATTCATTCCTTCTTGTTCAACCCTCATGATCTGGGAGTATTTGGATTTCATTGTGCATGCAGAATTCCTGGTTATTGCATTTGAAACACATCCTGGATGGAGCCATTGGAAATGTAAACCAGGTGCTGAGAGCTGAATTGTAGATGGAATGTGTGAGGAGTCTCCATGCCCAGGGACATAAACCCAGGGAGAAAGCACCAGGACTGCAGAGGCTGTGATTGCAAACCCCTTGCACAGGCAGGGGGATTTCCTGCTGGAGTCTTTGCTCTTCCCTTGGTGTCTCCAGGAGCTGCTGTGGGTAGAGCTGATGTTGTCTGACTGCCAAAGAAACTCCTGCATGGTGTAAATGTCCCTGTCCCACCAGGCTGGGTGTCTGACAGCCCAGCACACACCCAGCTTGTCCCTCTGTGCCACACCCAGGGCACCTCTGAGACCTGGACCCAGCTGCCTCCACGGGCTGTGCCTCTCTAGGAAGTATTTTAGTGCACCCAAAATAATGGCATTCTGCTTGTTGGAACCCTAAGCCTGGGAGTTTAGAACTTTCTGTGCTTTCTGGCACTGACCCTCAAAAGAACTTTTGACCTGAGGCCTTGGAGAAGAGTTCCAAATTTGAGTGATGGAGTTGGGATCACCGGTGTGTAGTTTGTGTAGAAGTGTGTAATATCACATGGTGAAGGGCTTGGAATTTGGGGGTTTAGAATGCAGTAATAGGTATGGGATAAGATGGAAGTTCTGGGGCATTGTCTCTTCTTCCTTCTTGTTCCTTCTTCTTCTTGGATTTAGGCAGTAGGTTTTAATTGGATAGTTAGTACCACAGTGTGGGTCACAGGTGCTTGGTCATTGGGTCAAAAGTGTAAATAATATAGATGTTAGCTTTTAATTGGATAGTTGGGCCTTAAAAGACCTTGTAACAGCTCCATGTTGTCATTTTTAGCTTGTTAGCTAAAAGTGCTGTAGAACTCACTGTACTATAGATAAGAATTGATAAACAACTGAGTCCAAGCACAAAAATCTGTCTCTCGTGCTTCAATCCTGACTCTGAGTGAAGGCAGAGGGAAAAAAGAAGATTGCCACTGATGTCTGGTCACTGGGAAGTTACTGGAATAGAGGAGATGGCTGAAGAGTAGCTAGGAAAGGAACAAGAGCTTGGGGGATTTGATTAATAAGGAAAATCACTACAAGGTGTGGAGGGTGACTGAGAGAGGAATGGAACATAATCCACTATAAATATTTGAAGAACAATATCCAAGAGAGAAGGGGGGTGAAACAAGAGAGGTATGAAAGAAATGCAAGGGGGAGGCAGGTGTCTGACACCTCTGACAGCAAGATGTTCCAGCCTGGGTAGTCAATAGCTCAGAGGGACTTCTGAGCAATGGCTTGTCTGGAAACTAAACCAAAGAGAGCAGGAGTGACACCTGCAGCAGGAAATCCTTTGTGGTGATGGAGGAGATGGAGTGGCTTAGATAGTCCTGCCAGCATTCAGTACTGATAACATGCTCTGCTCTTTCAAAGTTGAGGCATCAGAAATGGGTTCAGGAAAGCTGAGCAGCCTAGTGCATAGACCTTGTGCAAGGTAATAGCTGGAAACTATAAATCCTGAGATTTCTGGGGAAAAAATACTGCTCTGGCTTCACCTTCAATTAAAGAAATGTACTCCTGTGATGTAAAATGGATTTTTAATTGTGAATTAGACAGCCATGGCTGTGTGTTAGGCTGCAGTTGTTGCAGCTGTGGGAGGGGTGTGAGGAGTCCCAAACCAGGAGCACTGTTCCCAGGTCTGCAGCAGGATAACACACTTGTGTCTGTCAGCACACCTTGTAAAATCACCTTTTTAAAGCAACTCAAACAACTTCAGCGTGCAAACCAGCAGGATTGCCAGGGTTGAAAGAGTTGTGTGGCACTGTGTCCCTGCTCTCCAGGGTTCTCTGCTCCTGGCTGGGGAGTGAAGGCTCCTGCTGCCCTGGAGAGCCACAGCTCTGCTCTTCCCTCCTTAATTACCTCCTTCCAGTTAATCCCACGTTATCAGGCAGCCCACAATGAACTGGAGAAGCTCATCTCTCTATATTATAACGTTTCTCAGTTGTCCAAGATCCTCTGCAGGAGCACATCCCAGTAGATCTATATAACTGTCTTCTATATTTAGTATAAATTCAATATTGTCAGCAAGAAAGATCACTTACAGCACTCCCATTGTATTTTAGTTTTAGTGAAGCCATTACTGGAGTCATGTCTTTTATTTATATTAACATGTTGTTAACTGTAAGCTCATAAAGATGTAAAGTGCATGAAATCAATTAGTTACAGATTTAAGGAGTGGACATAGAAGAAATTTTCTGATTTACCTTCCCATTTGTTGAACATAGACCTTGCATTGCTTTGAACATGAAAGGAATCAATTGACTCTATTTAATTCCCTTAATTAATTTCTGTTATCGTTTTCCTTGCCTCTTTATTTCCATTTAAAACTACCTGGATCCCAGTTAGAAAATTCCCTGAAGTCATAACAATTTGAAATTAGAAGGCTTATTTTAAAATATCACTTGGACTCTAAGAGCTTATTAGTTTAAAGCTATGTTCCAGGGTAATCTTCAACTTCACAGAAGGGTTTAAATTTTTAAAAAATATTTCTTGTGTGTGCTTTAATAAAATTTTCTTTGTTTTTTTATTAATTTGTAACTGGAGAAGTATGGAAAGCCTCTTTCTCAGCAGGGAGAACTTTCTAAACATGCCCAAGCCCATGGTTTGTTTTTTTAGCAAGGGAAAAGCCTGTCAAATTTTTTTTGCAGTATTTTGTCCAAAACACTGAGAGCTCACTATGTAAATGCTAATCAAATTAGATTTGCTAGGGATACAGTTTTTTCAGTGCTGCCTACTTGTGAACCAGATTTCCATATTGGTTTTGTGATGTCAAAAGCTGCTGCTGACCTGCAGAGCCTCAGGACTGCACAGAGCAGCAACCACCAAACTTTTGGGAAACTTCTTGGGTGGGCTTTGCTTGGTCAGGTTGGGTTTTGTGCTGGCCATGGACACTGTAAGAGTTTATAACTTTAGTGACAAAAGAAGTGTAAATGAGTCAATAAACTCCCTGGAGACCAGCCCTGTGAGCTGTGTGAGATGCTGCTGTGCTGCCCCTGTTTGGGTTTGGGTGTAACTGAGCAGGCTGGGCTGTGGTGCTGGGTGGTTAATTAACCCCTCACTCATTACCAGGAGCTAATGAGCAGAGCTTGGCCAGTCTGGGCTCGGGGGTTTCATCCCTGCTGCCCCCAGGTACCTGCAGTCCAAGTCCCTGTTTTCCTAGTAGGAGCTGCTCTGGTGGGACTGGGTCCCCTTTGGAGCCAGGCTGTGCTGCAGGGCCCAGGCAAGGCTGAGGGAGCTGGGGCTGCTCAGGCTGGAGAGGAGCCCCAGCTGAGAGGGACCCTCAGCCCTGGGTGTCCCTGTGTGCAGGGAGGGGCAGAGCAGGGCCCAGGCTCTGCTCCAGGGCCCAGCAGTGGCACCAGAGCCACGGGCAGGGACTGAGCCCAGCAGCTGCCCCTGCACAGGAGGCACAACTTGTGCCCTGGGCAGTGCCCAGCCCTGAGCAGGTGCCCAGGGAGGGGCTGGAGTGTCCCTCAGCAGGGATATTCCAGAGCCACATGGACACAGTGCTGTGCCCTGTGCTCTGGGATGGCCCTGCCTGAGCAGGGAGGTGGCACCAGGGACTCTGTGCTCCTCCAGCCTGGCCCAGCCTGGGCATTTCTTCCAGATTCCTGCCCAGAATCACTTTGTGTCTCCCCAGATGTGTCTCCTGGTCCCTGTGGAAGGAGTGCTGCTGTTGGGTGAGCAGGGCTGGGCACTCCTCAGGGCTCTGTGGCCTTTTGTGTGTGCCAGGCATGGAGTGAGGGTCAGGCCAGTGGGACATGGAGCTGTCAGGAGCCTTTTAGTGAAATCCTGGAAAACCTGCATCTGTGAGGCACTGGATCCTCTGCCTGAACCTCAGAGTACCTGTGCAATGTCTAAATTTAGGATGTGAACACTTGGTTCCACAGGCTTCACTGAAGTGTTGGATCTAGCAAACACTTCAGTGATGAGTTAGGGGCTTGGAAACTGGGAATCCTGAACAGTCCAGCATTGAATCCCCAAGACAGCTGACAGTCCTCCACCACACAAGGGTCAGAGTTTTACAGTTAGAACCTCAAGTGCTCATGAATAATGTATGTGGTCAAATCACAGAAAAGGAATGGGCTGTGTGCTACCCTTTAATGTTCACTGTTGGGAAACAGGAGGGGAAGAGGCCACTTCTGTTCATTCTTTGAGAGGAACAAGCAGCAGCAGCAGCTGGAGTTGGCTGGGGCAGAGCCTTGTGCTCTGAGATCACTCTGGAAAACAGAATTAGTGATGGATCAAAGTTGTAAAGTTGTCATCTGACCTATGCTTGTATCACCAAGCATTTGGAAGGGAAGTGCTTTCAAATGTGCCTCTAAATGCTCATCATCTAATGAGACAGAATAAAGAGTGATTCTTCAGGGAAAGAATTGACTGAATGGAAAACAGCAGCTACACTCCAGCCCTCGCCTTGGCCAGAAAAAGGGTTTCTAAAAAGCACTGGGGGGCTGTGTGTTGGTGGGCTGAGGTGGGATGTGCCATGCTTGGGGTAATCAGGTTTTCAGTCCCCTGGGGCTCTCTTCTGGGTAAACTCTTCAGATGCTACAGTGGGAACAGATTAATGTGGGGGGTTTTGTATTTTTGGGTTTTGAAATGAAGTGGATTACTGGGGCTTCCTTCTGGGAACAATTTTCTAGGTAGATCTTTAAGCTGTAACTGCTCTTGGGTCCAGCTGAAATGAGGAACCCTACAGTTGAGGATGTTGTCTCCCATTGCAGCTGGAGGCAGGGAAGTGTTTAGGGATTAAGAGAAAAATTCCAGCAGGCTCTTTCTGCATCTTACAAAACCAGGCTTTAAGTGACTTTCTCAGTTTATGACTGGAAGTCCCTTGGCACAGCAGAGTTGTCATGGATACTCCAACTCCAGGACACTACAGCCCATCATTTGTTACATTTATAAAATCTCCAACACTTTTCAATCTGCTCTGTACCATTGCAAACCTACATCAAAGCAGATGGTGCAGAGCTGCAGGAATAACCTCTTTACCTCCTCGGGCTTGGAGAGGGCTCTGCTGCTCAAAAAGCTCCAACAGTGCCAATCAAGTCATCACCTGAGCACCACTGGAGGAGCCTTTAATGTAAATAAAAGTACAATTTGTCGTGGTTTCACTAGAGAGCCCTCACAGCCATGGATGTGGGGCTGCCTTTTGCAGCCCAAAGCCTCCATGGATCAAGGTGAGCTATTTTGGACACATGGCATCAGTCAGTGAGCACAGACCTGCTGACCCAGAGCTGCTCGGCAGATTTTGGAAGTTGGGACAAGCACTGGGATAAAAGGTGGACTCGATTCTTTGCAGTGATGTGGAGAGAAGTGTTCTTCATGTTCAAGTTGCCAACTGGAGAGCACAAGGAAAAGTTGAAAATTAGAGGCATTATGAAGGTGCCTTGGCTTTGGAGTGGGTCTGGATCTCAGTCTGTCAGACTCACCCTTTTTCCCTGTTTAATTGGCAATTAGTGCAATACAGCTCTCTGTACCCCTTTAGAACTAATTTCAGCTGGGTGCTTGACAGATCACAAGGAGGAGCCAGGTGAAGAGAGGATGAGTCCTGAAAAGCAGCTTCTTCTATCTTTAATTATTCCTTCGAGGAGCTGCCAGCAACAACAATGCCTCTGTTATTGCTTTATGGAGCAGATGTAGGGAAACAAATACATTTTTTTTTAGAAAACTTAGCTTTTGGGCCTGGTTCTAATACATTATTTAAATTGATGTAAATGACTAAGCTGTCAAGTATTCACATGATTCCCCCTTTCAGTGCTAAAAATAATGAATTGTAACTTTTGTGGAGCGTGGCACTGCTGCTTTGCTGGAGTGAGGCAGCCAGTGAAGGGCTGGGGTGATGGTGCCAGAGGCTCCTGGCTGCTCCTGGTGGTGATAAATCCGTGTCCTGCCCTGGGCACTGAGTGCCACTCCACGGAGAAACCCAGCCCTGCCTCTCCTGGAGGCATCTCCAGCTGCCAGGAGCTCCTTGAAGAGCACATCTGGAGCCAGAGCAGCCCATGGGCTCAGCCCAGGAGCGTGTGAGGGCTGTCCTGCAGGAGAGCTGAGCCCTGAGCTGCACAGGGGGGCTCAGGGCAGGCTCCTGGTGCCAGCACAAACCAGAGCAGAGCCCCAGCCTGGCCCCAAGCCAGCCCTGCAGCCACAGGAGGCTGTGACCCCTCTGTGCCTCCATCCTCAGTGCTGGGCAGGGACACCTGAGAACAAACACACCTCCTGCAGGCTCTGGGAGAAATCCACATTTTGTTGTGCCCTCAGTGCTCTGGCCTTTGCAGTGCAGGTGTGCAGGAGAAATCCTTAGTTCTGCCTTTGTCCCATTTTCCAGCTGTTCACGGTGTTTTATTCTGCACTTTGCTTCACCCCCTATGCAGAACATTTTTCTGATCTATTTCCTTCAAGTGAAGCTACAATACAATATTAGAGAGAATTAAACAGGGGGAAACCTTCCTTTAAAAAAAAAAAAAAGAGTTTGGTGGTTTTAAACTGTAAGTGCAGAATAAATACAGGAAGTTAGCATTTCTTTGGATCAATGACTGAATTGAAATTGGATGAATCATTGATTTTTTTTGGTGTGGCAGAGATGTACTAAATTGCAACAAGGAATGCCATAACTTGGAAGCAATGTGTGTTCTTATGGAAAATGGGCTGTGTTAATCAGGATGAGAGTAATAAAAAGCCATACATCCTACCAGGAGAGATGACAACCTGTAAAAAGAAAAGGGGTAATTTGAGGCCCTGCTTTGGTGTTTGGTGGGACCACTGAGGTCAGGAGAGGTAGAGCAGAGTGCCTTTCTAAGGGGATCAGGTTTTCAAGGATTTGGTGCAGATGTTGGCAGTGCCCATGGGAATAAAGCAGTGCAGAGATGCAACAGCCTTTTGTAAAGCAACAGGAACCTTTCTAACAGAAAGTACTTTATGAAATACTTGTGTGGTTTGAGATGTTGAGGGGCTGCAGCTTTATTTTATTTACTTACTTATTTAAACATCCAGGAGAAACTTGATAGTATCCTTGTGAGGGGGATGGGAAAGTGATTATGGTTAATCTACACTTCAGTGGCTCTCCAGTCATTAACTTCAGCCTGAGGTACACTAACCTTGCAAGGAGAATAAATCAAAAATGCTTAAAAAGGTTTAGCTACAACCACCACCCAGCAACACCCACCTTCAGCATAGTTAAAACATCAAAAGGGAAGGAGGCCTTGATAATAATGAACTTTGGGAACTCAAGAAATTACAGAGGTCACTTCAGATCCCATGGCCCCTGAGCAAAACCATTTCAAGGCATTTTACTTTTCTGACCTTCTTTGTAGATATTTGAAAGCCACAGCTTTTTACCTAAAGTGCTCTAAAGAAGATTAAACAGCTCTTTAACATCTGCTGTGTTCAGTGTGTAGGAAGAGCTCTCGGGTTGCTGGCAAGATAGATGGGTTTTTATGTGATTTGGAAAAGGTGTTTAAACATACTTTGATTTATGTTTTTGCATTCTGTTACACTCTGAAAAGGGGCAAAGAAATACCTTGCTTTAATTTGGTGATTTTCATTCAGGAGAAAGAAATGCTTTAAAAACAAAGCACACCCACATCTAGAGGTCAGCTGTGTTGCAGGTGTAAAAAGCAGCATCTGTTTAACAGCAAGTGGTGACTGTGTGTAATGATGTGGTACAGAAATGCAGAGTACAAAGGGAGCCTGGGAGAAGATGGAGGATAAAAATACAGACTGAGTTGAAAGAGCAACTAATGTTAAACCATTGTGGGACAAATGAGAGATTTGGCAAATGTGGCATAAGAAATCTGCCTTTCTCATTTTCTGTGATAGAATATCTCTGTGATTTTATAGAGCCATATCTTGCCTGCTGTGGTTAATCAGAGGACAGAGCTTCTCTCAGGGTGCCAGGACTTGGAATGTCCACACCTGTCTCCATGCTGGGGCTGACTGGGATTGCTGAGCTGGGAAAGGTGTTTGAACTGGAGAGGGGAGCAGATCTGAGCCCTGGAGGGCCAGGGGGGGCTCAGGGAAAGGCTCCTGGAGGAGCTGGGGGTGCAGAGACACACAGGAGTACCCAGCACACTCAGGGACAGACACTCATCCCTCTGACACTCCCCTCTGCAGGACGGTGTCCCTAAGTCACAAATACCCTGTCCTGAGGTGCTGGCTGTGCCCCAGCATCTCTCAGTAGAGGCTCCTCTTGGAAAAGATCTCAATAAAACACAGCTGCACCTCAGACCTGGGGGAATTGTGAATACTCAGAGTCTGTGATTGTTAACAAGATGTTCCTGGAGAAAATGCCACATACAGGGCAGGTAAAAAGGACTGGGAAGAGTTCAGAACTGCAATTCTGTTATTTTAATTTTTCTATGCTGTTCTAACTTTCTGTCAATTTTTTGTTCTTTATTTATTTGGTTTCATATTTGGTTCTTTATATTTTTGGTTCTTTACTCAGTAGAAAGCACCTGGCTGCTCATAACATTTGGAGTCCCTGCAGCTGCCAGGTAATCCTTCCCCTGGATGTCTCCCCTAAAACAGAGCTCCCAGCACAGTGCTGACCTTTTGGGATGGCTTTGGCTCAGATCCAGCAGGGGAATGGGGCCAGCAGCAGTTTCCAGCCTTAGGTGTGTTTTTTTTTCTCTCCTGAGATTCTCATTCTGAGCACACATCTGCACTCAGGGCTGTGCTCTGCTCAGCCTGTGAGCTCCCCAGGGATCATCTCTCAGGACAGAGATGGGAATGGTGTCTGCAGTCTGCTCTGGTGCTCCAGCAATGCAGCTCTGCACTCAGCCATGCCTTGATGTTCCCTTAAATTCCCTCTTGGGCTTCACACCCCAGGAGCCCAGCTTTCTGCTTGGAACAGCTGCACAGTCAGATCTGCAGAAGCTCCTTTGGAGAAGTAACTGTAGATTTTTGAACTTCAGATGAAAAGGCAGGTGCTGAATCTCTTATTTATCAGAATTTCCCTCGATGTTAATAAGAGATGGAGCTGAGCAGAGGATGCAGAGATTCAGCCTCAGCTTTCTGGAATTCACATTTGCTGTTGGCTGATAGACATTGCCTTGCATGAGTTAATTATCCTGTATAGAGGATCAATTTTTCTTCATTTTACATTTACATGCTTTGCTCAGAGCTCCTCTGCTGGGATGAAGGAATTTCACATTGTCAGTTTTTTCCAGCAATGAATCTAAAACTGAAGTTGAGCTGAGCTCATGTCTGGGCTCTGATAAAAGCATCTTCCATCTGTGGTTCTCTGAGCTGGTGAGGAGCAGAAGGCTCTGTCCAGATGCTTGTGTATCCCACAGAGTCTGGGATGGGTTTAATGAAAAGAAAGATGGTGAGAGACAATTTACAGGGAGTGAAAGGACAAGGGGGAGTGGCTTCAGACTGGGAGATGGCAGGTTCAGATGGGATTTTAGGAAGGAATTGTCCCTGTGAGGGTGGGCAGGGCTGGCACAGGGTGCCCCTGGATCCCTGGCAGTGCCCAAGGCCAGGCTGGGCAGGGCTGGGAGCAGCTGGGACAGTGGGAGGTGTCCCTGCCATGGCAGGGGTGAGATGAGCTTTAAAGTCCTTCCAACCCAAACCAGTCTGGCATTCTGTGATTCTTACTGTGGGAGCCAGCAGGGCTGATCTTTTCCCCCTCACCTCTGTCTAATGAATTTTGTGTATCAGGGTTTGATGTGCTTTGTCCCAGGGACAAAAGCTTTTATAGCTCAGCATATTTGCTGAGATCTCCACTGCTCTCTCAGTAAAGAGATTAGTTGAGGAAATAAGTTTTGCTCCCTCGGGAACTGTGGTGCATTGCCAGTTTGTAAATACACAGATGCCATCACAAGAAAAAAATTCCAAATATTGTATCAAGCTGTAATGTCTGAAACATTGTTTTATATTCTAAAAGACCCCTGCTTTGATATTGAAGACTTAGACGTCACAAAAGGGAATGGGTATGATTTAATTTTTTACAAGGCTACAGCTAAAGAGGGTGATAAAATTGTGATGGTGCTGCTCTTTTAGGGTATTTGCAGGGAAAACCAAACATCTTCCTGAAGTAAACTTCATGCTGCATTTTCAGGAGCAGGCAAGTCACAGTATAACAATCTTCACAAGAGGGGAAATCGGGAATCCCAGCCCTCTGCAGCCTCAGCCTGCCCTCTCTAAGTGCACATCAACTGGTGCTTCAGCTCTCAGCTCCAGCGTCCCAGGTGATTTGAGCTCCTAAATTGAGTTGGAGGAGAGTGAAGCTGCCAGGTATTTTATTGTAGCTCTGTATTTGTCACGAGCAGAGTTTGGCTCAGAGAGATCGATTCCAGACCTTTGTTTTAACCGGAGGAAGGAAAAGGTGCGGCTCCGGCAGGGCCGGGAATAGGCTCCAGTTTTCATGCCTGGTTTGGTTTTTTTTCATGTTGCACTCTCTCCAAAACTGGTGGGAGGTTGGGCTGGAGTGCAGGAGATGTCCCCTGGCCCCATGGTCTGGGGGATATTTCCCCTGCAGCTCTGCTTGCCTCTCACACAGAACTGGGTCACTGCTCTGTCAGGTTCCCTGCTCCACCTCCCTTTTCTCCAAACTGAGGAGGAAAAAGGTGATTTGCATTCGTTAGCGAGAATTGTTGCAAAACCCCGGTGGCTGAGAGGTGAAGAAATGAAGCTGTGAGCAGCAGTGGTGTGAACCTGCACTGCAGAGCAGTGATGGATCCCACAGGCACTGCCCCAGCCACGGAACCAGGTCCCTGCTGTCACCCTGCCTGGGGCCCCACGGCCTCTCTCTTCTCCCTGTGCAGAGCCAGCACTGCAGGGACCTGTCCTGTGCCTGCCAGGCTGCTCCAGGCCATGGGAGCACCCAGAGTGTCCCCATGACACCAACTCTGCAGTGCCACTGTGCCGTCCCCCCAGGGCTGCTGTTTGTCCCCCCAGGGCTGCTGTTTGTCCCCCCAGGGCTGCTGTTTGTCCCCCCAGGGCTGCTGTTTGTCCCCCCAGGGCTGCTGTTTGTCCCCCCAGGGCTGCAGTGTGTCCCCAGGGCTGCAGTTTGTCCCCAGGGCTGCTGTGTGTCCCCAGGGCTGCTGTGTGTCCCCAGGGCTGCTGTGTGTCCCCAGGGCTGCTTTGTGTCCCCAGGGCTGCTGTGTGTCCCCAGAGCTGCTCTGTCCCCCCAGGGCTGCAGTTTGTCCCCAGGGCTGCTGTGTGTCCCCAGAGCTGCTCTGTCCCCCCAGGGCTGCTTTGTGTCCCCAGAGCTGCAGTGTCCCCCCAGGGCTGCAGTGTCCCCCCAGTGCTGCTGTGTGTCCCCCCAGGGCTGCTGTGTCCCCAGGGCTGCAGTTTGTCCCCAGGGCTGCAGTTTGTCCCCAGGGCTGCTGTGTGTCCCCAGGGCTGCTGTGTGTCCCCAGGGCTGCTGTGTGTCCCCAGGGCTGCAGTTTGTCCCCAGGGCTGCAGTGTCCCCCCAGAGCTGCAGTGTCCCCCCAGAGCTGCAGTGTGTCCCCAGGGCTGCTGTGTGTCCCCAGGGCTGCTGTGTGTCCCCAGGGCTGCTGTGTGTCCCCAGGGCTGCAGTGTGTCCCCAGAGCTACTGTGTCCCCCCAGGGCTGCAGTGTGTCCCCAGGGCTGCTGTGTGTCCCCAGGGCTGCTGTGTGTCCCCAGGGCTGCAGTTTGTCCCCAGGGCTGCTGTGTCCCCCCAGGGCTGCTGTGTCCCCCCAGGGCTGCTGTGTCCCCCCAGGGCTGCAGTTTGTCCCCAGAGCTGCTGTGTCCCCCCAGGGCTGCAGTTTGTCCCCAGGGCTGCCAGCCCTCCTGATCAGCTGCCCCTCTGTGCCACAGCAAGCCCAAACACACCAGGTCTGTGCCCTGCAGGGGCCCTGCTGCTCCCTCCTGCCCCTCCCCACCCAGGGGCACGAGCCCAGAGTGCCACAATTTCATATTCCCTCTCAGGATGCTCATCTGTAAATGCAGCTTGGGGAGAGGAGAAAGCAGCTTTCTTTGTCTCATCTTTTCACAAGCTGTAAATAGTGCAATAAACTTAAACTTCCCAGGAAAGCATTTTGTGCAATCTGAGCATTTTTTCACCCTAATTTGTCAGTTCTGTAAAGTATCCTTTTTTTTCTTACAGATTTATTGTTTTTCTTTGCCCAGTGATTCCTGAAGCCTGTCAGTGTCACTTTTAGAAATGTATATATCATAAGGGACTTGGCAATTAAACAAACAAAAGAAAATCACCCAGAAAATGCTTTGGAGGTTGGTTATTTAAATACCTACCTTGTCCCTGTGGAGTATCTTCAATGGAGACAAATAAAACCCCTTGGGTTTGATTCCTTCCAATACCCAAAAGAGCCAACAAGAAAGATGGTGAGAGACAATTTACAGGGAGTGAAAGGACAAGGGGGAATGGCTTCAAACTGGGAGATGGCAGGTTCAGGTGGGATTTTGGGCAGGAATTGTCCCTGTGAGGGTGGGCAGGGCTGGCACAGGGTGCCCAGAGCAGCTGTGGCTGCCCCTGGATCCCTGGCAGTGCCCAAGGCCAGGCTGGGCAGGGCTGGGAGCAGCTGGGACAGTGGGAGGTGTCCCTGCCATGGCAGGGGTGGCACTGGGTGGGATTTAAGCTCCCTCCCAACCCAAACCATTCCATGGTTCTCCATCTCCTCCCTTCACATCCCAACCCCATTTTCAGGCCCTTTTTCTGCTGCTGTTGCAGGTCTCTGCTTTGAAGATGTGCTGTGAGCACTGGGATGTGCCAGGGGGACACAAAGCTGCAGCCCCAAAACACGAGCTGTGCCTGGCTGAGGAGCACAGCACGGGCTGGAATGGGGACCCTTGAGCTGAAGCTGCTGCTGGTGGAGCTCTGCAGGCAGAGCTGATTCACCAGGGAGTGCTGGTGAATGCACAGCCAGGCCCAGGTTTGCTATTCTGCTCAGATACACGTTAACAGCTACTTGGAGATCCCTTCCAGGGATATAAACAGGCTTTAGCAGGTAAAGCACTATCTTGGAGTTGTAAATAAAGATGTCAAATGATAGTCCATAACCAAACTGCAGATACTGGGTGGAGGGTGATGGCTTTCACTGTCTTCATGGGTATCTTATATCTAATACACCATAAAAGTGCTGGATTTTATAGCCGTGGTTGTACTGAAGTGAGGGATGTTACATTCCAGCACTGCCTCTGAGCATTCCCTGTACCCAGCAGCTGCAGAGCCCAAGAAGGTTTTCATTTAAGGTCCATATGAAAAGCATATGGAAAAATATGTCTTTGATCTGTCATTTATTAATGACACCTTATGAAATATTTTGTTTGTTTGTCTTTCAGGGCTATTCTTGCCTTCCATTGAAATTCAACTCTCCTCCCTGGGCAAGCTGGTATTGTTGTTTAGTTCTGGGGAAGTGAAAAAAGATCCCTCTGCTGTGGTGGGCTGACCCTGGCTGGGCACCCTGTGCCCACCAAGCCCTCCTGTCACTGCCCTGCTCAGCTGGGCAGGGGGACAGGACCCAGGGAAAGGCTCTGGCTGGGATAAGGGCAGGGGGGGATCCCTCACCAGCTGCTGCCATGGGCAAACAGGCTCAGCTGGGGGAAATCAGTTTAATTTATTACCCATCAAATCAGAGCAGGAAACTGAGAAATTAACCCAAATCTTAAAACACCTTCTCCAAACCCCTCTCTTCTTCCCAGGCTCAACTTCACTCCTGGTTTGTTCTCCCTCCTCCCCAGAGGCTCAGGGGGATGGGAATGGGGCTGTGGTCAGTCCATCCCACCTTGTCCCTGCTGCTCCTTCACCCAGAGGGCTTGGACTCCTCACACTGCTCTGCTCCAGCCTGGGGTCCCTCCCAGGGGAGAGTTCTCCAGGAACTGCCCCAGGGATCCCTTTATCCATGGGCTCAGTCCTTCAGGAGCTGCTCCAGGGATCCCTTTATCCATGGGCTCAGTCCTTCAGGAACTGCCCCAGGGATCCCTTTATCCATGGGCTCAGTCCTTCAGGAACTGCTCCAGGGATCCCTTTATCCATGGGCTCAGTCCCTCAGGAACTGCCCCAGGGATCCCTTTATCCATGGGCTCAGTCCTTCAGGAACTGCTCCAGGGATCCCTTTATCCATGGGTTCAGCCCTTCAGGAACTGCCCCAGGGATCCCTTTATCCATGGGCTCAGTCCCTCAGGAACTGCCCCAGGGATCTCTTTATCCATGGGCTCAGCCCTTCCACGGGCTCAGTCCCTCAGGAACTGCCCCAGTGAGGTCCCTTTTTCCATGGGGTCACAAGTCCTCCCAGCCAAGCTGCTCCAGTGTGGGCTCCTCTCTGCATGGATCCACAGGTCCTGCCAGGAAGGGCCCTGCTCCAGCACTTCCCATGGGATCTCAGCTCTCCCAGGCCCCTCCTGCTCTGCCCTGGGCTCCTGCAGGTGCTGCAGGGAGAGCTCTGCTCCGTGTCCTCAGATGCCTCTCCAGGAGCTGCACCCTGGCATCTTTGGGGAACCTCAGCTCCTGCAGCTGGAGCAGCTCCTGCCCCTTCTTCAGCCCTGCCCTTGGTCTCTGCAGAGCTCATTCTCTCACACATTCTCCTTCCTCCCCTCTCCAGCTGCACTGGGGCAGTTTTGGTGTTTTTCCCCCTATTCTTACCTCAGTTACCCCAGAGGTGCTGCCACAGTCCCTGCTGGGCTTGGCCTTGGAGCCAGCTGGAATTGGCTCCATCAGCCACTTGCTGCAGCCTCTCCCAGAGCCCATCCCTGGAGCCCCTCCATCCCCCAGTCAAACCCAAACACAGCTGAGGGTTAAATGCCAGCCTGGGGAATAAGCAGCAGCAGAGGTCCCTTAGAAGGCTCTTGCCTCTCTGCAAGTGCCCTTGATGATGCAGAATGAAGGTAGATCAGTATGGAAAACATGACCTAGATGTTCTTTCTAAGCAGAATACTTATATACACACACATAAATGTATATGTAATATAATCATCTTGCAAGCACTGGCAGCTCTTTAAAGGAGCAGCAAAAGCTCTTTTTCTTCAGAAATACCACATCAACAGCCTCGGCACAGTCCCCAGTGATTAAAGCTACACCTACAAGAGAGGCTGGAAGCTCTGCCAGTAAACCTTCCTCCTGCTAATGCTGCTGAAAGGCCCTTCATTATCCCACCCAAGGCAGAGCTGAAAAACGGATCCTTTCCAGCATCCCTGCATCAAAAAGGAGAGATTCAGGCAGTGGCAGCAGAATCAAATACACAGAAATATTTTATCCTTTCTGCAGTGATTTGCTGATGCCCCTGAGACCCCTATTCCATGTACAGAGGCTCTGTGCTTCCCATGAGTGGCCATTTGATTGCTCACTCTGAATTCTTCCAGAAAGCTGTTTTGCATTAGAGGTATGTTTTAATATGAAATCTAGTAGCTGGATAATTGATAAATTATGGCCACAAATAGCTTAAATATAATTAGTTATTATGAAGTAGAGAATTGTCATTTTTGTAAGGAGGACTATCAAGTTATTATTGTAGGAATTGAATAACCATTTATTAAACATTAACATAATTAAAATTAACCCTTTTTGGATCATTGCATGTATCTGTCAAAATTTATTTTGTTCCCTGGTAGACTTGTAGTACAAATTAATGTTGAGGCCTTGTAGTTGTTGATCACAAATGATCTAAGCCAAGATGGAACTGAATAAACAGCAAGGCAGCTCAAAGCTTTGTACTGGTCACTGATGGGATCCAGCTCAGGGAGCTACTGCAGTGAAATTAAAAATATGGGGCTTAGATGGGTTTGAGCCAGAGGTAGGTGTTGCCCTGGCCATTTTCACATGGGTAACAGGCTCTGATGTACCTTCAGGTTCCCAGTGCACTACTGAGATTCTCCACCCTAAAGAAATAAAATACAAGACATGAATGTGAGAATTAAATCCATTATAGATGTTTTATATACTGAATTGCTCCATCTGAGTTGCTCCATTGCCCCAACCCTGGTCCAAAGCTTTATTCCAAAACCCAGGCCTTGAGATCCCAGTTCTCCCAGCATTTCCTGGTGGAAATTTAGTCTGAATGAGCAGCATCACTGGCTCCCCCAAGGCTGTCCATGGCACTGCCCAGGCTCCCCAGGGAATGGGCACAGCCAGAGCTCCAGGAGCTGCCAGGGGTGCCCAGGAGGGATTGTTGGGGTGTCTGTGCAGGGCCAGGGGCTGCACTGGATCATCCCTTTTCCCTCAGAATATTGTGATTTCACCTGAGAGCTGTAACTGGGAAGCTCAGGCCTGAAGCCCTTAATTTCAATTATCTCAAGAGGTGCTCTAGTCAGACTGCAAAAAATACTTTCTATGTGGCCCCTGAGTGGCTGCTGATTGTGAGCAGTGAGAACTCTGTGCTGGGTGCAGTCCTGAGCCTGTTGAGGGGCTCCTTGTGATGCCAGCCCTGATTCCTCCTCCATCCACACTCAACCACCACAGGCAGCTTAGTGGCTAAACTGAGCTCAGGGCTTTTCTCTCTCTTCTGGTGTTTTTTGGTTTTGCTTTTTTTATTTTTTTTTTTATTTGTTTTGTTTTGTTTTTATATGTATGTGCATATATATGATTTCAAAGTGACCTACTCAGTTTTTACTTCATGCAGTTTAGGCACAAGAAGAAAAGAATCCATCTGTGGAATTTTCCTGTGCAAGATGACAAATGCTCAGTTGGGAAGGAGGTTTCTTCCCCCAGTCAGGTGAGTGTGAGTGCTCAGAGCTGTGCCATGCTCACCTCGCTCTCCAGAGGCCTTTTCCTGCCTTCATCCACCTTCTTCCTCTCCAGCTGCTGCAGCAGAGGATGCACAGTGTCAGAGCTGGAGATGGCCAGAATGATGCCAAAGAATCCTTGATGCTGTCCTGTGTCTGAGCAGTGATACTGAGCAGGTAAAACAGACACTCTCTGTGGGCTGTGATGTTGGAGCTGCTGTGATTTGCCCTGGAGGAGTTGTGAACAGCATCTCCAAACCCTGTGACTTTTCAGGGTGATTTCTGGAAATGGGAGAACGTTTCCCAGGGAGAGCAAAGCAGTTTGAAAAGCTGCTGCTGGTCCATCCCCTCAGACCTGGGGGGTTTGTGCCTCCTTATTTCCTATCACCTCTGTGAGTCATAATAACTTTTCCTTTTTTTCTCTCCAGAACTTGTCTCCTCTGTACCTCAAGAACTTCCTGTAGGAAATTTTTAGACTGCTGGTGGCAGCCCCATGGAATGAGTCAGCTCTCTGCTGCTTTCAGTCTGATGAATGAAAGGATTCTGGAGGCATAATTTCCTTATTACTGAAGCCTGGGTTTGACAAAATTGTAGAATTCACTGCTTTCTCATAGATATGTGTGTCTAATTGACAAAAAGAAAACACCAAAGCCTCATGTGAATCAGAATTCCAGAATCATTAAGGTTGGACAAAAAACTCCAGGATCATCGAGTCCAACCTGTGACTGACCCAGCCCAGAGCACTCAGTGCCACGTCCATTCATTCCCTGGGCACCTCCAGGGATGGGGACTCCAAACCTCCCTGGGCAGATCCAGTGTCTGACCCCCCTTTCCATGGGGAAATTCCTCCTGATATCCACCCTGAGCCTCCCTGCCCAGCCTGAGCCCGTTCCCTCTCCTCCTGTCCCTGTTCCCTGGAGCAGAGCCCGACCCCCCCGGCTGTCCCCTCCTGTCAGGGAGTTGTGCAGAGCCACAAGGTCCCTCCTGAGCCTCCTTTTCTCCAGGCTGAGCCCCTTTCCAGCTCCCTCAGCTGCTCCTGGGGCTCCAGCCCCTTCCCAGCTCTGTTCCCTTCTCTCAGGCCTGAGTGGGAGCAGATCAGAGGCACCACTTTGCTGATAAGTTGTTTTGTGCCCCAGTTTCTGCTGAAGCAGGAACACAGGAGCAGCAACACTCTGGTTAATTATTCTGATACCTCCCTTCCTTAAGAGGCTCTGAGATGAGTGTATCTTTTAAGGGAAAAAAATAAAGTCTTTCATCCAGTAGGTTATTTCCCAGAGAAATACCAAAAATACCTTTCTGCTGAGATTTAGCTTTTCTGCAGTAATTTCTCTGTATAAAATACAAATCCACCATCCAGGCCTCAATAAAGCCACACTGGAATGGCATCACTGCTGGTGCACAGTCCTGCCTGTGCTGCTGGGATTCTTCAACCATTTCCAGCTCCAGCACTCCTGAAACTCCTCACCTTAGTCCTGCTCATGTTTTCCCTTTCTTGAGGGCTTTGAACAGCTTAAAGATCACCTCTCTCAAAGTACTTGACAAAAGTATCTCTGCTCTGTGAGAAGGTAAGTCCTGCGCTCTTCATCTGAAGCATTTTTCTATCTGCCTGATCTTTTCATGTCTTTTTCTTTTTTTCCCGAAAAATTCACCTTCATCCTCATTTTTGTTTCATGACCTGCATCCCACTCATTTGTGGCCTGCCCAGGCTGGGGCAGCTCTGCAGTGCTGTGCCAGCTCTGGATCCTCAGCACAGCAGGCACAGGGAGCTCCTGCAGCAGGGCCAGCACGGGCTGTGAGGATGAGGAGGGCCTGGAGCATCTCAGTGCCCAGGAAAGGCTGAGGGAGCTGGGGCTGCTCAGGCTGGAGAGGAGCCCCAGCTGAGAGGGACCCTCAGCCCTGGGTGTCCCTGTGTGCAGGGAGGGGCAGAGCAGGGCCCAGGCTCTGCTCCAGGGCCCAGCAGTGGCACCAGAGCCACGGGCAGGGACTGAGCCCAGCAGCTGCCCCTGCACAGGAGGCACAACTTGTGCCCTGGGCAGTGCCCAGCCCTGAGCAGGTGCCCAGGGAGGGGCTGGAGTGTCCCTCAGCAGGGATATTCCAGAGCCACATGGACACAGTGCTGTGCCCTGTGCTCTGGGATGGCCCTGCCTGAGCAGGGAGGTGGCACCAGGGACCCTCTGTGCTCCTCCAGCCTGGCCCAGCCTGGGGCTCTGGGATCCACTGGCAAGATGAAAGACAAGACCAGGTATTATAAAGACCAGGGAAAGAAACAAGGTATGAAATACATTTTTTAGGCTTTGACTTTCCATGTGGCAATCTCAAACTCTATTTCCCCACTGCATTCCCCAAATATTTCCTCCCTGCTCACCCTGGCCATCCCTGTCCCATAGCCCTTCAGAACTGACCAGGACATTTGGGATTAATGACTGAGCTTTAGTGTTTCCATCCACAAAATGGATATTGCTCATCTGAAGGTTATGGTCAGAGCTGATGACTCTAAAGCTCCTTAAAGATATGATGCTGTAAAAATTGTAAAGGCTGTTGATGGTTTATTATTTTTTATCTGTAATATTTACTGCCTTTCACTGCCTTCTTGCATAACATAGCAAATGTTGTTCTTCTTCCTGAAAACGTGTGGTAAATCAACTGATCCACTGTTGTTTTCAAGTATCCTTACTTAGTGTTAGTTTTCATGCACATGTTTTGAAATCTATGTAAAATATGCTTTAAATAGCTGAATAAAATAAATGCCAGGGCTCTTACAGCTTTTTCCACCTGCTTTCAATGCAGAGCTGCCAAACAATTTCAGTGGTTTATAGCCTGTTGCCCAAAATCAAATTCTGTGTTACTTTTGGTTTAAGGGCTAATAGCTTTTTGAAATATATTAGTGTTTTCTGGTGACAGATCCAAGATTAGCTGTTTATCCATTGTTCCAAGAGGTATTCTATAATCCTGTGGCACAGTCAACTTTATGAGAAATTTTACAAGCTTTCCTGAGCGCATTGTGTTTTAAAATGCTAAAAAAGCAGTTAAGGAGAGAGGAAAACAAAGCACTGCAGTGTGTCCCTCTGATGTTCCATTGGCCTTTGAAGTGCTGGGGAGTGAGGAGGGATGACTGCAGGAATGACTGCAGGAGGAATCACTTTGCCCAGACAGACTGAGGAGCCAGCCAGCCAAAGTTTTTAAGTGCTGCAGAACTGCTTTACTGGAGGAGTGTTTGCCTTAAGACAATGAACAGCCAGAGTGGGGGAGCCCAAGTCACTGCCAGACCTTGAGCACGTCCTTGGGAGCAGCAGCACTGAGGGAATGGCATCCACTGGGTTGATGTCAGTCAATCCTGACTTTTTCACCTGGTGAGATCAAAACCAGAGTGGGCAGCAGATTGAGGAGGGGGATTCTGCCCCTCTGCCCCTGTGCTCAGGTGAGACCCCACCTGCAGAGCTGCCCCAGTCCTGGCCCAGCACAGGCAGAGCTGGAGCTGCTGGAGGAGCCCAGAGGAGGCTCCAGGATGAGCAGAGGATGGAGCAGCTCTGCTGGGAGAACTGGGGGTGTTCAGCTGGAGAGGAGAAGCTTTGGGGTGACCTCAGTGTGACCTTGCAGGGCCTGAAGGGGCTCCAGGAAAGATGGAGAGAGACTGGGGACAAGGGATGGAGGGACAGGACACAGGGAATGGCTCCCACTGCCAGAGGGCAGGGCTGGGTGGGATATTGGGCAGGAATTGTCCCTGTGAGGGTGGGCAGGGCTGGCACAGGGTGCCCAGAGCAGCTGTGGCTGCCCCTGGATCCCTGGCAGTGCCCAAGGCCAGGCTGGGCAGGGCTGGGAGCAGCTGGGACAGTGGGAGGTGTCCCTGCCATGGCAGGGGTGGGATGAGATGAGCTTTAAGATTCCTTCCAAACCAACCCATTCTGGGATTCTCTTATGATTCTGGGATTTGAGGCAGTGCAAAAGCAGGGCTTTGGGATGCATCCATTGCTCCCAGGTGGTTCCTGCAGGGCAAGGCAAAGGCAGAGCACTGCTGGGGGAGGGCAGGCTCAGGACACCCCTGCTCTGTGCACCATTGCAAACTGTGGGTACGACCAGGATGAATCTCTCCATTATTCTTTTATTCCTCTTTTGCATGGGGAAAAAGGGAAACACCCAAGTGCTGTGACAAGATAGACCAGAGGAGGGAGAATTGGATGGGCTCAGCACAGCTTTTTTCCTTTAAAAGCTACTCTGTGAGACCTTCAGCCCTAGATGCAAATGATATCCCTCCAAGAGAAGTATTTCCGAGGCAGGGTCTAGCACATCATTTTCTCTCCCTGCCTCCTTAAAGATGTCATATCCTTCCCCCACAACAAATGCTATTGTTGGAAAGAAAATGGAAAATCTTTCTGGCCATTCTTCTGAAATGAAAGCAGCAATCTTCAAAGCTAAGAACAATCCCTTCAGGGTAGCTGAGTAGCTGCTCAGGCTATAGAGAACCAGCCAGTTTGTACTTGTGAGGTAGGAGACTCAGCTGCTCAGCCGGGCTGGAGATGTCTGTCACTGGCACATGGTGGGCTGGGCCTGCTCACTGAATGCTGCTTGAAGCCTGTTTTTGTACTGGGGGAGAAACCACAGCCTATTTTGGGCAGTTTTCATTTGATGGAGGAAGTCACAGGTTTGATTGAGCCTTTGGATTTGCTTTCCTTTGCAGCTCCTGTGCCTGGTGGGAGCAGAGCAGGCTCAGCCTCCCCTGGCTTGTCCTCCCAACCAAAACTCTGCTTTGTTCTGTCCCAAATCTCCTACTGCAGTTCCACCTAAGCATTAAATGAGAGGAGGAGACAGAGTTCACTGTGAATAACTCCCTAGCTGAGAAGATTGGCAGTAAAAAGGAGACTCCTATCTGAAAAGAGATTTTTTTGGGGGCTTCCCCAGTGGGATTGGCAGTTCTGTGAACCCCACCTCCCAAACCAACCACTCCCCTGTGGCTGGCACTGTTTCAGCACCAGGGCTGAGCTGAGGAGTTCAGGCTGTTCAGCCACTCTGAAATTGCAGCCTTCAATTGAGTATCTGAACATTCGACCCATGAGAAGATGGAGAAGATGATCAGAGGGATGGAGGCTTGAAGCTCCTCTCTGAGGAAAGGCTGAGAGGGCTGACAGGAAAGGTGGGGAGAGAGGATTTACCAGGCCCTGGCACAGGTGCCCATACAGCTGTGGCTGCCCCTGGATCCCTGGCAGTGCCCAAGGCCAGGCTGGGCAGGGCTGGGAGCAGCTGGGACAGTGGGAGGTGTCCCTGCCATGGCAGGGGTGGGGATGGATGTGCTCTAAGGTCCTCTCCAATCCAAGCCATTCTATGACTCTACAACTACTCTGAAAATTCAGCTCTGGGCATTTTGCCTGGAGATACCAAATGAATCAACAGCAAATCTGAGATAAAATCCAGTTTGGTTTTGTTTTTCCTATTGTACCTTTCATTGAACTGCACAAGGATACACAGCACCTGTGAGGTTTTGCTAAGACAGGCACTTGTGTTTTGGGAACTGGGAATACAGTTCTTATACAGATTCCCAAAATAAAACAAAAGGCTGCCTGAGAGGGAAGTTCAGTTGTTTAACTCAGAGTGTAAACACATATATGTCTATTTCTAGACCTACTTGATTTTCTAAACATTAAGAACTGCTTTGAATTATTGTTTTTCCTGGGATGCATACCTCTTGAAATTTTTATGAGAGACATCTAAATTCTGTAGGCAAGAATTTATTGCTGTCAGTCAATGATATTTAATCAGTGTGATGCAGTTCACACTGGCATTTGTCAAGCAGTTGTTGCCATCTGTGGTTCCTCTTTACTGGGAGGTTTACATTTTTTGGGTTAAAGCAGTGTATTATTTGCAGATGGCCAGCCCACCATTCAGAACCACAGCAGGGTAAACACTGCCCTGGCATGGCTGGGACACCGTTTAAACACAGTGCAAGAGACATCTGAGCACTGCAAAAGAAGAGTTACATGAAGGACATAGGCAGGCAAGTATTCGTGCACAGTGGCTTGTAAAAGTCACAGGATTTTTAAAAAAATTTGCTTTCTTTAATACAACACTGTCTGTATTTTGAGATTGACACATGAGGGTTCTCATGGATAAGGAATAAAAGAAGGGTGTCAGTTTTCCATTGGCATCTCTGGCTGCACCATGGCCAAGGCTTGGGTGTGTACCTTCAGTGCAGTTTCTGTGACTTTGGACTCTCATCCTGCCCAGCATGGTCCTGCTGGGGGAGCAGGAGCATGGGCAGAGCCATGGAGGCTGCAGAAGAGGCTTTGAGCCTTGACCCTAAGTCTAGTCAGGGGATAAGTCAGGGGATAAGTCATCCCTCTGGAGCATGAGCTGTAGCAGAAAGTCCTCAGAGCCAGGCTCAAGCAGCAGCTGAGAGGGGATTCTCCATTTCTGGGCTCTCCTCTGAGCTGGGAGAGGCCAGATTGGCACAGGAAACAAGAGCAGGCTTTTGGGGAGCCAGCTGGGCCCTGGGAGAGTTCCTCCATCCAGGCAAACTGACTGCTGGGCTTTGCTGGGATGTTGAGCTCTGGTCTGGGCTGCAGTGTCAGAGCTGCACTTCTGACAGCCATGGGAAAGGCAGGCCCAATGTTAATGGGAACAGGGTGGTGCAATTTGGCTTTGGGATCTTCCAGCATTTCCCTGCTCCCCCAGGCATGGCTGTGCTGCAGTGCTGGTGCAGGGCCCAGCAGCTGAGTGTGTCAGCCTGGGACTGGGGACACACTGACCTCTCGTCCTGGCCAGCTCCTTTGTGCCATCCCTTGCTTTCCTTGGAATTTAAACCCCAGGGAATGGCTCCCACTGCCAGAGGGCAGGGCTGGGTGGGATTTTGGGCAGGAATTGTCCCTGTGAGGGTGGGCAGGGCTGGCACAGGGTGCCCAGAGCAGCTGTGGCTGCCCCTGAATCCCTGGCAGTGCCCAAGGCCAGGCTGGGCAGGGCTGGGAGCAGCTGGGACAGTGGGAGGTGTCCCTGCCATGGCAGGGGTGGCACTGGGTGGGCTCGAAGGTCCCCCCAAACCATTCTGTGATTCTGTGTTTTTTTTCAAAAGTCTTTAGGTATCTTTTTGTTTGCTGTTGTAACATGAAGAAACAATGGTATTCCCTGGCTCAAGGACTATCAGGTGATGATTAGGTGCTGAAATAACTTAGGACATGTATCTTCTGTAATAAAAAAGAAATAAGTGAGAATTTATTTTCTAGTCACACAAGGAGTCAATATTTAAAATGGATTTTCCAATTTTTTGATGATTTATCAAAATTTCAATGAATTTGCTCCTCTTGCTCTCCTCCCTTCCCCCCGTTTTTCAAAAAATAAGCTGAAGCTTTTCAAACCAGCTCTAATAATAAAATGATTTAAGAACTAGGTTCTGGTCATCAAGATGGATATTGACGTTCAAAGCAGCAAAACTGAAGAGTAGTTGACTTTAAGCTATGATTTTGCTTTTTGTGAGTAAGGTCCTTAATTTCTGAAGTCAGTCAAGAGCTGAAGCCATTCTAGAAGCTTTATAAATGCTGATCCTGAAAGATACTTATTGATAACCATAGCACAGATCTTTTTAATATCCTTGAGGGAGCCATGCAGCAATCTCATATGCTAAAAGCACAATAAGTTGCTTGTTTTTTCACAGCATTTCCCTGAGGTATCAGTGATGAGCTGTCCATGCTCACAGGCTGAACTTAAAAATTCATGAAATATGAATGGAGTTATTGTAATGTGCAACTAAATATGTTCCCAACTTTGAAGATAACACTGAGGAAAGTTACTTTTGTGCATTAGCTGTTCTCATAGTGAAGAAAAATGTTAAGGCTGGGGATGAAGGGTTCACTCCTTGATATTCTATATGCATCAGAAATGGCTCAGAGAGAGCAGACTGAGCCATCAATTTCAGAGTATTGGCTCCTGAAAATCTTCCTATACAAGTTTTACTCCTTTCACCAGCCCAGGCCTCACAGATGTTGGTGACCCTTGCAGGGAGCACATTCCACCTGGAGAAAACTCCAGTGGGAAAAACAAAGAGTTCAAAAGCAACATGGAGGTTTAAATTCATCTACCTGATGAATTTAATGGGGCTTTCTCAGAGGTGCTTTTGGTGGCAAAGCAACACAATTGAGGCTGAATAATCAGGAATTCTTGAGAGCCTGAGAGAAAAAAGGAACAATGCAACTCCTGACCACCACCTGAAGCCTGAAATCAAAGAAATAACCCAATTGCACTCACAGCACTCCAGCCAGAACTCTCAGACTTAGAGGAAACAAAATTTCCTTTAAATTGAACCTTTTCTGAAGGTTTTTGACTGTTTGTTTTGTTTTGTTTTCATTTGCAGATCACTGTTTTCATACAGGGATTTGGTTATGGAAAAGCTGATTTATGCAATTGAAAGAAATTTAGCTAAAAGACCCAAACTTTTTTTTTTTTTTTTCCCTTTGAGCTGGTGTTACAACGCTGGAAAAGTAACTGGGTGCACCCTGGGATCATCTGGGTGAGGGCAGAGCTGGTGCAGAGGGAAGGCACCCTTGCCCTGGAGAACCCCCAGCACTGGCAGAAGCTCCAGTGAGTAACAGAAACTATTTTTTCCTGCCTGTTTTACGTCTCCCAGATTGTGAAGACAGTCTGGCCCAGATCTGTCATGGTATCATGCTACCATCACACACTTCTACAGCGATTGGGGGGTGATAGCTCCTGCAAATCAAGTTATTTTTGTATTTTTAATTCTTCTTCTAACTGGCAGCTCGTGTTGGCTGTATTTTAAGGAGCAAAGATTTCAGCTAAAGCATTACTATGTCATTAACCAATCCATTGAATATTCATGATTTAGGGGATTTTTTTTCCCCCACAGAAGGAGAGAAGTGATTATTTTGGCTAGCACTTGAAAAGTATGTGTGTGCTGTTCACAGAACTCCACTGGAATGGGCAAAAATAGAATTTTTCTATTAGACGTGCAAACTGATCTCTGCCTGATACTGACACATATCCTTTCGTTCTTCTTCTCTATTTAGTAACAATCTTTCAAGCTATTTTTTTCTTGGTAGGAATGTAATGAAAATGAAAAAAAGATAAAAAATAAGAAAAAACCCTCCAAATTCTTCAGTGGAGGCTGAGCTATGCCTTGGTTGAGCCCTGATTTAGACACTGGAGTCTTGGCAGACCTTTTCAAGCAACCATTTTGTATTTGCTGTTGAAATTTAGTTCAGTGCTCTAGGGGTGCAAAGCTCAAAGGAAATATGGGTGGAGAAGCTGCAAAGCAGAACTTTTCCTGGTGTCCTACTGCCATGTCCTGTTGGTGTCCATCAGCAGGGCAGGGTGACAGGAAAGAGCCCCAGCTCGTGCCAGGGGAAGTTAAATCAGATATTAGGGAAGTTGAGGGTGGTCAGGGCCAGGCACAGGCTGCCCACAGCAGGGTGGAGTCACAGCCCTGGAAGAGCTCAAAAACACCTGGGTGAGGCTCTGGGGTTAGTGCTGGGCAGGGTGGTGGGGCTGGGTTCATGTTTGGACTGGGTGACCTCAAAGGTCTTTCCCCACCTTGCTGATTCTGATTGTCTGATTCAGTGGATTTTGATGTTTTTTTGAGCATTCTGCTCTCCCTTGTCTCTGTTGGGAGGTACAGAGGGATTATTAGTGGGTGTGTTAGAGGATAATTCTGCAGCTCTGCTGACACAGGGGGCTTTGGCTCCTTGGCAGCTCCAGAGAGCTGAGCCTTGCTCAGAACCTGCTGAGGGGAATGGGATGCTTGGTGTGAATACTCTGGGGTTTGTTTGGTCTCCTCGGGCCAGAAGTGACTGCAGTACCACTGAACAAAACTGAAATAACTTCTCCCAAGTGAAAGAAATGAAAGGAAAGTTGTTTCTGCTGCTGAGAGCAGCATGGCAGAAGGGGCCTGTGGAACACAGAATGCTGCAAAGCAGTTCAGAAAGAGGGATCACATTTTCCTCAGGCTGGGTCCCTTAGCTCTGCAAAGGGAAGCAGTGCCCAGCAGTGCAGCCCCTGAGGCCAGCAGCAGGGACAGTCCCAGGTGATGGGATCCTTGTAGCCAGCACAGCTTCAAAGTTTGCTGCTTGCCTCTCCCCAGAGTAAAAGAACAGCAGCAGCAAGAGAAACCTGGCAGCTTTCAGGAGTTAATCCTCCTGGACAGGGCAGGGGGCTCTTGGCACATGTGACGTTTTAGCTCTCATGTTATTTCCCACAGAGAGATTTTTTCCTTGCATTTTTTTGGACATCTTTTTTCTCCTGCTGTGCTGTGCTCCCCAGGACCACACTCAGGTGCCAGGTGCCCTGCAGCCATCTGTCACCCTAAGGGGACTTGTGCTTTCTCCCTCCCTCCTGCTTTTTGGGGACTTAATTCTGCTCCTTTCTTAGGGGAAGTGGTGGCAAAAATGCTTGCCTTGACCTTCAGCAAGGAGCTGCTTCAAATTCTTGCATTCTTTTTTAAGATCTTAAGATTTTTTTTTTAATTTTTTCTGTTGGGATCATCTGTAACAGCCATGTGCCAAAAGCCTTTAAATCCAGCTTTTTGCAAACTGGTTTATAATTAAAATAGATCTTGCTGCTTCTGTGTAATGCACCAGCCTGACTTCAGTGGGAGCAGTGGTAATGAAGGACAACAATTGTTGAAGAACAACAATCCTAGACTGCTTCAGAATAAGCAGCAGGTACTTTCCTATTTGCAGAAATATTTCTGCTCCTAGCAGTTAAGGCCATGTGGTTTCCCTTTTTGGTAAACTACTCTGCCAAGTTGGGGTGGTGTTTGTTTATTTGTTTAATAAAAGTGCTTTTATTTATAGAGAAGAAAAATCTCAGTTGTTAGCTTTGCAAACAAACCTTCTGTTTATCTGTGTCAAAACACCCCTGTAGAACCCCCAAACCAGCTTCCCCTCAGTGGCTGCCAAAAGCTGGTTTTCAGCAATTTGTGAGGTATTTCTAGTTTTGTGTCACACAAATCATTCACATTTTCACCCTCTTATAATGAACCTGAGTGGGGATGATGGACTGACCGCAGGATTTTAGGATCTGACTATGAGTTATGTGCCTGTCTCTTCTCCAGGTTTGTAGCAGGATCCTGGGTCTGAACATACAAACCATAAAAGACTTTATGTACAGCTAGGACTGAATTAAAACTCCAAATCCTCCAAGGCAATTTTAGATTTGTTTCCATGGCATTGATTTTTTTTTTTTTTTTTTTGCTTTTAATTATGCACTGAAGGTGATAGGGGTTATTCTTACCTTTTGAAAAGATGCCTTGTAGGATACAATGACTCAAGGTTGTTTGAATTTCTAATACCTGTTGGTGCCATCTTTCTGAAAAGCAGGGTTAACTGTGGCACATGGATAAAGCTCGGGAAACGGGGGTTACTGGGGCTGTTCAGTAGTGGCTGTGACCTCATGAGAAGATTCAGCATTCAGGCATTAAAAAGCTGGATGTGAATTGCAGTTTCTGATGTTTACCACTTTACCTCATGTAAGGGTCTGAGGAACAGGCGATCCTTGCTAAGGACACCCGGGGCAGCGTGGGATCATTCCCTCGCTCCGGGACCGAGGGTGTGGGAGCCTGGGGAAGCAGGATGCTCCCTTTGGCATTCCGTGCGGGGCAGGCACAGCCGGGGCGCCGAGAGAGAACAAAGCTTCCAGCCGGGAAAGCGGGGAGCAGAATCCAGGAGAGAGCAACGCACCGGCCCGGGACTCAAACTTTCTGTGACACCGATCAGCCCGAGCGCGTTACAGCAACCGGGCCATCTCCGCCCGCTACAGCCCCGCGCTGCCCAAACCCGCACAGCCCGGGCACTGCCCAAACCAGCACAGCACCGGCACTGCCCATCCCCGTACGGCCCGGGCACTGCCCAAACCCGCACAGCCCGGGCACTGCCCAAACCAGCACAGCACCGGCACTGCCCAAACCCGCACAGCACCGGCACTGCCCAAACCCGCACGGCCCGGGCACTGCTCAAACCAGCACAGCACCGGCACTGCCCAAACCCGCACAGCCCATCCCCGTACGGCCCAAGCACTGCCCAAACCAGCACAGCACCGGCACTGCCCAAACCCGCACAGCCCATCCCCGTACGGCCCGGGCACTGCCCAAACCCGCACAGCACCGGCACTGCCCAAACCAGCACAGCACCGGCACTGCCCAAACCCGCACGGCCCGGGCACTGCCCAAACCAGCACAGCACCGGCACTGCCCAAACCCGCACGGCCCGGGCATTTCTCCATCCCCGCACGGCCCAAACCCGCACAGCACCGGCACTGCCCCATCCCCGCACGGCCCTGGGTACTGCCCAAACCCGCACGGCCCTGGCACTGCCCAAACCGGCACAGCACCGGCACTGCCCCATCCCCGCACGGCCCCGGGCACTGCCCCATCCCCGCACAGCACCGGCACTGCCCAAACCAGCACAGCACCGGCACTGCCCAAACCCGCACGACACGGGCACTGCCCCATCCCCGCACGGCTCCGGCACTGCCCCATCCCCGCACTGCCCAAACCAGCACAGCCCCGGCACTCCGCACTCACAATCCCACTCACGGCCCCGGCACTACGCACTCACATCCCCCTCATGGCCCCGGCACCCCACGCTCCCCATCCCCTCATGGCCCCGGCACCCCGCGCTCTCCATCCCCTCATGGCCCCGGCACCCCACGCTCCCCATCCCCTCATGGCCCCGGCACCCCGCGCTCTCCATCCCCTCATGGCCCCGGCACCCCACGCTCCCCATCCCCTCACGGCCCCGGCACTCCGCACCCCGCGCTCCCCACCCCTCAGGGCCGGCAGGGGCCGTGCCCGGCCGCGCTGCCCGCTCGGCCCCTCCGCAGCCCCCGCGCCGCGCTCGGGCCTCCCCGCCGGGCCGTGGCGGCGGCCGGGCCGCTCTCCGCAGGCGCGGGGGCTCTGCCGCAGCCGCCGGCCCTGCGCGGGGCGGGGGCTCCGCCGCGGCCGCCGTGCGGGCCCTGCCCGGGCTCCGTGAGGGGCGGGCGCCCCGCGCCCGCGGCCCCGGCCCCGCTCCGCCCGCGCAGGGGGCGCCGGCCCGGCCCGCGCCGCGCAGCAGCGGCCGCGCTCCCCCCGCGGGCCGGCGGAGGCGGGAGGCGGGAGGCGGGCGGGGGCCGGGCGCTGATGCCGGCGCTGCTGCCGGCGCTGCTGCCGCACGGCTCCTCGGCCCCGCAGCCCCGGCGCGGCCGCCCCGCGCGGGGCATGAAGTTGCGGCGGCGGCGGCGGCAGCGCGGCGGGCGGAGCGGGGCGGGCGGCCCCGGCCGCGCCTCCTCTGCGGGGCCATAGTCCGGGGCGGGCTCGCCGCGCCCGGCTGAGCGGTGCCGCTGCTCGCCAGCCCTCGCGCTCCGCTCGCCGCCGCCGTGCCGGGCCGGGCGCGCTCCCCGCGATGTGCGCGCAGCGGCGGGCGGCCGCCGGCCCGCTCCCTTAGCCCTGCCGGCAGCGCGGCGGCTGGCGGGGCCCACCGGGAAGTTTGATGGCTTCTTTGCGGAGAGTCAAAGTGCTGCTGGTGTTAAACCTGATCGCCGTGGCTGGCTTCGTCCTCTTCCTGGCCAAGTGCAGACCCATCACGACCAAGAGCGGCGACTCCTTCCATGACATCCATCCCAGGGCAGAAGTGACCAACTTGACAGCCCATGGCATCAGCTCCATCCAGGATGCAGTGCTGAAGAGGCTCTCGCTCCTAGAAGACATAGTCTACAGGCAGCTGAATGGTAGGAACGTTCTGCTCATTAATGCCTTCGGGGTAGAGCGGTGATGGTGAATCGGGCTCGGAGCAGGTGCCCGCCTTGCCTGAAGTTTGCATGACGGAGCCCTGCTCTCCCCTCTGTTGTTGTGCAAACGGAGTCTCAATGGAAGGGATCGATTTAGCATCTGATTTCCAAGTTCCGTGTGTGTCTAAAGCTCGGGGTACCTTGCACAGGATGGAAGGAAATGTTAATAACAGAATGCTGCCTTTCAGATGAATAGCGGCGGTCAGAAAATGAGCGGCACGATTTCTGCACCAAACGAGCCGGGTGTGCAGTGGGTGAACACGGGTAGGAGCAGCACAGGGTGTATTGATCGAGGGAATGGCTTTTACTCCCACCGAGCTGGGTTTGGAAAGGAGTTTTCAAATGGCTCAAGTGTGTTGCATCATTTGAGTGCAGAAGGTCAGAAAGCAAAAGGCACTTTCTCTAAGAAGTTAAGCAAACTATTCAGTATTTCCTATGGCTCAGCACTGACAACTGCTAATTAAAATCTCAAGTAATGCTTTTCTTTATAGCACAGAAAAGGGATTTCTATTAAAATCTCACCAGGTTCAGTAGTTCAGAGATGTAGAAAGGGAGTTTTAAAGATGCTGTGCAGGATAGAGAAGCACATTGTAAGGATATAAGAAATCTAGGTGAGGTATCTAATTAAAAATCTCACTTTGGAAGCTGATTTTTTTAAAAGTTGTTCCCCACAGATTCACAACTGGGGGTGTAATTTCAATCAAGGGTCTTGCTTATTTCTTCCAATCTCCGTAGCTTTAATCCCTGCAAGTTTCTGTGTGTGGGAACGAGCAGAGCTGGTGTTTCTGGCAGTGTCAGTGTGATTCCCTCTCCAAGTTTGGAATATGCCCCATTCTCTGCTGTGCTGAACCAAGAGCTGGTGTGTGCAGAGTCTCTGTGCTGAGCCCGAGCTGTAGCTGGTGTCACTTTGCACCCAGGAGGAGAGGCAGGTGCAGGGATGCAACGTGGCTTTCCCAGAGCGCTTGGCTCGGGCAGTGGCTCTGGGGACAGCACTCAGCTGAGGAGGAAAGTGTTACTGATGTTCCTACTTTATACTTTTGCATGGAAAAGCTCTCCTGCCTCTGCCTGGCACCAGGAGATGCTGAAGTGGCACTGGTGAGCGATAAACAGGGGAGAAGCATAAGAATAATGAGGAATAAGGCAGAAAGTTGAATGTTATTTGCAGTCAAACTGTGAAATTGCCTGCTTCTGGATCCTGCTAGGGCAGGAGTTTCCAGGAGGATTTAGGCAGCTACTTGGGCAATAACTGCAGCTCAAGGTAAGAGCCCTTATTCCAGCGTGCTGGACTAGGATAGGACAAGGATCGTGCAGCAGTCTGCCCTCCCTGCAGACACAGGGTGAGCTGGGGTTATCTCTTCCTGCCCTTCTGGAGGTTAACGTGGGGCTGTGCCCTGCCCCGGGGGCTGCTCTTGCCGGTGCCTGGGGCTGCTGAGAGGAGCTGCTGAGAGGAGCTGCAGGGGCAGCACAGCTCAGCGCTGTCCCCAGGCTGCTCCGGGCACGGGCAGCGCTGTCTGCAGCCTCAGTGCCGAGCAGCAGTCATGCACCTACACACCAGGGGAGGCAGAGACGGAATAGAAACGTTGGCATATCACAAACGTTTTCTCAGGGCAGGCAGAAAGCTGAGCACATAAATGTGACATCTTGTCTGGCCTCTGCATCCTGGGGTGATTTATAACAGCGCTGATCAGTCTGCCTGAAAAATAGCTCTGGCACAGCGCTTATGTAACTTTGGGTCAAGTGTATATTTGGTACGTGTGCTTTTGAGAGAAGCTCAGTGCTCTGAGGGGCGGCTGTGGGCTGTGCTTCAGCAGGGCTGGGGTTTACAGCAACCTGTGGGGGCCAGGTGAGCCCCATCCCCACCACCAGCACTGAAAGGAAACAGTCACCAGCACTGGGACAGCCCCCAGCACTGAGGATCAGGAGCAGCTGGACTGGCTTTCTTCCCACCAGGAATTTTCTGTGCCTAGATCAGCATTCATCCTGGGCACTTGAGGAACACCTAAAACCTCCTGCAGACAGGAGCTCACCATTTCTCTTTGAGTTTTGTGCTGGTGCCTCACAAGCCCCACCTTGCTTGGGCCAAGCTCCCTGCACAACGACCCGCTGAGTTAGAGATTTCTCTTTTGATTCTAAAAGGTCATGTTTCATTTGAAATCTGACCCGTGGTTTAGCAGCTACAAAATCATGTAATAAAGTATCCATAGGGTGGAAAGTGGAAAGCCTGCACCTCACAGAGCATTGGGAAGTGTTTGGCCAAAGAGAGAAGCTACAACCCAGCCTCGGTGCAGCCAGCTAAGGACTTCTCCTGCATTATAGCACTTGGCTGGATTTCAGTGGGAGTTGAAGCCATCTTTAAAAACCTGAATGTCTTCAAAAGATCCATTCTGTACAGATGAAATGAGCAATCTGATCATACCATTGCTGTGGGTTTGGTTTGTGAGTCATGTAGTGTAAAGCATATTGGAAATAACAGCTCTCGGTGGTGCAGCAGCCCTCATGTTTTATATGTGTGTATTTATTTATCTCTGTAAAGGTTGGCCATAAAAACAAGCTAAACATCTCTGCTTTGGCTCTGGGAAAGGAGGGATTTGACACAATCCTTCTGTCTGAAGGTTGTTTCTCTGCCATGTTCTGGAAATAACACACCAGGTGCCCTCTTACTCCTCTCTGGGCAGGAAGAGCTGTCCCAAAGGTGGCCCAATCTGCACATTTGCTTTGTCCTTTCTAGAAGCTGATTCTTTCTCTTTTGATTATTGCTGTCATTGCACAGGTTGTGTGGGGTTTGCTCTTTGCTGATCTGTAATTGATGCCTCCCACACACAGAAGTCTGAGGATGCCCTTTGGAATGAAGGGCTTTGTATGTGCAGGCACTGATCTGGGAATTCAGAGGATTTTTAATTTCTGCAGTCTCTTTCATGGGTGGAATTCTCTTGTCCAGCAGATGTCCAGAGAAAACTAAGGAAGGTCAAAAAGGAACATGTGTATTTTACTCTGACTGCTAACTATAGCTTGTCTTTTTGATCCAAGCCTGTTTCTTTTGTGTGCTGGCATTTACATAAGTACAACTTATGATCCGGATTATTTCCAACTTTATGAAGATTTGCACAAATGAACTTTGTAAACTTCATGTTTACTTCCAACTTTATGGAGATTTGCACAAATGAACTTTGCAAACTTTGTGTGTACAAAGAGGGAGTTTCTGTGCTGTGTGACCAGGTGATGAGCGGAGGGGAGCAGAGACTGACAAGGGACCTTCAGCATTTTCAGGATCTGTGTGCTGCCTCCTGGGAGGTACTGGGCAGTCTTCCCATTAACCCATCCTATTCCTCTGGGGCTGATATAGGAACCCATTAATGATTATGAGGAATTTGAGAAATTGGGCATTTATAAGACCCAAAGACAGCAAAGGTGGGCCAAGCTTTTAACATCCTAGTGGCTGGAGGGTGAGTGCCATGGCTTGAGGAAAGCTGGTGTTTGTGTCCAGTGTCCAAAGGTACTGTGAGACCCTCTCAGTGGGATGGGTCAGTAAATGGGTGCTGACATTGGAGAATTGCAGGAGGGAGAGAACTCTCAATAAACCCTGGGTTTGGGTGTGGGGAGCCAGCCCCTGTACCTGCCCTGTCTGAGCATCTGGAAAAGATATGAGCAGGTCACCTGTGCTGCTCACTGGGGACCTGAGGAACCTCCCAGGCAGCCACCTTCCAGGCTCTGTGTCCAGCTGAGGTCTGGCTCTTGGATTAAAGCCTCCAAGCAGCATGAAGGCTGGAACCTCCCTCCCTGGTGCTTTGGGTACTGGTGGATGGGGCAGATTCACAGCAGCAGCTGATTCCAGTAAGTGTTTGGCTGCCTGGCAGCCAACGTCACAGGGATGATGTGGCATCTACCTGAGCAGTGTGGAAAAACAGCACAGAAAGCCTGAACTTCAAGCTAAATACTGGTAAGACAGAGAACAGAAGGACATTGCTGACTCATCCAGAGCTCTTCTGTTAAATTTTATTTTGTGGTCTCTCAACAGGCTGGAGAATCACTGAATGGTTTGGGTTGGAAGGGACCCTAAAGACCACCCAGTTCCAGCCCTCTGCCATGGGCAGGGACACCTTCCACTATCCCAGGGTGCTCCAAGCCCCATCCAACTCGATTTATAAGATCAAGGAGAACTAAAGCCATTTGCAAATTGTTGTAAAAGAGAGAGCAGTGATGAAGGAGTGCTGAAGTGAAGCTGGCCAGAAAAGGGGTGAACAGAGAGGGCTTCTTCCCCTGTGCTAAAGAAACACACAGATTAAACTGCTGCTTTTACCAAATGTTAATGTTGTAAAGGAACTTTACATTCCTTGGGGGTGAAATAAGCCTGTGTTCATTTTTTAAAGCAGCCTGCATCTGTGCTTTTGCACATGGAATAATGTGAACTTGCTGAGGTATGGCCAAGTGCATGCTAGCAGCTCCTGTGTTCTGGCTGGGCTCTCATCTGCTTATCCAATTAGGAAATTAACTTTGGGAGGGTTGCATATGGACATGGAGGCCGATACTGAACCACAGCCCTCAGCACGGTGTTGCTAGCCTTGTAAAGTGGCACTTAATTAACTTAAAACACTTTGGAGATATGTGGATTTGCTTCCCATAAGGATAAGATAATGCTTATCTTCTCTAACACTTATCATCCTCCAAACACATTACAAACTTAGCTAACCACTGAGTATAGAAATTATATATGTAAATAAGGCAGATTAAAAGTGGTTTTATCAGCATTTGGGAGAATGTAATAGCACTACACCCACAGACTGGTAATATTAGGGTTTTAATGGGTAGGTAATATATTAACTTAAATGCACAGAAATTCCCTAATTAAGATAAATAACTAAGTGTAAATAACTGAGAGCAGGGAAAAGCTGTTTGTAGGCAGAAGGGCCCAAACTTTAATAATGTTATTGAGCTAAAATAGTTCTTTATACAAGCAGAGCCTTGGTGGGTGAAATCCTTTGATATAGGAAATGATGACGTGGAGATAAGAGATACACAGTGGGGATGTGGCTGCTGTGTTAACTGATGGTTGTCACACAGCAGCTGGGATGCTGCTTCCCTGTCTGTCCCGCTGCCAGGATGTTTCTGAAGTAGAAAATAACTGTATAATGTAGGACAGCCTTTACATGTTATATAGCAACTTGATGAAAATTGCCACTTTAACATTTAGGATATACCCAACAGATTTGGTTGCCATATTCTTTATTAGGAATAATAAAAATTATGCATTCAACACCTGATTTTAGAAGTTCTCAGCCTAGACTTCCTCACAGCAGGAGAGAGGTCTGCACAGGCTCAAGGCACCTGAGAGCTGCTGCCTGTAAATTATTCTTAGCAGGTTCCTGAGAATTGGGTTTGATACTGATCAAGGGATGAATAAAGGAAATACTTCTTAGAGAAATAATAGAGTTAAAAGGTGAAGCTTAAGATAGACATTGAGAAGCATCTGGAAGCTCAGACATTAATGTGACATTTAGTTTGCAACCCATCTGACAAGGAACTGATAGATAATTTGGGGGTTTGATGGTTGTTTGGCATCATGATCCAAATATTCCCTGACACTCACAATGAATGAGTCATAAGGCAGTAACACATTTGTCGTGCAGAGACAGCACAGGATTCATGGGATGCAACAGCAGTGACCAGAATACAGTGACAACAGTGGGGTTTTAGTTTTGCATATTAATTCAGGCCTCCCTGAAGGGAGAAACAGAACTTTCCCTGCTGGTAGAATTCACAAAGGTACATTAGATTTACAGTGCCTATTTAGTTGTGCAGCTGTGAGAAATATCTCCCCAGGAAAACTAAACACCCAGGAAGGTGCTGTACTTCTGTGAATGACAGTCCTGCTTGGGAGCCTCAGTCTGGATCAGGAGTGTCCTCTTGTGTCTCCAGGGAGAGACACTTGGAGTTGGATTTATTTGGAGAAGCATGGGTGTGTTGGGTTGATGTGGCCAGAAATGTGTATTCTGTCACCATCTGTTTGCAGCTGGGTGGGGCAGTGAGTTCCTTATCTCCGTGGCACATACCATCTGCTAATGGGCCATCTTTAGGATAAGGTGAAACAATCACCTTTATCTTTTCCACAACCCATCCTCCCTCCAGGAGATATCTCCTGTTAATGGCCATTGAGTCCCAAGGCATGACTGATAAAATTCCATCATCCCACTGGGAGATGCTCCAGCCAGGGGAGCAGCCAAGCCTTTCCTACCCAGATAAAAACTGAGATTTTGGACACCAAGGCACCTTCTTTCCACTGGATTCCAGAGGAAAGCCAGACCTTTCCACATCATCCCTGGAGCTTCAGAGGAAACTGCACCTTCTCCAGGAGCACTGCTCCAGCTGAACCACATCTGCCCCTGCAGGAGGATGCAGCCACCATTGAATGGGACTGTGCCAACACCCTGACTGACTGACGGGTGTCAGCTTGGATTCTGACTCTGGCAGGGTTGGGATTGTTCTGTGTAATACTGCATTGCTATTTTAATTGTCCTAGTCAAGAACTGTTATTCCTAATTCCCATATCTTTGCCTGAGAGCCCATTAATTTCAAAATTACAATAATAATTTGGAGGGAGGGGGTTTACATTCTCCATTTCAAAGAGCAGCTCCTGCCTCTATTGGCAGACACCTGTCCTTCACACCAGGACAATGGGCATCTAGAGACGTTTCAGTGCTTGGAGGCTTCCAGCTGCCACTCCAGAGGGCAGGACTCTGCCCATGGTGTTCTCCCCAAAGCATCCTGGACTCTCCAAACCCTTTGGGGTGGCAGCAGCAATTGCTGAGGACAGTCCTGTGCTTGCTGTCATGGAGATCTCCCCTCTTGACCAGGCAGGACTTTAGTTGGGTTTAGGCATGTGCTGTCCATGTGCTTGGATTTTGGGGAATCTTCTGGTGCATTCCAGGCCATCCTCTCTCCTTACCCTCCCCTGGCAGAGAGCACAAGTGTTGCTTATGAGAAAATGCAGCCTGTGAGAAACCCACCTGTTAACAGGGCACAACAAAGGGAAATGAGCCTGCTCAGGTAACCAAGGAGGTTTTAGTCATTTTGTGATTCACGCCACTAATTTTTGCCTAAAATGGAACATCTGCTCCAGATGTTGCTGGCAGATTGCCAGTTCCCAGCTCCTTAGACATGCCTGAGCCTGGGGTGTAGCTGAGGGCATTCTGCATTCTGATAGATTACATTTAAAAGGAAGGCTTATTTTTGGTAAGATGTCCTTACCAAAGTCTGCAAAGGGCTGTTCAAGCTGAATACTTGCAGTATTGACCCTGCTGTGAGTCAACAGCAGTGATTCAACTCCAGAAATGTACCGAGCAGCACAGAGATTATTTTTCCTAAACAGTTCTGGGACTACAAGCAAGTGTATTTTGCAGCCCTCAGTCCCCACGGTCAGATTTGTTCTAGAAATTGTTGAATGCTTTACACCTTATAGCTACAAGCCTTGCTATTTCTGCCTATAAATCTAATAGCTATCGACCCACATTCTGACATCCCCTGACGCTTATCTAAAAATAATGCAGGAATGATGCAACGAGACATAAAACTGTGAGGAGAGGGCTGTGCTGAGCTCCGGGTGCAGCTCAGGGCTCTGCTGCTTGGGTCCTTGGGGGAATGCAAAGTTGCCTGAAAAAGGAAGAAAATTCTTGGTGAGCTGGATAAAAATCACAGTTTTCATTTTCCTTTTTAAAATCTGATACTCGGCGCTGGCATGACACTCGCTGTGTAATGAATCCCAGTTCCTGTGATCCTGCCCTCTCAGGGATTCCTCCCTGGGAGTCACTCTGATCCCTGATACCCCAGAGAGAGATGCCAAGGGCTGTCTGCCATGTCCCAGCACTTGTTCTGCCTTGGAACAGCAAACACCGACAGCATCACCAGGTCTCGGCTGTGGGAGTAATCTGAGAACTGTGCTTTAATGGATTTGTTAAAAATAGGGATCTCCCTGGGCTCTGCAACCCAGGCTGGTGTGCAGGAGCACCATTCTTCCTGCTGACAGGGAAAATGAGAGATCTCTGGAGCTCTGGGGCTGTGTCACACACAGTCAATCAGCACACCTTCCCTCACAGCTGCTCTGCCGTGGTGAACATGGGGATTTCATTCCAGAGCAGTAAAACCACCAGTGTGATGTGTCAGCATGGGATGCTTGGGAAGGAAGAAGGGAAGAGGAATCCTTGGTCCCTTTCCTCTTTAGTACCTTATTATGTGCAAGTGGAAATTACTTAGAATCATAGACTGGCTTGAGTTGGGAAGGACCTCAAAGCCCATCCAGTGCCACCCCTGCCATGGCAGGGACACCTCCCACTGTCCCAGCTGCTCCCAGCCCTGCCCAGCCTGGCCTTGGGCACTGCCAGGGATCCAGGGGCAGCCACAGCTGCTCTAGGCACCCTGTGCCAGAGTGAGAGTGAAGAATTCCTTCCCAATATCCCATGTAACCAACCTGCCCTTTGTCAGTTCCTGTGGTTTGAGGTGTGAGTGCCCCCAGCACCTCCCTGACTCTGGAAGGGGAAGGCTCAGGCTGGGAAGAGCTGAGCTCTGCCATGTGCTGCCCCTGAGCATCCTTGATCCCTCTGACTGCATTCCCCAGCACCCAAAAGGGATACAGGACTTCTTTGCTCCCATCTCTCTCTGGAACAGCAGGGTCTTTCTGTGTTGGTGGGCCCTGGAAATCCAGATTGCTGTTCCTTGGTGTCTGAGTGCTGACACAGAAAGCAGAAAGCCATTACAAGAGGGAAACCAGCACTGGATTAACAGACACCAGTAGAGCCCCAGATGAATTATTCTGGGTGTTTCTTTGAGCTGCAGAGCCTCAGAGAGCCAAGCAATGTTTCTTACCTGCAGGTTGTCAGAATTTACTTAACCTTAGTTTTAATCTTCATTAGCTCATGCAGTATTTTGGGCAGGGTAATGGCCCACCATGGTTATGCCTGTTCTCAGAGCATAAAGGTAAAGGGAGAAGGTTAATTTTAAAATAACAATTAGATTCTCTTTCTGGGTCTTTGCCTATATTACACTTTAAATGAAATCATGAGGGCACTCACGTTCGCATCAAATTACTGCTAATTCTTCCAAAGTAGTTGCTTGATCACACTTTACAAACACAAAGCAGAGGAGGAGAATAAAAAAGTGAAAAGCCATTTAATGAATTTTAAAGCTTGCTTATATTTCATTATTGGATTTTAAATTTTTATTGACCTTTGTGTGATTTTAGTATTTGCTGCCTTCGGAGAGGTGGGGTGGAACACTGAATGCTTTAAATGGGTGGGAACTTAAACCCCAAATTCTGCTGGATTTTATTGCAGTATTTCCTCTTTCACTGACAAGACAATAACAGTAACAACCATTATCCTGGTGTAGACCACGTCATGCCTAGCCCTTTGTTGAGTGTAGCCCAAACACCATAATGTGAGATTTTAGTTTGCTGGAAGTTGTTGCTCTTGTCATCAGGAGGGACTGGTGTCACCACTGAGGGCAGCAGGATCCAGCAGGAAAGGCTTGGGGCTCAGTTTTAACTCTGATGTTCTGTGTGATACTCCAACAGTCACACAGAATAATATTAGAAAAAATATGTAAGTTAGGGATTTATGTTTCCTTATGTAGTTGTGAAGGGATGTCTCAAGGTCAAGAAGAGATGAGGTTTTTATGTGGGGAATGATAGAAGAACAAAGGAAACCTTGCAGACAAGTTTTGGTTATCTGAAGATACTTGGCACTGGCTTCAAAGAGGTGGGAACAGAAAAAGTGAGGCAGGAGAGATGCTGGGCATGCTTCTTCCTCCTTAGGGAGCCCCAGGCTGGGCCAGGAGGAGCACAGAGGGTCCCTGGTGCCACCTCCCTGCTCAGGCAGGGCCATCCCAGAGCACAGGGCACAGCACTGTGTCCATGTGGCTCTGGAATATCCCTGCTGAGGGACACTCCAGCCCCTCCCTGGGCACCTGCTCAGGGCTGGGCACTGCCCAGGGCACAAGTTGTGCCTCCTGTGCAGGGGCAGTTCCTGAGCACCCATTCCAAGGGCTGGGATGGAGCCTGGATGATTTCCCCTCCCTTGGGCTGTGACCTTGCCCAGTGGCCCTGACTGGTTCCTGTCCCTGATATTTGGTGTTATAAACCAGTGAGAAACAAGCAGCTCCCAAACCACTTCATATAAATCATGCAGAATGGGAAGACTGGGGGGAGGGAGAATTAAACCTAAAGTTATATTAATTCCCTGTCACTTTTGGATTTCAAACTCCTCTTGGTTTAAATCTGTATTAATTGCATGATGATTATGGTGAAGGGCAAATATGTTGGAAAATGAAATAATAGAATCATAGAATATCCTGAGCTGGAAGAGGCCCACAAGGATCATCCAGCCCAACCCATGGCCCTGCACAGGACACCCCAGGAATTAATAAAGCAATTATTAAAGGGACACAGAGAGGTTGTGGGAAGTTGGGGGAAGCAGAAGTTTCAGTTTGGAGGAGCAAGTGCTGCTGGTAGGACAGAGGCTCTTTGGATGGAGTCACAGGGTGAGCCTTGCCTGGTTTTCAGGCCCCTCAGGTGGAGGTCAGGAACAGACCTTTAGTCTGTGGAGAAATAAATGATTGATTTACCCTGGGGGATGAGGGGGTTGCTCTCTCTGGCACGAAGGGGAATGGTTCACATTGGGGCTGTTTGCTCAGTACTGTGTTAGGAGGGGACACTGAGTGAGGTGCATCCTGCAGGTGATTCATGGAGGTGCAGACACCCCTCAAAGCTCCTGCCAGGAGGGTCTGGAGGTAGTTCCTGCCTTTTGCAGTGTCTGACATGGGAGGTGTTGGGGGGTCAGGTCACATTGACTGGAGCTGCCTTTGGATCAAGCTCTGAATCAGTACTGACTTTTGGGGGAGTTTAGTCCCTGCTCTGACAGCCATGAAAGGGCTAGGCAATAAAATGGGATTTTACACTTTTATCAGCCTTTTCCTAGTAAGTTGCTCAACTTCCAAGTACTAATTAATGCTGTATTTCCTCCATGAATCTTCCTTCCTACTAATGCTGTCTGTCTGATCTGAGAGCAGCTCCAGACCTTGTAAATCAGAGCTGCCTGCCAGGCTGCAGTGGGGACAGAACAGGAAGGAGTAAAACTTAGACATCACATCCCCATTGGAGGCCTGCAGCATAATTTATGCTCTTTGTGTAGCTGCTTGGAAAATCCTGGAATTCCCTTGAATGTACAGCTCTTCATATCCAGAAACACCCAGCACCAATTCCAGAAATTCCAAAGAAATTTGATTTGGATATCCATATTCACTCCAAAACTACAGACCTGGGTGGAGACATCTCTGGTATTATTTTATTCTAAGGCAGCCCAGACTTTTCTAGCATTATTTTTATTTCCAGCTTTAATTTGTTTATACTTTTTCCAGTTAGACTGAGATGGTGAGACACTGTCAAGATCATGTTTATCTTTAATGCCATCAAACTGGTCCAAATGTTTCTGGGAAAGATGTGTGAAAAGACTCACAGAATGTCCAGAGCTGGAAGGGATCCTCAAGGACCATCCAGTGCACCAGGACACCCCAACAATCCCTCCCTGAGCATCCCTGGAGCAGGGTCCAAAGCTCCTGGAGATCTGGCTCTCTGTTCCATGTACCAATAACAGGTGTCATTGTCCCCATGGGGGGGCAAAAGGGGCTATAAAGGGAAAATGAGTGGAGTGGTTGAACTGGCAGCTCAAAAAAAAATGAGGCTGAGAAATCATGGGAGCAGAGAAGGGAGAGATGAGGAGGCTGAGATGGTGGAGGAACCTTTGGAATTGAGAGGGAGGGATGGGGCATGGGATGGAGCAGGGTGTCCAGGCAAGGAGCTTCAGGAATATTTGAATGTTGTGCAGATGCTTCTTTTGTCACAAGTCATGGAAAAAGGGCTCTCTGCAAAAAAAGTGTCTTTTCAACTCACTACTTTATATAAATGAAGTATAACTAAAAGGAGAGGTACTTCCAGAAGCCTTAATAGCAACTGTAGTCCTTGGAAGTTTGTTCTGGTTTGGTGATTCCAGAGTGAGCCTCGCTCAGGAGATGAGTGGGTGCAAAGCAGGGCAGGTATTATTAGCTGTGCAAAGCAAAACAATACAGTTGCTGTGGAAAAATTACAGGGTTTGTGCTGGAGCAGATATTTAACCTTTGTTTTTACAACTCCAGAAATGAAGCAGTTTGTTTCTTAATGTAGGTTTAATGCTGTGAGTGTGTGCTGACTGGGCTTTCACGTGGAATGGAAGAGTTGCTGGGCTATTAAAGTCTGGTTTAATGATCCCTTTTCCCATAACTCCTAATATTTGCCATTTACTAATTATGATGTTCCAAAGTAGTTTGCATTTGCAGTAGATGTTTTAAATGCTGCAGCTGTTTTAGTTTCAGGCTAGCTGCTGGTGACTTTTTTCTTTTTAAGAAGTCCTGCATATTATTGGGGATTTTTGGAGGCTGGCAGGTAGAGCTCACTTCAGAGTGTTCTTCATTAGGAGGATTTTGACACCCAGGCCTCCAGTGGAAGCAGAAAAATAGATGAGGCAGAGGAGCAGTGCAGAAGAACACAGAAGCTTTCTGTGAGCATTGTTTGTGGTGTAAACTCCTGTGAGTCAGCAAGGGTGTGCCCAGGGGTGGCTGATGTGGGGCCCTTTGTGATTTAGGATGTACTGCTCTGTTTGTTTGTTTTTTTAAACCCTTGGGATTTTCTGGTAGTTTTATAATAGAGGAAATGTGTCTGTTTGAGAGGTCACAGCCTGGGCAGCAGCTTCACAAGGAGACTGTGGGAATGAAAAGATCAGTGGTTTGTTCATGGCTCATTCTGCTGTTCCAAGGGACAGTGGGATGGGACAGGTGACCTCATTTATGGCCCCGAAGATGTTGTGAGGACACTGACCTTTGTGTGGGGTTTGCAGGGCAAGGTTTGGGCAGCAGGGGTGGCTCCTGTGGGGAGCTGCTGCCCATGTCCAAGGGATCCAAGAGCAGCCAGGGCTCCCAGGGAGATCCGTGGGGAGCAGAGATCCCCCTGCAGCCCCAGGAGCAGCCAGGGCACAGCAGGGGGGTCTCAAGAGGCTCTGAGCCCCTGAGAACCCCCTGCTGGAGCAGGGTCCTGGCAGCACCTGGGACCTGGGGAGAGAGGAACAAACAAACAAACAAACCTGGAACAGCTTTGGTGGGAGGACTGGAGACCCCACGGGAGGGACCTCACTGAAGGACTGAGCCCATGGAAGGACTGAGCCCATGGAAGGACTGAGCCCATGGATAAAGGGATCCCTGGGGCAGTTCCTGAAGGACTGAGCCCATGGATAAAGGGATCCCTGGGGCAGTTCCTGAAGGACTGAGCCCATGGATAAAGGGATCCCTGGGGCAGTTCCTGAAGGACTGAGCCCATGGATAAAGGGATCCCTGGGGCAGTTCCTGAAGGACTGAGCCCATGGATAAAGGGATCCCTGGGGCAGTTCCTGAAGGACTGAGCCCATGGATAAAGGGATCCCTGGAGCAGTTCCTGAAGGACTGAGCCCATGGATAAAGGGATCCCTGGGGCAGCTCCTGAAGGACTGAGCCCATGGATAAAGGGATCCCTGGGGCAGTTCCTGAAGGATTGAGCCCATGGATAAAGGGATCCCTGGGGCAGCTCCTGAAGGACTGAGCCCATGGATAAAGGGATCCCTGGGGCAGTTCCTGAAGGACTGAGCCCATGGATAAAGGGATCCCTGGGGCAGTTCCTGAGGGACTGAGCCCATGGATAAAGGGATCCCTGGGGCAGTTCCTGAAGGGCTGAGCCCATGGATAAAGGGATCCCTGGGGCAGTTCCTGAAGGGCTGAGCCCATGGATAAAGGGATCCCTGGATCAGTCCCTGGAGAACTCTCCCCTGGGAGGGACCCCAGGCTGGAGCAGAGCAGTGTGAGGAGTCCAAGCCCTCTGGGTGAAGGAGCAGCAGGGACAAGGTGGGATGGACTGACCACAGCCCCATTCCCATCCCCCTGAGCCTCTGGGGAGGAGGGAGAACAAACCAGGAGTGATGTTGAGCCTGGGAAGAAGGGAGGGGTTTGGAGAAGGTGTTTTAAGATTTGGGTTTATTTCTCAGTTTCCTGCTCTGATTTGATGGGTAATAAATTAAACTGATTTCCCCCATCTGAGCCTGTTTGCCCATGGCAGCAGCTGGTGAGGGATCCCCCCCTGCCCTTATCCCAGTCAGAGCCTTTCCCTGGGTCCTGTCCCCCTGCCCAGCTGAGCAGGGCAGTGACAGGGGGGCTTGGTGGGCACAGGGTGCCCAGCCAGAGTCACCCCACCACAGCCTTATTGTGTGAGCGACCTCCCTGCACAGCAGAGCTCAGAATGCCAGAGAAGTGGTAAAAAATCCCCACTAGTAAAGTGTGAGTTAGGCTGAAGCAGTACTTGAAGGAAAAAGGAAAAGCTACTCAGAACTGTTGGGATGCTCTGCAAGCAAGGCAGAGCACCCTGTTAACTCAGCTGTCTGTTCCCTCTGTGTGTTATTTTACCTTGTATTTTACTTGTGTTGGTTTTTTTCTTAATCCCATTTTTCAATCACCTTCGCCAGAGGCAACTCCAGCTGTGACTTGACAGCTGCTACTGTCTTCTCCAGCATGTGCTGCCAAAATCCCAGTTGATTCTGGGGCTTAAGGCACAGTGCTGTCTGTTTTCTGTATTTCTGCCTACTATGAAATCATACATATTAATATTAATCATGCTCTCTCCAAATTCAGAAGCCTCCAGGCCTATTGCAATTATGGGTGTTTTTTTTATTTAGTTTTTGGCAGGTGTGCCCAGGCAGTAACACAGCTCTGGAGCTTTGGGGTTGGGTGGACTCAAGTCTTGAACTAAAACCTTAAACTCTTAAGGAAGTTTGAGTGTGAGTGAAAACTTGGAATACATTCTCTCCACTTGACATGCTGTGAAATAACTCCTTGACTTGGCAGCAGGGGCTGTGGTGCCAGGGGTGGGATGTGCTGCAGGACCCTGTGCTGAGCATTGGGTGTGATTCTCACACACCTGCTGTGGGTGCCTTTGAGCTCATTTCCCACTGCTTTTAGCTCCAGGCTCCCTTCTGCAGTCTAGAGGGCAAAATGCTGCTGCTCTTAGAGGCAGAATCTGACCTGAAGCCTGCACTCCTTCCCAAAAGTATTAAAACAGGAAGAGAGATTTTACTCTTCCCTGCTCCTTCCATGGCATTTCTCACACCTGCACGCTGAGCCTTGGCTTAAAGCCTTAAGAGTTGAAACCCAAAGAAGTTGGGGAGGGGGAAAAAAAGCTGATCCAGGAATCTTCTGCCTGGATCAATGGAGCAAAAGAACAGGCTGAAGTTGCACAATTGGGAGTCAGGAGAAGTTTGCTCATGTGCTGTGTCAGGAGCTTGTACAGGCGATTATCTTCAGAGGTGCAGAAGGCAAAAGCTTTTCCAGTCTAAGGAACTTCTTTTTTACTTGAGTTTTAAAATGCTGATTTTTAGTTTATTTTTTAAAACAAAATTGCTGATAGGGGCATTCGAGTAATAATGAAATTTTTGTGGTTCATTTTCTTTGACTCAATTTTCAGATGTTACTACATGAAACCTTTCCAGGGTTTGCCCCCTGTGAGCACAGGGATTCCTTTTCCTGCCTTTGGCTGCATTCCTTGCACTCTCCCACTCAATCCTGCCAGGCCCCCTGAGATCCCAAAAGGAGCTGGGGGGAGCAGCCTGGGGTGCTCAGCCTTGGAGCACAGCTCAGCTCCCCAGGTGTCCCTTGTCACCTGTTCAGTGACCAGGGATGGAATTGGAAGCAGCAGGAACATGTTCTGTGAGTGCATGGGCACAGCTCAGGAATTCCCTTATTCCTTGAATATTGCCTGGGAGAGCTGGGGGTGCTCACCTGGAGAGGAGAAGCTCCAGGGAGAGCTCAGAGCCACTTCCAGTGCTGAAAAAGGCTCCAGGAGAGCTGGAGAGGGACTGGGGACAGGGATGGAGGGACAGTTCTCAGGGAATGGCTCCCACTGCCAGAGGGCAGGGATGGATGGGATTTTGGGCAGGAATTGTCCCTGTGAGGGTGGGCAGGGCTGGCACAGGGTGCCCAGAGCAGCTGTGGCTGCCCCTGGATCCCTGGCAGTGCCCAAGGCCAGGCTGGGCAGGGCTGGGAGCAGCTGGGACAGTGGGAGGTGTCCCTGCCATGGCAGGGGTGGGATGGGATGAGCTTTAAGGTCCCTTCCAACCCAAACCTTTCCAGGATTCTGATACCACTGGCAGGGTTTAAAAGCCTGCACCAAACCTGGATGTTGTTCTGAGGAGCTGGCCCTGCCTGCATCCCTTCATGTGGGGAGGCTTGGAAACCCCAAGGAGCTCTGGTTCCATCACTGCAGGTGTAAGCTCTGCTCTTTGCAGGGATTTTAGCAGGGTTAGGATCAGGCTTTGCTCATGAGCTTTATTAATTGCCAGTATGAATTGGAATGCTCTGTGCTAGGCTAACATAATAAAAGGGTAGGGCCTAATTTTCAGGCTGAAATTGATGTAAGCTGGGCTTGTCTCATGTGAGTCCCTTGAGCTTTTTCAGTCTAATTCAAGAGATTTTTTTTTTTCCTTCTTTCTTCCCCTTGCTAGGTCATGAAGAGCCTTTGTATTCCATTTGCATTGTGTTACCTGTCAGGGACATGGGCTTGTAGCTGTGGGCCACATTCAGAACTACCTGGAGGGCAGACACCTTCCAGCTGTCCTTTGTTTCTGTGGCTCAGGTTGGTTTTTCTGACAACTACGGACATTTTCATATTTATACTCATGACAGAAATAAATCAAATTAGTCTGAAATCTGCCTTTGCTCTGACAATGCTCTGCACTTTCCTTACTTTCAGGAGATAAGGAGATGAACAAACCTGCTTTGAAGATGAGCTGATTTCCATAGCAGGCAGAGTGACCTACTTAAAGGGAGAGGGGGAGTGAGCAGGGCTGGGAATGGGCTCTTTATTTATTTATATAATCTCCAAGTGTCTGTATGAGCTCCCCTGGCTGAGGCCTCTCCTGACACTCACCTGGCAGTGCCTGAGAATGGAGCTGAGCTTTGTCCTGCAGAGATCTGCTGTGTCTGACCAGCCTGGCCTGGGGGCTCTGGTGCTCTGTTGGGTTGATGTGACCAGAAATGTGAATTCTGTCCCATCTGTTACCCCAGCTGGGGCAGTGACCCTGATCTCCTGCACACATTATCTGCTCATGGGCCATCTTTAAACCAGCTGGGCAATCATCTTTATCTTCCCACAGCCCATCCTCCCTCCAGGAGATATCATCTGCTGCTGGCCCACTGAGTCCCAGGGCATGACTGATAAAATTCCATCATCCCACTGGGAGATGCTCCAGCCAGGGCAGCAGCCAAGCCTTTCCTACCCAGATAAAAACTGAGATTTTGGACACCAAGGAACCTTCTTTCCACTGGATTCCAGAGGAAAGCCAGACCTTTCCACATCATCCCTGGAGCTTCAGAGGAAACTGCACCTTCTCCAGGAGCACTGCTCCAGCTGAACCACATCTGCCCCTGCAGGAGGATGCAGCCACCATTGAATGGGACTGTGCCAACACCCTGACTGACTGACGGGTGTCAGCTTGGATTCTGACTCTGGCAGGGTTGGGATTGTTCTGTGTAATACTGCATTTCTAGTTTAATTTTCCTCGTAAAGAACTGTTATTCCTAATTCCCATATCTTTGCCTGAGAGCCCATTAATTTCAAAATTATAATAATTTGGAGGGATGGGGTTTCCATTCTCCATTTCAAAGAGAAGTTTCTGCCTTTATTGGCAGACACCTGTCCTTCAAACCAGGACAGGTGCCATCATCCCCACCAGGATTTTGGGAATGTTCATCTTGGCTTCACACTGGGGGGAATCTGCCAGGTTGGCTCACTTCAGTGAGGGGGAGCAGACTCACTTTTGGGTCTTGAGTGTCACGCTCAGAGCACAGAATGCTGTGGTTAGGACACTGCTGGGAGCCAGGAATGCAGCCCTTTCTTAGGCTGCTCAAGGACAAGAAATTATAACAATGATTAAACACCTGCTGGAGATGGCTTGTTTTGCAGAGAGCATGTTTTCAAAGAGGTGTTGCCTTCTTGGAGCAATGAGCTTCTTTTGTTTTATTTTGCTCAAGCTACCCTATATAAGTGTAGTGTTTCTTTAAATAAAGCTCTGTTTGCCTTCTCCATGACACCAAGATGTTGCATTATCCTTATCCTCCTATAGCCAAAACGCAACAGAACTCCTCTGTGGGGAATTGCCAAAGGGCTCTGGAGATCCAGGGGTGGCCCAGGGGATGGCTTGGAGCAGCAGGGGAGAGCTGAGGTGTGTTTGCTCCTGGTTTTGCACACATGGAGTGGACACTGCCTGGCTGGGTGTGGGCTTTGTGGGCTGTTCTCTTTAAAATGGGCTCTCTCAGTGATAACCTGTGTGTGGTTGGGGTCAGGTGCCACCCTAGAGGGGGACCTAACTCTGCAGAGCAGTGTCTGCAAGGCCAGTGCTGTCCCTGGCTGTCACAGAATCATCACAGGGGGTTTGGGGCCAAAGGGACACCTTCCACTGGGCTGGGCTGGCTGATGTGCATCTGGATGAGAGTGACCATGGTGACACCAGCCATGGAAATGCATCCTTTGTACCCCAAGAGCTGATGTTCCTGTCCCAGGGGGTTTGGGAGCTCCCCTCACTCAGGTGCTGAGGGCTGCTCTGCCCTGCCACTGCTCCTTCCTGGGCTTGTGTCATCTCCACTTGCATCACCTGCAAAATAATATCTCAATCTAGAGTTGGTGCAGCTCAGGCATTGCAAGAAACTGTGATGATCTGAGCTTTCACAGGCCCAGAATGGGTGGATATTAGTGGTTTTTTATTTTTAGATTAATTAGATGGACACTCCTGCATTTCCAGGGTGATGTTCTGAGTGTTCAGGCTGTTGGTTGGAGCTGCTGGCTGGGACAGTCTGGTCTGAGATGTTTGTGTTTATGTAGAGATGAAGATTTGTTCATTTAGGCAGAGAAGGCACTTAAAATTTTCTTACCCTGCAGAGGGACACATTTAGTAAGAACAGTGTGTCAGGCTGTCTTTGCCTGAAATCCCTTCCCTGTGGGTAGCTGGGTTTCACTGGAGCCATATGCTGAGTTAACAAAGCCCATCAGGAATTCAGCAGGATCTGGGAACTAAGTTAAAAATCAAGCACTGATGAACAGGTGAAAAAAGCCTGTTCACAGTCACCTCGGGGCATTAGTGCTCCTGTAACAACTTTGTTCTGTGCAATTACTGTCCCCTGTTGCTTTTTAATAACATTTCTGTTTCTCTGAGTCAAAACTCAGCTCCTCTAAACTTCCATCCTTCACTAGGAACAGCAAATCTGTGAAGTCTGGAGGAAATCTGTGGCCTGCTTTAAGTAACATTTATACAAAAAATAAGTTTATTGACTCAATGCAGAGAGGAAACCTCAATAGGATGAAGAACTTCTTTCCATGGAGGGCAGCAGAGCCCTGGAACAGCTGCCCAGGGAGGTTGTGGAGTCTTTGGAGACATTCCAAACCCACCTGGATGTGTCCCTGTGTCACCTGCTGTGGGTGGTCTCCAGAGGTCCCTTCCAACCCCAGCTGTTCTGGGCTTCTGTGAAAATGTGTGAACTGGGGAGGTGCAGTGAGGAACTGTATCTTGGTGGGCTTTTTTTAATTCATAATTTCAGAGTTCACCTGTCCTCAAGCTCACCTGCCTTTTTCCCAGGGTAGAGAGTCCCTATAAAAGCACATTTTTAAAATCTTTGCTATCCTATTGCTTTGTGTTGCTACATTTTTTTCTCTCTCTCTTTGTTTTTAACTGGAGCTGCCCAGAGCTGCACCCAGTGGTCTGAAATTGAGGGGGGGATGTTTGGGCCAGATATTGCACATTCAAAGACATTCCTGTGTCTGTAACTCTGCTAGTGATGCAGGAATTACTGTTAATTTCTGCTCCTGAAGTGTTCCAGGGTTCAGATGGACAGGACACTCACAGAAATGAACCTGAATGGCTCCAGTGCTTCCAAATCCTCCTTGTCCCACCCTCTGTCCAGAAGGAAAGGCTGGAAGATGTTCCAAGTCCTTCTGCTGCTTCACAGGGTCTGTAGAGCCTCAGTGTCTCAGAAAATCACAGTAAACTCTGAAACCCAACCCAGAATGACACAGCCTTGAGGAACAGCCACTTGTGGAACTCCAGGCCATTAATGTTGTCACCATCAGGATTTCTGGGGTTCTTAGGAGCTGGTGTGACCCTGCACCCCAAGGATGTTCCTTACCTGTGGTCAGTGGGGCTGCAGAGGGGTTTCCCCCCTTTTCTCTGAGTGTGCACCTTGTGCAAGTTTGGAAGTTCTCTCTGGGCAGAATTTTGATGGTTTGTCCTCATGCCAGGCTCCATCCTCAGCTCTTCCTCTTGCTCAGTGATCCTTGCAGCTTTTCCAGTCCCACATGCTGAACTCTGCTGCTGATGCCAGACAGCAGCAAAGCTGTGATTTATTTTTGGGAGCAGTTGTATTTAATGTGTGTGTCGATAGGATGCACTTCAGATCTGCCTGTCCTGACGCTGCAGAGTGTAAACAACCCAAACAGAAATGGAAAACCTTTTACAGCCTCCTTCTGTGGCATTAAAACCAGTGCTGTCTATGGGGGGAATTTAATGATTCCTTTCAGAAAGATTTATTTTGGTATAATATTTTCAAAAGCTCACTTTAATCTGCTCAGCTGTTGGAGAGCAAACAAGACAATGCCTTCCCCAGACATTTTGTCATTTGATTGAACAGTAAAACAAGTAAGTTCTATTAAAAATCTCATTTTTGCAGAGCACTTAGAGAATTATATAATTAAGAAATACCAATGAAGTAGTTCAGGCATAGCCCTGGGTGGTCTGTTTGAGGGGTGTAAAGTGCAGGGGAGTGTTTGATGTCCATGGCTGCAGTTTCAGGGTGGGATTCAGTGCTGGGGACTCTCTGCCCTCAGTGCTGGCCCCAGTCCCTCTGCTGTCAGGTGTGGTCAGGACCAGGTTGTCCCCCTGAGCCCCTCTCAGGGAGCAGAGCCTCTGCAGGAGGCAGCCCCAGCCTGAGCTGCAGAGGATTGATGCTCCAGGATGCAGAGATAACCCCTGCTGCTCCCAGGGTGGAGCTTTTGTCTGCTCATCAGTCTGGTGTTAACCTGCCAGGGCTGTCAGAGCCTGCAGGGAGATGGAGTGGGAAGCAGGAACTCCTGCAGGGAAGCTCTGTAGCTCTGTGTGTTCAGGAGTGTCCTGGTGAGATGCAAAGAGCTTGCACCAGGTGAAAACATCTGCAGCAAAATATTGTTACACTGGCAGTGTCTGTCCTGCCCACAGAAGGGTCCAAAAAGCTGCTCAGGTTCACTGGCAGTGAGGGAAAGGAGAGGTTGGGAAAGGCAGGACATTGCCCAAATATCCAAAGTTTCCCATTCCTAAAACAGGATGTTTTCCACTCACCAGAAAGCCCCTTGAGAAGAGGGAGGGAAGTGACCCTGGCCCATGTCAGGATTAACTCTGGGAAAGGCTGTCCTGAAAACAGGACTTGGATTGGTACAGACTGGGGAATGCCTACGAAGAGAATCAAAACTGAAAGCTGGTTTATCCTTTGTTATTGTAGAGCTCTCTTCAAATAGGTGGTGAATGAGAGCTTAGATTTTAGGCTTGTAGCCTCTTGCCTGGAGCTGAAGGCAGTTTGCTGTGGATGATTTTGTTTTGGGTGGCTGGGAGCCCTTTTCCAAGTGTTTGTGGCCCTCAGCCAGCAGTGCCAGCACAGCAGTCTGGGATCAAGGGTACCCAGGGCTCTCTGGGACACTGGAGCTGCTCCCATGTCACAGCTGTGGGGTCTCTCCTAGGGCATGATGCACATCTGGATGAAGAGCTACCACATCTGAGCCCTTGCTGGGGGTCAGCAGGTCCTTTGCTCTCAGTTCAGTTGTTCTGCTCTGTGAACAGATTATAAAGTACAAGGATTAAGCCTGGGCTTTGAAACCTAAAGCATTACTGTTATCAGTTGCTCCATGTGGATGGCACTGGACAGAAGCTGCTGCTGAATGCCCAGAGTTCTGTGCTCAGGGCTGGGAGCTGGCAGGGCTCCAGCCACAGGGAGGGAAAATGCACCAAGAGCTGAGCAGTGATGGTGCCAGTGTCCTTTTTGAGAGGTGCTCATCTGTGCCACAGGACAAAGCCATTCTGCTGGGGGTGGCAGTGCAGACCAGGCAGTGGAGCTCTGGGGTGCAGCTGTGGGAGATGAACAGATCCTTGTGTGCAAACCCAGCGTGTTTCGTGCCTGTCTGCTGTGGGAGTGGAGCTCCCAGAGCGCCAGGCCCTGAAAAACCCTGGAAATCATCTTTTCTTGAGGAAATTAATTAACTAGATGTTTTTCCTAATTCGTGTGGACTGACAGTTTGTGCTGTTGCATATGGAGCTTCTGCCTCACTGAACCTTTTGATTCCCTCCCTCTTGCTCTGGTGCAGCTCCTGTAAAGCTCCTGCAATTCCTGGGCTGGGAACTGCTGCCTGCAGCCCCTGCTGCCTGCCAGAGCACTCAGCCCTTTCCTTGGGTGCACATTAACGAGCCTTCCCAACCTTCTGCAGCCCTGGAATGGATAAAGAGACACAAAATGACACAGACACCTTATTGATGAGGAGAAATGTTGGATGCAGCCACTTCCAAAGGGTCAGAGCCACTGGGATGTCCCTGAGCTGTGCTGGGGCTGCTGGGCAGGGTGTTTCACCTGGACTCTGGAAGAAGGGAGGGCAGTTTTAAAGGCTGCACTCTGGAAGAAACTGGAGTCAGAGAGAACATCTCTCTCAGGGGCAAGAGGAGGAGCAGGTTTGGATTTTGAAAAGAAATCCTTGTGTGGTGTTTCTGCCCTTTAAATGGTCTGAACTGCACTTGGTGCAGCTGGATGGGACCTTGCTGATGTGACCTTCCAAAGGGACAGTGGGGCTGGTGTTTCCAGGACATCCCAGAGCCAGCAGGGGGACTGACACCAGTGCAGGGAAAGGAGCAAAGGCAGCTGAGCCCTCCTGAAGTGTAAAAAGTGAGAGCTGGAACATGCAAACCCCCAAGAGGAACTGAAGTGAAAGATCTGGGATGCAGCAGTGCCCAGAATCTTCTCTGGGTTTGGGGGTGAGGAGATAAGGAGCATGTTGATTATTTAGGGTGGTTTAATTTTTGTTAGGTTTCAGGTTTTTGGCTGGTTTTGTTGCCATGTGGCCTGGTGTGCAGCAGTGGTAAAGGGAGTCAGCAGTGGTGCTCAGCAGGGGGAGGATTTGACTTCCACTTGAACATCTTGGAACCTCTTTGTTTAAAAAATTCAATCTCCTTGTTTAAAAAACCTGGTAATTTAAACTGGTAAACATTGTACCCAGTTCTGTACAGAAGCAAACAGGGAAAGCTGTCAGACAGCAGATCTTCACTTTTTAGACTTTTTTAGATTTTCAAATGTCATTAGTACTTGTTGTCCAAGTTTGCCTTGGTAATTGCTGAGGTTTTTGTTGTCTACATGTGGCATTTCTGGGATCCTTCTGTACCAAGCCAGTGATAAGCAGCTTCCCTTTGGCAAGAGGTCCCTGCATCCCTCCCACTGCTTTCCCTTTATGGCTTAATTCCCTGGGCTTTGCCACACTTTGATTTTATTTCATGCCCAGCAGCACGAGGTCTCCAAATCGTTTACGTCTGTTAAGCAAACATCTCTTTCTGGGATTGATGTTTTAATTTAATAAACCCCTTCCTAATGGGGGTCAGCTGCAGCTGTGAATTTGTAATGAGTTTGTTGGGAGCCCTTTGGAAGGGCAGAGCCTGCAGGTGCTGGTTCAGAGCCTCTGCAGGGTGATGTGGCAGAGGGGTTCACAGTGAGTGAGCTCCTTGTGTTGGATCAGCTGCTGCTGCCTGAGCCCCGAGTTTGCCCTTCCATGGATCCCAGGAATGCTACAGGACCCAAATAAAGGTGGCTCAGAGGCTCAGTGTGGATCCAGCTGCAGACAGCAAATATGTGTGGAAAGGTGTTGTGTATGACAAAGTAGAAGGAGCTGTGTCTAGGAGCTTAGCTAAGGGATGCTCTCCTGTAGCACACATGGGAGATTTGCCCTCAAATGCTTTGGAATCACAGAATTGTTCAGGTTGGAAAAAAGCCTGAAGATGATCAAGCCCAGCCATGGGCCGAGAGCACCCCCATGTTCCCCATGAACAGCATCCTCAAGTGCCACATCCACGTGGATTTTTGCACGTGGAAGGGAAGGAGACTTGGCTATTTCCTTGGGCAGCCCCTTTCAATGCTTTATAACTCCTCCCGTGAAGAAATTCCTCCTAAAATCCACCCTGAGCCTCCCCTGCCCAGCCTGAGCCCGTTCCCTCTCCTCCTGTCCCTGTTCCCTGGAGCAGAGCCCGACCCCCCCGGCTGTCCCCTCCTGTCAGGGAGTTGTGCAGAGCCACAAGGTCCCTCCTGAGCCTCCTTTTCTCCAGGCTGAGCCCCTTTCCAGCTCCTCAGCTGCTCCTGGGGCTCCAGCCCCTTCCCAGCTCTGTTCCCTGCCCTGGACATGCTGCAGCCCCTCGGGGTCTGTCCTGCCCTGAGGGGCCCAGCACTGACCCCAGGATTCAGGCTAAGCCACCAGTGCCAGCACAGGGGACAGTCACTGCCCTGGTGCCATTGTCCCTTTTGGCCACCTGGGCACACCTGGGCTGTGTTCAGCTGCTGTTCAGCACCTCCCCAGCTCCATTTGCAGCCCCTGCCCCAGCCTGGAGCACTGGCTGGGGAATGCTCAGATCACACAGATGGAGCAGGGCTGGTGCTGTCCCACAGACCCACCAGAGACACTCCAGACCAATCACTTGGCTCATGGGAGCAGGTCCAGGGCAGGAAGGCAGAGATTCCCAAGGGGCACTCAAAGCCTTGGGATAATTCACCTGTTGCTGGGCATCAAACATTTTCTCCTCATTCCAGGGGGTCAGAGAAGCCTGCAGAGGCAGATTGCTGCTCTGTGTCTGTGTTTATCCAGCGTGTGTGCAAGCCAAGGAGCAGCAGTTGTGGTGTGCTTTGTGTCTGGTGGAGTTAATTGGGGTCTTGTTTGTTTGCTGAAGCAGCACAGGAGAATCCCAGGCTCTCAGGACACAAGGCACAGAGATTTTGTGTAAATTATAGAAGATACATGTATTAGTCAGTATATTCTTTCATGTGTCCTTTCCCATCTTTGCTGATCTGTAATAAATCTGTGTTTTGGAGACCAAACAGAGGCATGAAAAATCTCACACTATTAGGTTTTTAATAAGTTCTCCCTCGAGGCTTTAATTTAATTTTTCACTTTAACATGCTCTGTCCTACTGCTGGTCCCTTCCCTTTGGTAACATTTTAAAGTGTGCTTCCTTTGCCAGACTTTTCCAAATGGATTTGGGATGGAACATTAGGCATCTGATTAAAGTTTGTTTTCTTTCCCCCCACATCTTCCAAAGAAAATTTTGGCTTTTTTCTGAAGATGGACACAAATTTCTATTACAAGTCAGTGAACTTCATTTACACTGCATTGAACTATTTTGCTTTGCTACCCTCCTGCCAGCTCTCACCAGGGCATCTCTGGTGAGACTTGCAGCAGAGGAACCAGCTCATTCCTTTGGCTGTGCTGCCTTCTGGGGTGTAAAATCCCTGTAACTTCTGGTTTTATTCATGATGGCTGTCCTGGACCCATTTTTGTGTTGAGTTTCCCCTGGAGGCTTTACCTAGTGAGGTTTTACACCTTGTATCTTGACATCTTCACTCTTCATGTCATCCTCCTCTTCCTTCCTAGTTCTCTTGCTCTCATTTTCTATTTTTTAAAATTTATATATATATATATATATTTTAAATTTATTTGTCCCTGTTATTACAGTATCTGTTGGAGTTGTGCTTTAGCTCAATCTGGCTGAAACTTCAGCAAAGGGTTCCCATCCTGCAGAGCTCCACTCTGCCTGCAGGGCTGGCAGGGAGCAGGGAGAGGAGCAATGGGATGGCAGAGCAGTCAAAAACAGCTCAGCCCTGACTGGAGGACACTTAAACCAAACCTGAGCTTGCAAATGTGTCATAACTCCTCTGATTGGTTTGACTGCTGGTACCCCAGGTTATGGAAAAGGATTCTGGATGCTCCATGTTACCACCTACTGACCCTCCCCAGGCATCTTCCCTTCTCTGGAAACACTGATAGACTCCAGTGAGAATCAGGCTCCACTCAGGCTGGAGCTGTGCACTGAATAACTTGTTCAGGGCTGAGGGAAAGCTCCTGCTGAAACCAGGATCCTCTGACTGTGAGGGGTTGGTGCTTCCCTGGGCTGGCCTTGTATTTCTCTATTAAGGACATGTGATTATCCTGGAGTGAGAGGCATTGCTGTGCTGAGAAATCTCTGCTCAGGATCTCCAGCCTGAGCCATTATCATGAGAAGAAGGCATTTCTCCCCTTCTGTGTATTAGGGACATGTTGTGACTTTGTGGAATCACTGCAGGAGTAAATGATGTATGAAATGAGAAATCTCTGCTCCGTGTGTGCAGGCACAGCCAGGGCTCTAAAACCTTCAGCTCAGAGGCAGCCAAAAAAATCCCTGAAGTGTCCAACATGACTCTTCTTGTAAAACACCTCCTACTAGGTTTGGTTTAATGTTTTTTCCTTACTCACAAGTCTTGAGTGATCATTACAGGGAGAGATGTCCATGCCCAGGATGGAGAGAGCTGTGTGCACATGAGGAGGCTGTTTCCCTGGAAGTCTGTAGCAAAGAAGGGATGCTCCTCAGCTTGGGAGGAAGTTCTTGTTCCTTCAGAGCCCCTTATATAAAACTTCCTTCTGTAGGCATCCTGCCTTGCTGCCTCCCCAGCCAGCTGAGCTGGGCACACTGTTACATGCAATCAGTGCTGTGCAGCTTCCTGGCTTTTATTGTCACATGTGGATAAAGCCCAAGGCTGAGGTTCACTCTGCTCACTGACATTCTGTCCTTGTAGTGATTGTGTCGAGATAGACTGGGCTGATAACATCATAGTCCTTTATGAAAAAATTCTTCTGCCTTCTCTCAGGCAGCTCCCCACAGCACTGACTCCTCTCCTCTCTGCAAGCTTCCTTCTTCATGACTGGCTAAACCTCAGCATGTCCCTTTCCTGGCCACCTAACCCTATCTGTCCCTTGCAAAACCACATGTCCCTGCTTCCTCACAGCCAGCAGGCTGCATCCCAAACTGCAGCAGGCTCTGGATCTCAGGCTTCAACTGCTAGCCCACTCTTTTGTAACCCTGATCCTCACTGGGCAGGCAAGGCTGTTTCTACTCCTCAGTAATCAGTACAGCAGTAATTCATTGGGAAGGATTGCCTCCAACACTATCCTTACAAACTGTTCTTCTACATGTCCTTCCCTGGGCCCCCCGCCCTCCTCATCCCCTCAGGAGAGCCTTGGGTGGATGGATCAGCCAAAAGGCACGAACTCCTCACACTGGAAAACATCAGCAACAGTCTTTAGATTTGTACAAGGCAGGTGCATGGAGCTAGAAATACAGAACTCCATGTATTTTCTAAAATAACCTCACCTCCTTGCAGGTAATTCAGTTGGAGAACAATTTGGAATTGATAATAAAGGTCATTTTTCTTCCTACCTTTAACAAGGAGGCAGAATGACTGAGAGATAACTCCCTTGGATTCATACCAAGGAGCTGCATCAGTGTTCCTGGGAGAGTGCCTGGAACTCAAAAATACATCATCTATTTAGCCCAGGCTGGATGAGTTATCAGTTCAGCACTAACTGTGCCTCCTTGGTGCTCTCAGTGGCCCCTTCTTCCCCCTATGGTATTTGAGATGAACCCTTTCCTCTGTTCAGACTTCTTGTGTGACAGACTGGTGACATTAACCCTTAGAGTGCCCCAGTCTGTATCAGAAGCCCTCTAAACAGCACTTTCCTGCATCAGAACTTTAGATATGGATGAGATGAGCATGGCTGAGCTCCTGCAGTCCTGCACACACTCTGACCTCTGGTTTTGGCCCTGGTTTCCTGTGAGGTGTAGGGAAATAAAATGTGTCACCCTCACTACATCTCTGCCAGGGACAGATAAATCTAAGGTAGGGAGTGGGGACAGATGGAGAAAAAGTGATTTTTTTTTTTGCATCACTGATGTGGCCCTTTGGCTTTGCTGTGATTTCAGCATGTTTGGTCACCTGGAGGAGCTCTGTCAGTGCCTGCAGAACTGGTCCCTGAGGCAGCAGGGCAGCAGGGGTGCCTGGTGAATCACAATGTATAGGATCTTTCTGATGAGAAAATTGTACTAAGCATGTACTAAGGTCCATCCTGAGCCTCCTTTTCTCCAGGCTGAGCCCCTTTCCAGCTCCCTCAGCTGCTCCTGGGGCTCCAGCCCCTTCCCAGCTCCATTCCCTGTCCTGGACATGCTCCAACCCCTCAATGTGTTTTTTTTTGTCATGAGGAGCCCAAAACTGAACACCACACTCAAGGTGCTTCAGCAGTGCCAGCAGGGGGGATGTCAGTGCCCTGGTCCTGTGGCCACACTTGGGCTGGCACAGCCCAGGTGCCATTGGCCTTTTTGGCCACCTGGGCTCATGTTCAGCCTCTGTCACCAGCACCCCCAGGCCTTTCCTATTGGGCATTTTCCACCTCCTCTGCCCCAGCCTGAAGTGTTCTGGGGGGTTGTGTGACCCCAGTGCAGGACCCAGCTCTTACATGCTTATGTTTGTGAAAATGGTTAAGCTGGGTCTTTGGTTGAGACTTTTTGTCACGGTCTAAAGGTTTTAGAGAAAAATTAATGATCTGCTTTAAAAATCCAACCACAAAACTTCACTGTGGTAATCCAGCAGTGTTCACAGAGAAATGCAATAATGTTGTGGTAGAAACCAGCATGTCTGGGAGCCTGCAGAGGTGCTGGGGCTGGGAGCCTTTCTGTGTGGGTTTGAACTGAGGAGTTCTGCAGAATGATTCAGTAAAGCTCATTTGGTGACACTGGGTAGGAACATCTCCATCAGGGCAGACTGATGGTGCTGGAGGCTCTTTAACTAATGCACAGGGGTGTTGTGTGGTCTGTAACTGCCCTGCCTCCCCAGGAAATTGATGTCTTTCATAAGTTTAGCTCACAGACAGTTGTTTTTTGTGCGTGTGCAGGCTTGGGTCACCTAATAAACCCAGCCTTGTGTTGGGCTGTAATTGTAAATCCTGGAGATCAATGCATTTCCTTTCCATTTAACAGCTTTGGACGAATGCAGTGCTGCACAAAGGGGATGGTTAATGAGGGTGGTTCAGGGTGTTCCAGGCAGGTGTGGTGGTGAGATGAGCTAGCAGTCCCATGGGAGAGGCTCAATCCTGATTTATATCACCCTCTGCCACTAGCTGAACCTTGGCTGACTCTCTATTATATGTCCAGGACATTTGGGGCTGTTAGGAATTGGTTTTGTCTGTGTTTTCAGGAGGGAAACGTGCTGATCACCCGTGTTCCTGAAGCACAGCATCTGAACTGCCTTCCTCTGTGGCTGGGAGGGAGAGGAGGGGCAGGCAGGGCCAGGCAGCTCCACATCCCACTCTCAGTGCTGGTGTGAGCTGGGACAGGCTCACAGGACCTGCATGCTGACCTCCCAGAGCTCAGCTCTCTGTGTCACTCTCTGAGTGATGGCCTCACTTCTTTATCCTGGGAAGGACAGGAGGCTCTTCCCACCCCAGAAGCTGATGAGTGGAACAATTGTGTTCGTGTTAGGTCCCAACACTTTGGTTCCTGCTGCCCACCCCAGTGCTCCTCTCAATGCCCCAGCCATGGGTGTCTGTGCCCTGGCTGCTCTGTACCCTGTGACCCCTCAGCTTCCCTCTCCTGGCCCTTGCACAGGCCTTCAGCCAGGGGAAGTGCTGGAGAGGTGACCCTGAGTAAGGACAGTGCTCTGGTGGGGGTGTGAGCTCCTCTCTGCAGCTCAATTTCACAGAATCATCCAACCTCAGACTGCTTGTGTTAGAAGGGACCTCAAAGCTCAGCTTGTTCCAGGCCCCTGCCATGGGCAGGGACACCTTCTGCTATCCCAGGTGGCTCCAAGCCCCGTCCAGCCTGGCCTGGGACACTTCCAGGGTAGTGCATTAACACTTTCTAAAGCTTGGGGAGCAGAAGTCGTGCACAGAGCATGGCTTGTGCTCTTCCAGTTGCGGCTGGAGCTGGATTCAGTTGTTTGGCTCATAATTTAAATTCTTCCTGGGCTGCCTGATGTTCAGGAACGCTGGACAAGGGATTGTTTCTGGCCACACCTGCACTGTGCTGCACACCCAGGGGTCATTTGGGACCCCCTGTGCCTGGGGAGGCGATTCATGCTCAAAAACTTGGGCCACATAAAGCTCCTTCTGCCCCACAGGGGCTGTGGCTCCCCTCCTGATTTGTTGTGCTCTTGTTGAGGCTGATATTCCACTCTTTACATTAACATAATTACATTAACATAAACAAAATATTTATATTAAAGTCACTGCAAGGGAAAAATCACTTTCCTTATCCTGTCTTGCATCTGCATGTTGGTCGTTTTTCATAACACACCTTTTAATCTTCACTAATACTCTATTTACAAAAACACAGAGATCTTGCAAGTGCAGCTGATAAGGAATAACATAACTCATGCTGGAGGAAGAACAGTGTCAGTCTTTCAGATACACAGAAAGCAGGATTTGGAAGTGCTCAGTTTGGACAATATAAGGAAGAGATTTTCAAGGACAGAACATTAGATGACATCAAGGGGAATCAAAGGCTGTGTTTTCAAGAATCTGTGTGGACTGATAAAATCTGAAGGCCAGATTTTATGAGAAACCAGTGAGACATTGCTTTACAGAAGTTAGGCTTAGTTGCATTAGCTTAAATGATGTCCATCAGTAGAGCTGCTTGGCAGAGTATTGAGATAAAAAGGTCTCCAGGTTCCTGCAGAACCTTTGGAAAAATCAAAGCAAGTAACATTCACAGCTGTCTTTGGAAATCTCTGCTCTCACACCAAGGGTCAAAGAGCCCAGTATTAGGCATCCAGTACTAAAATTCCCAGCCTGAGGCTTCCTTTTCCTGCAGAAACAGAGCCACAACAGGCTGGGCCAGGCTGGAGGAGCACAGGGTCCCTGGTGCCACCTCCCTGCTCAGGCAGGGCCATCCCAGAGCACAGGGCACAGCACTGTGTCCATGTGGCTCTGGAATATCCCTGCTGAGGGACACTCCAGCCCCTCCCTGGGCACCTGCTCAGGGCTGGGCACTGCCCAGGGCACAAGTTGTGCCTCCTGTGCAGGGGCAGCTGCTGGGCTCAGTCCCTGCCCGTGGCTCTGGTGCCGCTGCTGGGCCCTGGAGCAGAGCCTGGGCCCTGCTCTGCCCCTCCCTGCACACAGGGACAGCCAGGGCTGAGGGTCCCTCTCAGCTGGGGCTCCTCTCCAGCCTGAGCAGCCCCAGCTCCCTCAGCCTTTCCTCATTAGAGAGATGCTCTCATTACTGAACTTAACACTGAAGATGTGCTTAAATAGGTCTGAGCCTTAAACCACCTATATGGGCCAGTGAACCCAACAGAGGGACACCTGTACAGGTAAGAAGGGAAACCCAATCCCTGGCTACAAAGACAGGCCCCTGGATTGGTACCTGCTGCCAGTTTGTACCTGGAAAAGTCACCCCCACCTTTCCTTTCAGTAAGGGCTGACAGCTTTTCCATGGGAGAACATGATTCCAGCCCTGCTTCCTGCTCACACCAAATGTACCTGCACACAGAGCATGGCCTGGCATTGGGGAAACTTCCTGTGCTCAGCATCCTCTAAATCAAGACCAAGATCTGAGTGCTGGCAGGGAAATACCTGCAGCTCTGTGATCCATGGTGTCAGGCTGGAAACAGCTCATCCACTCCATTCAGGTACTGAAGAGATGGATGCTGGAGGGGTTTAACTGTGCCCTTGATATCCCAGCCTGTAATGGGGTTTTGAAGTGACTGTAAGTGTGAGGGAAGGCACAGCTATGACACTCCTGGAAACCTGAATCCTGACAAGCACACTCCCAAGAGCCAGAAACTGTCAGGGTTGAAACCTGCACTTTGAAGAAGGCAGCTGGATAATTCAGGAACTGGGGAGCAAAGCAGTGGATAGGAGGGCTGGGATGTGCTTACCCCAAATGACAAAATGCTCACTTGTGTGGAAGGGCTTCACTGCATCTGCACTTTCTCCTGCTCTGGTCAAAGGGTGGGAAAGGGAAAAGCAGGGGAAAATAGAAAACCAGAGGAAAAGGGAAAAGCAGGGGGGAAAAGGGAGATGGGGAAAAAAAGGAGAGGTGAGGAGAGAACCCAGAAGCAGTGGTAAATTCTTTGAGGTTTGCAGTCTAAAAGGAGGCCAAGATTTCATGTGAGCTTCAGGGCCAAGCACACTGGGCTGCAGCATGACCCAGAGCAGACCCCTCTCTAACTTAACTAAAACTACCTTTGCCCACAGCCTGGACTCCAGCCCTGCCAGTCGTGGTGGATCCCACAAATCTCCCAGACCTCTGTACTGACACTGAAGTCAGTATCCAGAGATCCTCCAGGACCAGAACCAGAAGCACTGGTCCAGCAGCTGCTTTTGGCTACTTATTTTTGTTCCATTTCAAAAACATGAGTATTCCCATGGTACTCAACACAGTATCTTCCCCTGGACTTCAACTGCAAACAAAGAATCAAAGTCCCTAAAAGCCACCTGTGTGTTCAAGGCAACAGAGATACCTTGTACAAAAAGCATCAAGCACTTGTTTAACCTCAAACACATCCCTAGGAGCAGGATTAACACCAAACAAAGAAACAAGAAAAAAAAACCTCAAACTGTAACAGGGTCAAATGGAACAGCAAGTGCTGCTTTAATGGGAAGGGCAGCAAATGGAGAAATGTGGCCTTTAACAAGGTACCATGGGTAAGACAGAAGGACAAAACAAAGGCACCAGCATCACTGACAGCTGCTGGAAAATTGCCTTTTTGCTTCAGTGCCGTGTACAAACCACAGTATCTGTCCCAGGGCCGCAGATGTAATTTGGTACAAAAGCAGACATGAATATGCTTAAATAATTCAGGGCAACAACCTAAAGAATATGGGCTGCCTTGGGTTCTTCCTGACATTCATCTTCAAGACACGAAGGAGGCCAAACAAGTGGTGACTGGTGCAGTTGGCCTTATCAAGTGTGTGTGTCCCCTGGTGCAGAGGAGTGTCACAGCACATGCAGTGTGTTATCCAGGGCAGCTGTCCCAGCCCTGCCCACAGCACAGCTCAGCTCAGGAACCTGCTCTGGGGGAGCTGACACCAGCTTCTGCCTCGGAGCAGCTCTGTTAGATCCTCCTGAGGTACCAATGGTCATAGGAGACAAAGCTCTGACAGTAGTTTTGTTACTAATTCTAATTACTATAACCTTTAGAGGGGAGGGAGAGAAGGGCAGAGAAGAACTGTGTGAAGTTTAACAAAGTTCAAATGCAGGTTGTGCACCTGGGGAGGGACAGTCTGAAGCACTGGCACAGGCTGGGGGGGCAGCTGGAAGGAGAAGGAGCTGGGAGTTCATGGGGGACTGTGAGCTGTCCCTGAGAGACCTGAGGAAAAGAGGCCAAGGGATTCCTGGGGTGCATCAGGAGGAGCACTCCCAGCAGGTCAGGGTGGGTCCCAGGCTGGGGCAGCTCTGCAGTGCTGTGCCAGCTCTGGATCCTCAGCACAGCAGGCACAGGGAGCTCCTGCAGCAGGGCCAGCACGGGCTGTGAGGATGAGGAGGGCCTGGAGCATCTCAGTGCCCAGGAAAGGCTGAGGGAGCTGGGGCTGCTCAGGCTGGAGAGGAGCCCCAGCTGAGAGGGACCCTCAGCCCTGGGTGTCCCTGTGTGCAGGGAGGGGCAGAGCAGGGCCCAGGCTCTGCTCCAGGGCCCAGCAGTGGCACCAGAGCCACGGGCAGGGACTGAGCCCAGCAGCTGCCCCTGCACAGGAGGCACAACTTGTGCCCTGGGCAGTGCCCAGCCCTGAGCAGGTGCCCAGGGAGGGGCTGGAGTGTCCCTCAGCAGGGATATTCCAGAGCCACATGGACACAGTGCTGTGCCCTGTGCTCTGGGATGGCCCTGCCTGAGCAGGGAGGTGGCACCAGGGACCCTCTGTGCTCCTCCAGCCTGGCCCAGCCTGGGGCTCTGTGGCTTGGAACAGGAAAATGGCCCAGCCAGGCAATGACCAAAACAGGCTGGGCAGGATGGGCACAGCTCATATTAAATATATTTTGGTGTTTAATGCCAGGCTGGACAGGGCTTGGAGCACCTTGGGATAGTGGAAGGTGTCCCTGCCATGGCAGGGGCTGGAATGGGTGGGCTTTGAATTCCCTCCCAGCCCAAACCTGGATGGGAAAGGCACCCAGTGCAGTGGGTCAGGTGCAGCTGGGATCCCATAGCAATGGGACACAGATGGTGTCTGAAACATCTCCTGTTGGGCCCCCAAGGTCCCAGATGTACCAGGGGGAAAGACTCTACCAGTTAAGTTTGCTGTGGGACAAATTGGTGTCCTGCTCTTTCCAGTTGTCTCCTGTGACCCCAGGCAAGAGATCCTCATAGATCACTTCTCTTTTAAAGTATAGAATTAGAGAATCTCCTGAGCTGGAAGGGACCCACAAGGATCATCCAAGTCCAACTCCTGGCCCTGCACAGACACCCAAGAATCCCACGCTGTTCCTGAGAGTATTGTCCAAACACTTCCTGAACTCTAGATTACGTGTGATTTAACTTAGAGTGAAATTAGTGGAAACTGGAGTCTAAATACCCTTAAAGACCTGGCTGCAGGTTCTTGCCTGGAAATTCTCACTCCATATGTAAATAGTGTGTAATATGCCTAAACCTCTCTCATTTGGCCTGAGGGTGGAAAACCTTTTTAATGTCTTTCTTTATGAGAGCTGGAAACATGCAGAGATGGTCAGTGAGACAGAGGCCCTCAGCCCCAGCTGGCTCTGGCCCTGTGTTTTATATGCAGCCAGGCTCTTTGCTGTTTGCACTGAGCTCCAGTCAACGTAACAAACTCATTTGTGCTGCCTCAGTGGGAAGGAAAATCTGTTGCTTTGAGGACTTGAGCATCTGCAGATTGCTGTGGCACGTGTGAGCATCAAACACACGCATAAGATGGAGCAGAGATGAGTGAAGAGCTCCCAGGATGACAAATGTGCTGCTGGAGAGACATGGGGGCTGTGCTGGGAGTGTGTGACAGGCTGTGATGTGCTCCAGCAATCTGATGGGTGATGACATGGGAGATAGCTGGGCTCTGTGATGCTGCTGGATCTGCTCCAGCAAACATCCCTGTGGCTGTTTCTTCCCTGAATCTCTGGGCATTCTTCACCTTTCTTATCTTAATCATGTCTTGCTGCCTGTGAAAGGCACTGCTCTAATATTATTGGGCTTTTATTTAGTGCTTGTGATAGCATTGCCCTGGCTGGGACTGTTGGATGGCTGGATTTTTAAAAGGGTGCCACAGATGTATTGAGATGTTAGAAAATGACCAGGACTTCCAGGGAAAAGCTCATCCTATGAAACCACTGATTTCTCCAAGTTTCTGTGGCATGTGTGACACTCACAAAGGACTCATAACGGGTCATGGATCACTCACCTCTAATTTTGGTGGTGGTGCAGGGGGGAATTCCTGCTCTGCATTTAGGTTAAACAATTGGGGGTTAAAAATAACATCAGCCCAAGGAAATGAGGGATCCCAGGCTGTTGGGTGGGATACAGAGTTATCCATCCATCCCTGATGGAAAGGAAGGGCCCACCAGACTCCTCAGGCAGCCCTGTGTGCTGGGTAACACTGAGCTTAGAACTCTGAGAGTTTTAATCCATTTGATTCCAGAGAGATCTGGGCTCTTCCAGCTCAGCTTTTGCACCTAGCCCTGGGCACAGCATCCTTAGGGATTGTTTTCCCTCCTTCCTCTGGGACAGGACATTGCAGCCATGTGCTGTGACTCCAGTGGGGCTTGGAAGAGTGGTGTGCTGGAATGAGGGAAAAACTGGTTTTATGGAGCTGCTGCTGGTGGTTTGGGCCATGAGATATTTGGTAGCTGCTGCCAACACATGGATTTTGTTTAAATTTCACAGAATGGGGAATCATGTGAATGAAAACATGATGTGCTTATTTTAGGCATGACAGCAGTGGCCACGTTACTCTGAGTAGGGGATCAAACCTGAGAAGAAAAGCCACACATTTATTTTTTTGTTTCCTGGCTGTTAATTGTGATTCCCTGAAAACTTTTACCAGCATCACTTTTTCTTCTGTTATTAATAGCAGGAAGTATGACTTAGTACTTGATAACTAAGTCTAAAATGTAGACTTACCCTTAAGATAGGATTAGACCTCATGTAATGATTTTCAGCTGTTTATTATTTCATTTGACTAATGCACAGCCTAACCCAGAATTCAAAACCAAGCTGAAGAAATGCCAGAAATATGCACAGCAGGGTTTTGGTGTTTTGTTGCTTTTGTTTGTTTTTTTTTAATAAAGAGCAAGTTATTTTCTGCAGACAATTACAGGCATGTAACATATGGGGAATTAGGGGATGAGGGTCACAATGGTTCTGTATTTATTTCAGGGTGCATATGGGAAGCATTTCTGCTGCTGCTCTGTGGACAGACATTCCTGTACAGCACCAGCACTGTGGTGCTGAGGGGCTGGCACAGCCCACAGTGTTTGGGATTTCACTGCCTCTGTAAGGTGAGAGGTAGATGGAAATACTGGGGGTCGTAGGCATTAAGGTGGAGAATAAGAGAAACATTTATTTACAGCATTGTCCCGATTTGAAGGACAGGTGTCTGCCAATAAAGGCAGAAACTTCTCTTTGAAATGGAGAATGTAAACCCCCTCCCTCCAAATTATTATTGTAATTTTGAAATTAAGGGGCTCTCAGGCAAAGATATGGGAATTAGGAATAACAGTTCTTTACCAGGAAAATTAAAATAGAAATGCAGTATTACACAGAACAATCCCAAACCCTGCCAGAGTCAGAATCCAAGCTGACACCCGTCAGTCAGTCAGGGTGTTGGCACAGTCCCATTCAATGGTGGCTGCATCCTCCTGCAGGGGCAGATGTGGTTCAGCTGGAGCAGTGCTCCTGGAGAAGGTGCAGTTTCCTCTGAAGCTCCAGGGATGATGTGCAAAGGTCTGGCTTTCCTCTGGAATCCAGTGGAAAGAAGGTTCCTTGGTGTCCAAAATGTCAGTTTTTATCTGGGTAGGAAAGGCTTGGCTGCTCCCCTGGCTGGAGCATCTCCCAGTGGGATGATAGAATTTTATCAGTCATGCCCTGGGACTCACTGGGCCAGCAGCAGATGATATCTCCTGGAGGGAGGATGGGCTGTGGGAAGATAAAGATGATTGCCCAGCTGGTTTAAAGATGGCCCATGAGCAGATAATGTGTGCAGGAGATCAGGGTCACTGCCCCACCCGGCTGCAGCAGGTGGGGACAGAATTCACATTTCTGGTCACATCAACCCAAGACAAGCACAAACAGGGATGTTCCATGAGCTCTCTGACAGTGATACCAAGCAATGGGCATGTGCTGCCCCTCAGGTGCTCCTGAACGTGACCTGCTGGTGTCTCACAGAATTACCCAGGGTGGAAAAGGCTCCAAGATCGAGTGGAGCTCTGGCTGATCCACAGCAGCCCCGAGTGCCTGGTGCAGGGGGAGCAGCAGCTCCTGCCTCCTCCCCAGGTGCTGTGCCAGGAGCAGCAGCAGATGGATTTGCTCCTGGAGGAGGAGCAGCTCCTCTCCCAGCCTGCGGAGGGGAAGGATGTTCATTTTATAACACGCTGGCAAGTGTTTAAAAATAAATCAGCAGAACAGCAGCCAGCATTGGCTGCAGATCAGAGCTTTGACATTGCAAGAGATAAAAGCAGATTTGGTAAAATTCTCTTCAGTCCATGCAGTGTCTGCCATGCAATAATCCCAGTCTCAAACACGAGGGAGTTTGGGGCTCCTTTGCTTTGCCTTGGCAGGAGCACACAGAGCCCTCAGGCCAAGTTCACCTCCTTCCTGAGGGTGATAAAGTCGTGCTGATTAACAGAGTCTTGTCCCAGCGTCTTGCAGTCACCTTAAATATATTCATTTATTGCTGTTGTCGTTAGTTATTTGCACCTAGGTGGTGTTCAGGAAACCCAGTCATGTATCAAGATCTCATTGAGTGCAAATGAACAATAAAATAACACGGTGCTTCACAGACCTTACAGTTAATGACTTAACTAATTACTCTAATTAATCTGTGCAAAATTGGGGAATTAGCCCTGGGACCTTTTGAAAAATTAGTAAACATATATTGTGGTTTTTTCTGTCAGATATTCTCACCCTGAAGTTTTTATCTCTGCTCTGGGTTACAGAGGAACAGCCATGCTGGGACATCAAAGCACAGCCAAAAATGTCCATTTAGCCTTAATTTATGCAGAGTATTTTCCAGTGTCCACTCCCCTCCCAGGCTTTCCTTGTGCTGGCAAAGGGGTGGGAGTTTTTGGGGTTTGGGGTGTAGCACATGGGTGTTTCACAAGCTTTAATCTGGAAATAATTGATCTTTGAGGCTGGTCTAGTTGAAATGAGCAGCACATCCCTTCCAAGCATGTATTGAAAATATGACAAATTATTTGGCCTAGAGGATATGATACTGTCCTTCTAAATGTGTCCTCCTCAGAATCTGACCTTTAGAAAGGATGTTTTGTTGTTGTTTTTTAGCAAGGTAATTTCTAATACCAGAAACTCCTGCCAGCTGCAGTTTGTAAACCTTGAGCAGCACAAGTACATTTATTACTTCTGTGCTGTATTTTTATGTGTTCTATTTGTCCTGTCCTTCCCCTTACAAAACAGAGGAAAAAAACTGGTTCCAACTGCTCCTTACCTGCCTGATACTGAAATTAGGGAAATGATGATGGACACAAGTGGGTAATGGGGATGATGTGGCACAGAAAAAAACTTTTCCTGGGAAATGAGATTCTGTAAAAGCTCCCCTCCAAAAGGCCTGACCTGCAGCAAGCTGGTCAGTTTTAGATAAAAGGGACCTGTCCTAAGGCTCACTGCAGTGAGGGCAAGCACTGCCAGGAGGTCAGACTACTCCAAAGCTGTTTTAGCACCTTGGCTTCAGGAGTTCAGTGCTAGTTTTAATCCCTAAAAGAAGGTGTGGAGAGTAAGTGCCAAAGCTACAGTGCCTTCAGCTGCTGTCCCCACCACCCAGGGCCCCCACTGTGGGTTCTGAGGCTTAGAACTTATTTTTTACCCATGCAAATGAACTAAATTGAACTGAACTAATGGCTCACTTTGAAGTTCCTGCAGTGCAGAGCAGAGCATCAGGGTCACTGTTCTTCCTGCCTTTCCTCCAGGGAAACCTCTCACAGATTTAGAAAGTGAATCTCCAAATTTCAAATTTCATAGTCCTGCAGTCTTTGTTTCAAGTCTGAATTGTGGTTGATGCTAAATCAGCCCCAATCCCTGAGCATGTTCAGGTTGGTAGTTTGGATTCTGGCATTTTGATGGAAATGTTTGTGGGGGTTTTATTGTTGGACGGTCTCTGGACAGACTCAGGAGCTCACTATTTTCTGTTCTTCAGGTTTGTAGTTTATTATAAAGGCATGGGTGTAAGAGAGAGTGTAGAGCATGGAGATTAAGAGAGTAAAAGATAAGAGCAAGGGGATGAGAGAGGTAAGAGAGAGCAAGAGCAAGAGCAAGAGAGCGATTTCCCATTTACAATACAATAATTATTCTTCTATGATGAATATTCTAATTTCCAATAACCAATCTAATACAATATACTAATTTCCTAATATTTGCATGCAACCTATAGAAACGACTAAATTACCATGTTTTAAGGCTTTCTTATCTGTAACCCTTATCTTCAGACCTTCCCTGCCAGGCTTGGGACAGGATGTCTGTTGGTTCTTTGGTATTTGTGGCATTTGGTACCATCTAAACAAAGGAAGAGGCCTCAAGCTTCACATGTATGTTTTCAGTGTCTATGTTAAAGTATGCTAACATCTCTATTTCATCTATTGTTTCAGAACTACTTGCTAGGTACTAATAAAATTTTTCTATTCCCTCCCCAACAAATGTTTCCATCAATAATTTGAAAACTGAGGACAAGTGTATCCAGAGGAATAAATCCAGAGCATCCTGGCATTCCACTTAACCATGGATACATAGAATTCAATGGTTTTGGTAGCCAGAGCTGTCTGCTGCTAGGCTGAAGTGAGAAGGGTCAGTTTTGAGGAAGAGGGGGATGAATGCTGCCATTAGATGCTGTAACAGCCAGAAACACCAATATTCCCTCTCTGAGAGGAAAGAGGCACTGGAGCAGGTCCCTGCACTGGGGGATATTCCTGACAGCCCTGACACATGTGGGGGTGAGAGGGCTCAGGCAGGAGGGGAGATCGTGGAACAGAAAGTGTAGGGGAAGGGAAGGGAAGGGAAGGGAAGGGAAGGGAAGGGAAGGGAAGGGAAGGGAAGGGAAGGGAAGGGAAGGGAAGGGAAGGGAAGGGAAGGGAAGGGAAGGGAAGGGAAGGGAAGGGAAGGGAAGGGAAGGGAAGGGAAGGGAAGGGAAGGGAAGGGAAGGGAAGGGAAGGGAAGGGAAGGGAAAAGGAAGGATAAGGAAGGAAAAGGAAGGGCTGACTGGGGCACAGGGCAGGATTTGGGGATGAGGATGGAGATGGGCTGGAAGCCACTTGCCTGTGGAGATGCAGGAGGGCTGTGAGCACAGGGTTATCACAGCAGTGACTGTGGGAAAGGGGAAGCAGGCTGTGAATTTCTGGTGTGATGGGAAGCTTTACACTGGAAAAGCAGCACTGAAGAGCAAGTGTAATCCTGCAGTCACATTCCACTGTGAAAGTGTGTACTGGAAACTCAAGATTTAAGTGCAAAAGTTGCCTTTCTTCACTTCCTGCTCAACATTTGTAATTCTCTTCAAATTAGAGATCCAAGTTGCTCTCAAGTGTTGTCCCAAGATGGGATATCCTTGGTCCCCAAACATGGAGAAGTGGATGTGATTCTTGTGGTTTTTCTCTTGACCACCATCTGAAGCAGGAGCTGGTTTGCTCAGAAGTGAACAATTTCCCAAGGACAACACAGTCTGTGCAGATTGGGGGGTGTGAAAGGCTTGGCCATGGCAAGAGGGAAGAAAAAAGTGGCAGGTCCTGGAAAGATGTTCTTGGGAAAGAGTGGGGGAAAAGAGATGATCCCCTTCAGGCCTGGAGTGAATCAGGAGAGTGTGACCCTGTCCCTTAGAGGGTGTCCCCAGCTCAGGTCTCAGCTCCTGTTGTCTGTCCAGAGCTCCCAGTGAGGTCAGATTTTCATTCTCTGCTTGGATTTGTTCTCATCCTGGGGATTTTAAGCATGACCCTCCTCTTAGGGCATCTTTTCCACAGCAGCTCCAGGGTCTGCTTGAGCAGGGAGGGGCTGGGGCTCAGGTTTGGCAGCTCCCCTCCTCCACTGAGGCTGCATTTTCCAGGGAGCAGCAGGTTCCCTGCTAAGCCTCACCTGCAGAGGCTGGAGCTGCTAAATGAGGTTGCTGACCCTGGGTTCTGTGCAACAACACTTTGTGTTCCCCTCCTAACTCCCTCAATTTGCTGAAGGGTGAGGAGGGCCAGCTTTGACAGGTGGGTGCTAATTGTGTTCCTCAGGAAGGGGGAAGAGGGAGGGGAGGTTGTAACTCAGAGCTGTTGCAAGATACTTCCCAAATTGTTTGAGCTGATCAGTTCGGGAATTGATTTAAATATGGCCTAAATTTGGATTTCTCCCTGCCTGTCTAGGACAAGGAATGGGATGGCATTTAGAGGGGTTTTTTTAACACAAAAAGAGCAGTCACTGCTTGAGCTGGGGAGCTGCAGGATTACTCATTAGAACGGTTTTTAGGAGGGAATTAATTAGTATTCGTGGGAATCTGGGGGGAAATTGGGCCTGACCTTGGCTGCCCCAGGGCAGGTCAGAGGATGGGCAGTGCTGGGGGAGGAGGGGACTGAGGGCAGCAGGGACTGAAGGTGCAGGGGACGTGGTGTGGAAGGAGACTGGGACTCAGAGGGGTGGAAATCAGCTGGAGGCAGGATGGAAGGAGATAAGAAGGAAGGAAATGTGTGTTGGAGAGCTGGGGGTGGGAAGGAGAATGGAGATGAAGACTGTGCTGGCCTGGGAAGTCGTGGTGCTGGCAAACACAGGGCAGCTCCTCCACACCACAGGGTTGGCAGAGATCACATTTGTGAATCCTCTTTGCTTTCTGGTCCCCAGGGGAAAATTGCAGTGCAAGTGTGACTGTCCTGACCCTGGTGGCACTGCCCAGGACGTGTGGGGGAGGCTGAGGGAGGCCCATGGGGACACCACACACCTGGGTGTGTGTGATCTGCCTCAGGGGCTTCTTCTCATTGAACACCTCTCTCTCAAAAAATGGCTCCAGACACTCCTCTTGGAATAAAAATGGGATCCTGTGAAGTGCTGTAGTGGCTGAGACCCTCTGGATTTCCCTGGTCCTTCCATATCAGCCATGGAGCTGATCAAAGCTCAGTGGTCAGTGCTCAGGTGTCACCTGTCACCTGCTGTGGTCACTCCACAGGGAGGAGGAAACCCCCCTGCCATGGCAGGTTCTCTAATTTCCTAAGTAATCAGGTTCTGTCTGTAAACACTAATCCTCAGCTAAGTCACCTTGGATAAGTTCTTTTCTGTGTTTGACATCCAGATAAGGAGTGAGGTGTGTTTTCTCCTGAGTTCTGTGGGAGCCCCAAGCACAATGGGACTGAGACCCTGTACTGGGTACCCTGCTGTACCAAGTGTTGTACAAAAGGATCAAGGACAGTCCCACTCCAGGTAGCTGAAACTCCCACTCCTATATTTAGCTGCCTCTCAGGAATGCTTGGAGCGTTAATTATGTTTTTAAAGCACTTGGTGCCTGTCATCAGAAGCTCTCTATAGAAACCCAGAGTTAAACAGTCACAGATCAGGGGTCTCTGAGGAGCTGTTCCCAGTGCTGAGCAGTGTAACCATCGCAGATGTGCAGGGATGGGGGGGACTGAGCTCCAGGCTCACTCCTTGAGGCAAAGCAGTTCAGCTCATGCTCTCCTTGGGCACTTGAGTGGTTTCAGCGAGCTGGGGTTGGTGGCAGAGTCCTTGAGGGCACACAGAGCTCTTCCTGCCCCACACAGAGACTGAATCACGCTGGGACAATCCCAGGTTTTTGTCCAAGAGGTGTCTGTTGTGCTCTTTCCAACAATGCATCATTACATAAAGCACCCTGGGTCCATGGCTGCTGTGTTTGTCAGGAGAATGCAGATTGTGCAGGAATAAAGGCACTGCAGTGGAGAATATTTCTCTCTGATGACCAAATTAGCTCCTTTATTTCTGGCCTTGGCTGTGTCACCCCTAAGGCCCATTGGCAGAGCACAAACAGATGGAAGGAGTCTGAAGAGCACAAGCACTCTCTGGGGTGCCCTGTGTGTCTGAGAGCACACCCCAAAACCAGCAGGAGATGGGCTTGGGCACTGAGCAAGGACAGTGTCTGAGCACAGAAGTTAAATGTACCAAGCAAACCTCTGCCAAATGGACTTTCTTGGCCTTAAAAAGGAATTAGTGAGTTCACAGCTCAGTAAAATGCAGTTAGTTGGGATGAGACTTGTACATGCTTGCTAAGGATGCTCTTGTAAACCCAGAGTTTGTCTCTCTGCAGCCATTTTCACATCATAATTACATCCTTTTTGTGGGAAAGCCAGTTTTGGGAAATGGCATCCCTTCTCTAATGTATTAATCTTTACAGATTGAGCACATTGCAGGTAGCCCAGGGAGGGATTGCTCAAGTTCCCCTTTGGAATTTGGAAGGTTCTGGGGGTCCCTGTGCAGTGTGGTGCTTCTCAGGGTACAGTCCCACAGACCCTTTTTGTCCCAGTGCCCTGGAACTCTGCTTGGGCCCCGGGTTACAAACACCACCCAGGCTTCAGGAGAGGGAAACAGGGAGCCTCTGTAGGGTTTTCTACCTGGCAGGTGTTGTGGTGACCATCTGCAGTTTCTGCCTCCCCCAGGGCTCTGTGAGGAGGTGCCCTGTGCACAGGTGTGTAACCTCCCACACACCCACAAAGCTCAGCCCAAAACCTGAGCAGCCACTTTTGTACTGGTGATGTCTGCTCTTACACTGTGGTATTTCTTCATTTCTTATCTTGCCAAATGGCAACGATTTTCCTCTTTCCAACAGGCCAATCTATACAGAGAGGAAATGTTTGCAGAAGGAAAACAGGAACATGCATTAGAGGAAACCACAAACACTAACAGCTTGCTATAGAGACATGATCTGGAAATAACAGATTCCTTGTGAAAATAAAAATGCTAAATATTATTTATAACCTTTGAATGGGGTTCAGAAACTGTTTGTTTGTGTTTTTGTGGGTTCTGTTCTTTTCTTGCTTCCATACTTGTTCCTGTGGTTCTGCTCCTCTGGCTGGGGTAATCCCATCACACTGCAGGTGCTGCTCCAGTCACAGCTTCTCTGGGACAAGATGGATTTCAGAAATCCTTATTTTCACACCTTTGCTGTGAGGTTTTGGGCTGGCACTGAAGTTAGACATCTCTGTGCCCAAGCAATAGCTCTGGTTGTGATGGAGTTGGGAATGGACTGTGTTACCCAAAGAACTGAAATTTTGCACTGGAGGATAAAAGCAGCAATGAAAGCTCAACAAAAGATTTGCCTGAGCCTGGAGTGGTGCTGGGAGTGACTACCTGGGCATGAGCAGTTTGCAGTTTGGCCTCAGAAATCACTGCCTGAGCACAAATGTGAGGGCTGATGTTTTGCTGCTGAGGATGGAAGGGTTTGGGAATTTCTTAAAATGCCTGTACTAATGACATTTCCAGACTCTTCCATCCTCAGCAGGAAAATGGTTTGGGTTGAAAAGGACATGTGAAGATCATCTTGTTCCAATGGTCACTCAGAGCCCCATCCATCCTGCCCTTGAAGACTGCCAGTAATGGGATATGTGTGATTTTTCTGAGCAAAGAGCTGCTCCTGCCATGGTCCCTGAGCAGCCTGGCACGTAGGAGTGTGTCCTGCCAGAGCAGCGTCCTGGCAGCTCAGAGAGGAGAACAAGATAAGTTCTCTCTTGCTTCAATTGCAGCCTGTCTCCTAAAAATAAAGCTGCAGGTAATTGTTTAATTCATCACCCAAATGGGCCCTTGGCTGAGCAGTGTAAATATGCAAGGTGGTTTTGCCCTTGGCCTTGCTCCCTTGAGCTGCAGTGTCCCGAGCTGTGCCACAGGCAGGGTTTGGAGCAGTGAGGGGCTGCAGCAGAGCCCTCCAAGGGCAGAGCTGGCACTGGGCTGTGTGGAGAATCCATACCCCACTGGGGATGGACCAGGGACCTTGTCTGTCCTGGAAATGGGGCTCCAAATTGATCTTTGAAGTTTCTGGGAAGTGCCAGGGCTGTAAGGCCAGCTCCTGCTGTGGGTGATGCTCTGTGCCTCAGCAGCTGTAACACAGACTGCTCTCATGGCTCTTCAGCAGGCTTCAGCTCTCAGGGAGTTCCCTCCCAGCACATGGATGGCTGGGTGTCCTGGTGTGAAGGACAGGTGTCTGCCAATAAAGGCAGAAACTTCTCTTTGAAATGGAGAATGTAAACCCCCTCCCTCCAAATTATTATTGTAATTTTGAAATTAAGGGGCTCTCAGGCAAAGATATGGGAATTAGGAATAACAGTTCTTTACCAGGAAAATTAAAATAGAAATGCAGTATTACACAGAACAATCCCAAACCCTGCCAGAGTCAGAATCCAAGCTGACACCCGTCAGTCAGTCAGGGTGTTGGCACAGTCCCATTCAATGGTGGCTGCATCCTCCTGCAGGGGCAGATGTGGTTCAGCTGGAGCAGTGCTCCTGGAGAAGGTGCAGTTTCCTCTGAAGCTCCAGGGATGATGTGCAAAGGTCTGGCTTTCCTCTGGAATCCAGTGGAAAGAAGGTCCCTTGGTGTCCCAAATGTCAGTTTTTATCTGGGTAGGAAAGGCTTGGCTGCTCCCCTGGCTGGAGCATCTCCCAGTGGGATGATGGAATTTTATCAGTCATGCCCTGGGACTCAGTGGGCCAGCAGCAGATGATATCTCCTGGAGGGAGGATGGGCTGTGGGAAGATAAAGATGATTGCCCAGCTGGTTTAAAGATGGCCCATGAGCAGATAATGTGTGCAGGAGATCAGGGGCACTGCCCCACCTGGGTTAACAGATGGGACAGAATTCACATTTCTGGCCACATCAACCCAGCACACAGGGCAAAGCCTCCAGTGTGGCTCTTTCCCAGGCTGCTGTTGGGGTGAGGAGAGGCTCATCCATCCTCCTCTCATGGAGCCCCTCTGGTCCTGCAGCCCCAGCAGGTGACTCCAGGCTGGAGCAGCCAGCCCTGCTGCCCTGGCAGGGGCAGATGGCCCAGCAGGCCTGCAGGGAGCCTGGGAGCATTTTGAGCATTTTGTCTGCACAGTGATGGTGGTGGGGATGAAGGGCCTGGAATTAAAGTGAGCCCAGGCTGCTGGTGGCAGTGTCTCACCAAGGGCTGTTTCAGCCATGCAGCTCTGGTTGTGGTGCTTTAGATGAAGCTGCTGTCCTGCTGTGCTCTGCTGGGCATCTGTTCTCTCCCTGCTTGATCTCTGGAGCTGGCTGTGCTGGGCAGCCCTGGCACAGAGCAGCTGTGGCTGCCCTGGATCCCTGGCAGTGCCCAAGGCCAGGCTGGGCAGGGCTGGGAGCAGCTGGGACAGTGGGAGGTGTTTCTGCCATGGCAGGGGTGGGGATGAGATGAACTTTAATGTCCCTTTCAACCTAATCCAGACTGCAGCTCTATGCTGGGTGCTCTTCACAGGGTCCCCTCCCCTTCTGAGGGTCTCCCTCCTGCTGCCTGGGCATGCTGGTGCTCTGTGGAGATCTGTGCCACTGGAACAGACAGGGAGCTGCTGGTGGGAAGGTTGCTCTGGACTGATCTGAGCAGCTCCTGCAGATACTTTGCTGTGTGTTGTGCCTGAATCCCAGGAATATTGGGTCCTTGAAAGCAGCCCTCAGGCAGGGCTTACCAAAGCCAGTTCTCTGGAGTTCTCTGACATCCTGAACACAAGTGTGGTGTAACTGGAGTCAGCTCTCTCACTAAATGATCTTAGTGATGGTTCTTACCCTGATTTTCCTTTTTGTTACACACTGTGATCCTATCCTTTCTGCCTCTTTTTCCTCCCTTTTCTCCAGTATTTCCAGAATGTGAGAGTCTCCTGTTAGTCAGAGGTATAAATCTGTATTTGTGTCATAACATGCAGGTGAGATTTCTGCAACAAACACTTTCCTTCACCTTTTCTGCAAATCCCCTTCATCCTTTCCTGCTCCTGGATCCCAGGCTGTTATCCAGAATTCCCAGGCTGCTGCTGGTGCTGTGGATGAGAGCAGACATGAAGGGCTGCTCCAGTGGTGTGTAACTGGTGATTTTGGGACAAACCTGAATCAGCTGCAAGGGATTGGCTTCTTGAGTGGAATTTCCCCTTCTGGGGTGGGGGTGGCTGTGCCTACAGGGAAAGGCATTGCTCTCATTGTTAAATTGCCAGGAGTGCTTCACTGTGTCCATGTGGGATCTGAGTCACCTTCAGTCTTGTCTTTTGTGTCTGAACAAGGTCTCTGTGCTGAGACTCCCCTGACAGCAGTGCCTGTTTTCCCTGCTGAGCTGCAAAGAGCTTTCTTTAGCCTATGGATTTCTGCTCTGCACCAGCTCTGCTGCCAAGTTCTGCCTTTCTCAACAAGTGATTTTATCAATGTGAGCAGAGTGGTAAATGCCACTATTTTTGGACTTGTAGGGAGGACAGAGCTCTTTCTCCAGTCCCAGGTGTTGGAACCAAATAAATCATTCCTCAAAACTAAACAACCTTGGCCTGGGGAAGGATTTCTGTTTTGTGCCAGGGGCAAATCTGGATTGGGGAATTATCATTTGGAAGCAGAACTTGGTAGTGTAATAGGCTAAATAGGCTCTGACATTGTCCTGATGACTGTGTTGTCCTTGCTCTGGGTGCTGATCCTCCCTCTGGCTCTGAAAGTCATTTCCCTCTGTTTCCATTTCTGTATTGATAAGAAAACTTCATTTTTGAATCCCTGTGTGTGTGGACATGTAAATATAGATTTGTGTTTAAACATTTCAAATGAGGCTTCAGACCTGTGCAGTGACTGTGCTCCCTTCTCCCTCCTTTCCAAGGGGTGCAGGGTGGGAATTGAGCATTGTCTGACTGTTCCCATAATGGTGTAAGCACAGCTGGGCTTAAAATATTCTTCTACAGGTCATCATCTAATCTAAGCTTAAACCAGAGAATCTCAGAGTGGTTGTGTTGGAAGGGACCTTAAAGCTCATCTCATTCCCCCCTGCCATGGCCAGGGACACCTTCCACCAGAGCAGGGGGCTCCAAGGCCCATCCAGCCTGGCATTAAAAAGGTTATATTATTAAATAGATTCAAAAATGAACTGTGCCCATCCTGGTTTTGGTCCTTGCCTGGCTGGGCTGCAAGAAAATGTGTTCAATTCCCTTACCCCCTACCTGTCACAATTATTTAAGTGAAATCTTAATGCTCTGTTGGACAAATTCATTTCAGCCAGAATTATTCACATAATTTTTCATAGGCAGGAGCTTTTTCAGAGCTGCAATATGTTGGAGTACAGGTGAAATATGCTCTATTTTCAGTTTGTATCTGCTAAAATCCCTGCTTGCCAAGCCTGGGCTCATTCATCTGCTGCTTTGTCTGAGTTCCAGTTTGTCATTCAGCCTGAAGGCAGAGGGTGGGAGTTTGTGTGACCCCCCCTTCTGAAAGTCACCATGCTCATGGTAATCTCTGCAGTGAACCAACCCTTCCTTTGCATGGTGAAGGACACCAGGCAGCTCTGTGCACTCCTGCACTGGGGGAGATGTCCTGGTATGCTAAAATCCAGCTCCTGGGGAAGGACAGTCCAGTCAAAGGACAGTCCAGCATCTGATTTGGGGGATAAACTTTTGATAAGTGGTCAGCCCTGGGAAAAATAAATTTAGCATGTACAGTGAATAGAATTGTACAGGGTTCAGGGGAATACTGTTTTTTTTCACTGGGCTGTAGTATTTAAGCTCATTTTTAAACTTTAAGCATTTTTTTCCCCCAGGAGAAAGCAAACTCTCATATTCTGATGCCTTTACAGCTACTTTTAGTTCCCCTGCAGGAGTATGAGGATGCTTTGGGGAGGCAGTAACAGCAAAGGAAGCTGACAGTGTGTTTGTGCTCCCTGCACAGCTCCCACAGCCCTGTGGCACAGAGCTCCACCTTACACAGGTGTCACCCACAGCAGGGGAATGGGAGTTATTTACCCTAATAATACCAGTCCTCAGCAAATCTGGCTAAAACTGTGTAAAAACTGCTGCAAGGGGAGAAAATCCCATGCCCCAGGTTCCACCAGGGCTGCAAAGGAAAATTCGTGCCTGTTCTTCTGCCCTCCCTTTAATAGTCTGTGTGTGCAGTGATCAGCAGGACAGCACTAAAAACTTCAGCAGTTCCCATCATTTCCAGCATTCCTGGGACATTCTGCCCTTTAGCAGTTGTGGTTTCTCACACAATGCCCTGGGATCCTCTCTGCTGTGTCCTGTCTCTGGCTCCCTGCAGGTCACACACTCCATTCACCTCCTCACTTTGGCTTTTTCCCAGGTCAGAGATTCCTTGGTGGCCTTCACCTCTCAGGCTGGCTTAGGCCAGGAGCAACATCCCTGTGAGAGTTCTTGGGGCTGAAAAATCCACTGTGCTTCACTGAGTAAGAGCTGTGCTTTGCAGAGATAGCTCCTTTAATTTCTCTTTATGGCTCCCATGTTTTCCAGCACTATTTCAGTGTTACTTATTCCCTCTGGAGAAGGGGGCTTCAGGTTCCTCTTCCCTGTTGGAATGTGACTTCCACCCTGAGCTCTGGGTATTCTGTACCTCATGCTGCAGGAGATACAGATATGGAAAAATGCAGCTAAAAATTTTGCTTTTCCAGAAATCTTTCCTGTATTAAAATCCCAAATGGTTTAGGTTGGAAGGGACTTTGAACATCATCTTATTCCACCCCTGCCATGGCAGGGACACCTCCCACTGTCCCAGCTGCTCCCAGCCCTGCCCAGCCTGGCCTTGGGCGCTGCCAGGGATCCAGGGGCAGCCACAGCTGCTCTGGGCACCCTGTGCCAGCCCTGCCCACCCTCACAGGGACAATTCCTGCCCAATATCCCATCCAGCCCTGCTCTCTGCCAGTGGCAGCCATTCCCTGTGTCCTGTCCCTCCATCCTTGTCCCCAGTCCCTCTCCAGCCCCCTGTGACCCCTTCAGGCACTGCAAGGTTGATGTTTTCCCTCTCACCCCCAGCGTTAAGCTCAGCATCCCTTTCTCAGAAATGTCTTTTCATTTCAGGGCTCTTCCTTCTTCCCCAGCTCCCCCATCACAAATTTCCTCAGCTGAGAGTTGTCTAGCAGGGTTAATGTTTTCCTTCATCCAAGCTGACATGGAGCAAAAAGATTTTCCCCCCCTCCAGCTCCCAAGGAGACTTTGGAAATGAAGGCTGCGAATCACATTTGATTGTGTTTCACTAAAGGTTTTCTCTGTCCTAGAAAACTCCTGCCTCCTCCTGAAATACACTCAGCTTAGAAAGAAACTAATATATTTACTCTAACTGTGCTCAGTCTAGGAATAATTCTGCTGTAGAGATTAAATTTTTATATCATCTTGAAGAAAACCAACTGCTGCCAGTCCCCAGGGGTCCCCTGTCTGGCTGCTCCAGCAGGAGAGGCTCAGATCTTGGCAGCTCCAAGTGGTGTTTTGCTTTTCCTTTTCCCTTCTAGTCCTGCAGTACAATAGCAATATATTCCATTTGTTCCAAAGTTCAGAATTTTTAGGAGATTCTGAAAAAAATTCCTGTTTTAGCCTTGGGTGAGTGTGGCTTTGGGATGAGTGAAGTTGTGGCTGCTCAGAGCTCTGATCTGCACCTACACCTCATCTCCATGCAGCCCATTCCCATCTCCTGAGCTTGCAGAATTCCCTAGGGGCTGAATTCCCTCCAAAGACCAGGATTTTTTGTGGGGATTAGTGCTGTTTATCCCTACAGGTAGGCTGGAGTGGGCATCAGGAGAGACTTTCTGGCAGAGGTTCAGCACTTCTGCATGGTGCCTGCAGAATGATAAAGGCTTTGCTCTGTGACTTGGAACAGTCCTGACTCTGCTTTCAGCCCTGTTTTTTAGGAAATGAGCTGATGGCACCATGCTCCTGCCATGCTGTCTTTGTGTCACTTCTGGCCCTTGCAGCCAATTCCAAGCAGGTTCCATGGAGTCTCAGAATACCCTGAGCAGCCACATGGGCTGGGCTCATGGTAATTCCTGAAGTCATAGCAAAGGTACCTCAGGTTCACAGGAAGGTGCCCAAAAATGTGGTGAATAAAAGCCAATGAATGGAGTCACTGGATGAGGATGTGCTGTCACCATTTGTTTTTAGTTTTGCTGCCCCTGAGGCACCCTTTCAGCCAGCTGGGAACAAATTCCTTCCTCTTCTCTTTGGACATGAATTAGTTTCCTTGCCAAACCTTCTTGACTCTTGCTTTGAGTGCCATGCACCAGTGGCATTGCTGAACCCTCTGAGTGCCTGGGCTGAGAGGAAATGTTGAAGCAGCCCAGAGACAGACACATCCCACTGGGAATGTTCATCTCCATGCCTCTCCCTGCTCCTGCTGCTCCCTGCATGGTGGGCTCGTGGTGATGCCCTGCCCAACACAAATGGATCCAGCTGATTGATTTCTTTGGTTAAATGAGGTTGGTTTGTCAGCATTTACCAACTCGAAGCAGTAGAAGGACAGAATCTGCAGAAATAAACTGAGTGAGCAGAGGGAAATGTGTGCTGGGACCTGTCCCCCTCGGTGCCTGGGGGTGTTTTGAGCACTCAGGGAGATTCCTCACCTCGAATTCCAGGTCCTTCACTGAGCTGAAGGGAGCACAATTCCCTCACCTGAGCCAGAGATAAGAACCTCTGGAGACTGGCTGGGATCTTGAGGGGGATGTGTTTGCCTTAGAGGGATCATCCTTCCCTGCTGGCTTCAAGTGTGCAGCTCTGGGACAGGCACTGCCTTGGTGTCTGAGTTAATTATCTGTTAACAGCTGTTGGTAATAACCAACTTGTGATTTTAAAACCTGCTTCTACCAGAGCCAGGTGCTGGGATGTCCATGGTTCCCACATCCCACCTCCATCCATGGAGCCTCTGCCCCCTCAGAAGTCCCCACTTCCTCCATACAGGGGAAGCAAAAGCACTGGGGCAGGGAGAAATGTGTTCAAATGAATCAAGAACAACAAAATGAACCTCTGAAAGCAAACTGGGAGATGCTGAGGCTTCCCAGAGTGGAACCACTTGGGGTTGGGAAATTCACAGAGTGACCTGCTGAGCCACAAAGTGCCACCTTTGCCCTGGCTGGGAAAGGCACCTGCATGTGTGAGCCCAGCCTGGGATCCTGGCAGCTGCTTTGTTGGTTTGTCCTCAGAAAAAATCTAATCAAGCCCAGTGTGGTCAGAGGGGCTCTGATGGAGCAGGGAAGGGTGTTGAAAGCTTCCTTGTCAGAAGGAACACCAACAACCACAGTAGTAATAATAATAGTAGTAATAATAATAATAATAATAATTCTTCAAACTGTGCTTCCAACTGGGATTTACATTCCCAGCTTGGGAATTCCCAGCATTTCTGCCTGGGGAGGCAGGAATGTTTTGTCCAGGACAATGGAAGTCAGTGGTAGGTTTGGGAGCTGGACCAACCCCAAGGTTATTGTCCCTTCAAAAGCTTCAGAGGTGACAAAATCTGTCCTGTTCTCAGTCAGGGAAGCAATGGGAATATACCCTGGTGTCTTGCATTATAAAAAAAACCAAACAGATAAAAACCAAACCAAAATCCATCATTATGTTTCTGACCAATTCTGCTAATGAAAAATATTCAAATTCCAGGTGTCCTGTCTAATAAATAATAATATGAACATGGACTTGGCTTCCCACAGCCACCACCAAATCATCCATGGAGCTCTTTATATGCAGCTCATTTTGAACTTTGCCTATTTCCTTCAGCTATGCAGATATAAATAAATAATTCCCCTTGATAAGGGTCTGGGAACACTGTACTTTAAAAGATAAGAAAGCTTTGAGGGGAAATTGTTTTTAAATCCCTACCATTTGTATGCTGTTCAATGTTCACACTGAGCAAAAATTCATTCAGCTGGCACTTAACCAGCCCTGTTTTATTCCTGCTCTGTGTTCAACCTATCCTTCTCCTGGGGACATCTAACCTTCCATGTAATTACCTCTCTGAAAGTGGGAGGGAGGCCTGAATAACCTCCCCACGAACTAAATAAATGCACAGATCCTGGGACAGGTTATCAGCTGCACACCAGGGGCAGGGCTGGCAGGAGCAGCGTGCCTGGGCTGTGAGCAATTGCAAGAATTGAGCCATTTATATTCCAGCTTTGGGCCAAAGAAGGAGCACATGGGATGTTTGCAGAAAACCATCCCAAAACAGCCAGGAACCCAAAACAGCCAGGAACCCAAAACAGCCAGGATCTTTGGAGTATTTTTTTTTCTTTAGGAGTTGGAAATAACAGCAATGGGTTTTACTAGGGATAGGTTTTACCAGGGATGGGTTTTACCAGGGATGGGTTTTACCAGGGTTTTACCAGTGATGGGTTTTGCCAAGGGTTTACCAGTGATGGGTTTTACCAGGGTTTTACCAGTGATGGCTTTTCCCAATAATGGGTCTTTACCAGGGATGGGTTTTCCCAATGATGAGTTTTAGCAGGGTTTTACCAATGATAGGTTTTAACAGGAATTGGTTTTACCAGGGATGGGCTTTACTAAGGATGGGTTTTCCCAGTGATGGGTTTTCCCATGGATGGTTTTTCCCAATAATGTGTTTTACCAATGATGGGTTTCACCAGGGATGGGTTTTACCAGTGATAGGTTTTAACAGGAATAGGTTTTACCATGGATGGGTTTTACCAGGATTTTACCAGGGATGGGTTTTCTCAATTATATATTTTATAATGATGGATTTACCAATGATGGATTTTCTCAGTGATGGGTTTTCCCAATGATGGGTTTTCCCAATGATGGGTTTTCCCAGGGTTTTCCCAAGGATGGGTTTTCCCAGGGATGGGTTTTCCCAATGATATATTTTACCAATGATGGATTTTACCAATGATGGTTTTTACCAGGGATGGTTTTTACCAGGGATGGGTTTTCCCAATGATGGGTTTTCCCAATGATGGGTTTTACCAGGGTTTTACCAGGGATGGGTTTTACCAATGATGGCTTTTCTTAACTATATATTTTACCAATTATGGATTTTACTAATGATGGCTTTTCCCAATGATGGGTTTTACCAGGGATGGGTTTTACCAGGATTTTACCAATGATGAGTTTTACCAGGGATGGTTTTTACCAGGGATGGGTTTTCCCAATGATGGGTTTTCTCAATTATATATTTTACCAATTATGGATTTTACCAATGATGGCTTTTCCCAGCGATGGGTTTTACCAGGCTTTTCTTAATGGTGGGTTTTCCCAATGATGGGTTTTCCCAAGGTTTTCTCAATGATGGGTTTTCCCAATGATGGGTTTTCCCAAGGTTTTCTCAATGATGGCTTTTCCCAATGATGGGTTTTACCAGGGTTTTCTCAATGATGGGTTTTCTCAATTATGGGTTTTACCAAGGTTTTCTCAATGATGGGTTTCCCAGGAATGGATTTACCACAGTGTTGTTTTTGTTTCCCCCAGGTCTGTCCAAGTCCCTTGGTCTCATTGAGGGCTATGGTGGCCGTGGCAAGGGTGGCCTCCCAGCCACCCTGTCCCCTGAGGAGGAGGAGAAAGCCAAGGGACCCCATGAGAAGTATGGCTACAACTCCTACCTCAGTGAGAAGATCTCCCTGGACCGTTCCATCCCGGATTATCGCCCAACCAAGTACGTGCCAGCCGCTCCAGGAGGGAATTTGTGTCCAGGTGTCCCCCCAGAGCCAGCATGCTGCTGGCTCTCCCAGCTGGGTTTGCTGCTGTTGGCTCTTCCCTCACTGTTCCCAGGGCCCTGCTCAGTGATGAGAAGTTGGGGTGGTTGGGCTGGAATGAGCTCATGGAATCACAGCATCATCGAGGCTGAGCCCAACCATTCCCCAGCACTGCCCAGGCCACCATGACCTGTGTCCCCACCTGCCACATCCCCAGAGCAGGGCCTGACCACCCTTCCATGAAGAAATATTTCCTAACATCTAACCTGAATCTCCCCTGACACAACTTGAAGCTGTTTCTGCTTGTCCTGGGAGGAGAAACTCGTCCCCACCCTTGTTCCAGGTAGTTGGAGAGAGTGAGAGAGTTCATCAAGATGATTTATCAGGGGAAAGAAGTGAATTTCTTCCCAGTCTGTCTCTGTTTTCCTAAAGCAGTCCATGATTTTGGGTGGAAGTGATGCCACCAGAAGCTCTGCTTTCACTGAGCTTCTGAGCTTTTGGTTTAATACCCTCTAAAAGTGTGCAGAGATTCTCCCTCCCTCCTTGTCAGCTCCTTCACATCCCTGCAGGACCTCCAGGGCCTTGGGCTGCCCTCAGGCTCCTCCCAGCACAGGAATCCTCCAGGGACACTCTGGGATCTTGGAAATCTAGGCCTGTAAAGAGAGTTTCTGCAGGTGTAATATCTTTCCTCTCCTCTTTTTGATTGAGCTTTTAAGTGGTGATGTTTACCTGCCAAGCAGCACAGGAGAACAGCCTTTAAAAGAGGTGACACATCATTTTGTTGAGAGGATGAGGAGAGACACGCTGCAGGTTTATCTTTGTGAAGGGTAATTTTAGATATGGCTGCCAGAGTGTTCTTCAAAATAGAAAAGTGTCAGTATGTCCAGGCCTGGAGTGAAATCCCTGATAAAAAACAAGCTTAGAGAGGTTTCAGTTGTGAAGGATTCGTGTCCAATGCCTGTGTCATTGGGGCAGTGACAAAGTTGTTGCCTGGCATCTGCAGTGCATTGAGAACTGCAGCAGGGATGCAGCTCATGTGTCAGGGGCTCCCTGGCAGCAGGGACAGCTCTTGTTCCTCTGTCCCACATTCTCCAGTCTGTCCAGGCTGTGGAACAGGGACAGCTCTTGTTCATTCTGTCCCACATTCTCCAGTCTGTCCAGGCTGTGGAGCAGGGACAGCTCTTGTTCCTCTGTCCCACATTCTCCAGTGTGTCCAGGCTGTGGAGCAGGGACAGCTCTTGTTCCTCTGTCCCACATTCTCCAGTGTGTCCAGGCTGTGGAGCAGGGACAGCTCTTGTTCCTCTGTCCCACATTCTCCAGTTTATCCAGGCTGTGGAGCAGGGACAGCTCTTGTTCCTCTGTCCCACATTCTCCAGTTTATCCAGGCTGTGGAGCAGGGACAGCTCTTGTTCCTTCTGTCCCACATTCTCCAGTTTATCCAGGCTGTGGAGCAGGGACAGCTCTTGTTCCTTCTGTCCCACATTCTCCAGTGTGTCCAGGCTGTGGAGCAGGGACAGCTCTTGTTCCTCTGTCCCACATTCTCCAGTTTATCCAGGCTGTGGAGCAGGGACAGCTCTTGTTCCCCCCTGTCCCACATTCTCCAGTTTATCCAGGCTATGGGAACAGGGACAGCTCTTGTTCCTCTGTCCCACATTCTCCAGTTTATCCAGGCTGTGGAGCAGGGACAGCTCTTGTTCCTTCTGTCCCACATTCTCCAGTCTGTCCAGGCTATGGGAACAGGGACAGCTCTTGCTCCTTGCCCTCTCCAGGCACTGCCTGAACTCTGAGCAGCCCCAGGGCTGTCAGCACTGAGAACAGAAATCCCTGGCTGAGTTTCCAAAGGGATGGAGGCCCAGCCTGGGTTTTGCTGCTGCAGCTCCTCCAGCCCTGCTGAACTGCAGGTACAAATTCAGAGGCACTTTGCCTCTGTGATATGCAAATCCCAGCACAATGCAGGATCCTTGGAGCGAGACCTTCTCCATCACCTACCTGAGGCTGAGCTGCTGATTTCCATTTCTCATCCACAGCTCTGACTTCCAGCAGAGCCAGCATTACTTGGCGAGAATTAATTTGGGAAGTAATGTTTCTTTTCAGATTTGGGGGGAAGAAAAGGATTAATGCTGACATTTTCAGCCTTGTGTTGTATTTTTGCTCAGTTCCACTATCCATCATTCCATGAGAGAGTGGGGGAGAGGACAGGGCACAGCACTGCATTAAAAATGCTTCACTTTGGAGATTTGGGAGAGAATCTGTGAGTACTGAGTGCAGCTGCACAACTTAGTGCCTTTTATCTACTGAAGAACTTCAGGAGTGTGTTTTGTTTATTGGGTTTTTTTTTGTTTTTGGGATCAATTGTCTTGATAATGTAAGAGAACAGTTGTTCTGATGTGTAATAGGCTGGAGTTTGCTGGAGAATTTGGAAAGTTTCACCCCTTCCTACCTCTGGCTTCGAGGCTCCCTTGCTATTTAGTGCATAAAGTTTTATGGCTGATTTTATGAAGGGTTGAACACAAACCATTTAAGTCAAGTATCCTGGTTTCTGATTAAAATAGATTCAAGTCAAGGGAAATTAGCCTAAATGGCTTTGAAATTGCAGCATTAGTGGGGAAAAACTGTTGAAAACCCTCCAGCTGATAAGCATTACAAAGCATGTAGTAGTTTTAAATATAATAGTGAAGCCTGTGTGGTTCAGCTAAAGGCTGCAGAGTGTCTGGAATGCCAATGGACTGGGACTGGTCCTGGCACAGGCTGGCACTCCCCAGCCTTCCTCTCAGTTTGCCCTGTTTTTAAGGGAACATTTATGTGGTCAAGTGTCACTGCCCTGAGTGCTGAGCAATGCTACATCAGAGCTCTGAGCCTTTTTCCTGCTCCTTTTTTGTGCCTGTGGCCAAAGGCAAGGGGAGCAAGGAGAGTTCAGGGGAAGTTTGGCACATTTTGTTTGTGTTTCTGCATCTCCAGGCTCCCTGCACCTCGTGCTCAGCATCACTGAGGGTTCAGGGACTCAGAAATCCCTGCTCAGGGAGTTCAGGTGCTGCTGGTGAGGGGAGCCAGCCCAGCTCACAGCTCAGGCCTCTCAGTCCTGCCCAGAGGTGGAGGAGGGAGGGAGTTTCCCTGGGAAGATGGTCCCAGAGATGTGAGGATGTTGTTCAGGAGAAGGTGAGGTCTTTCCCAGCACCAGGAGCTGTGGCAGAATACCTTGTTTGCCCTGATTGGGGAATTCTGGTGTCATTTTCTGGTAGTTTGGATTATCACATTTTCTTTAGTTCTGGGATTTCCTTCACCTTTCTCTTTTCCCTTTCCTCTTCCCTTATCCCTTCCCTTTCCCCCTTCCTCTTTCTTCTCTCCCCTTTTTCCCTCTCCCCTTTCCTATTCCACTTTCCTTATCTCTTCCCCTTTCTCCTTCTTCCCTTCCCTTCCCTTCCCTTCCCTTCCCTTCCCTTCCCTTCCCTTCCCTTCCCTTCCCTTCCCTTCCCTTCCCTTCCCTTCCCTTCCCTTCCCTTCCCTTCCCTTCCCTTCCCTTCCCTTCCCTTCCCCTTTCCCCTCTCCCTCTCTTCTTTCCCCTTTCCTTTTTTTCTTCCTCTTCCCTCATCCTCTTTCCTCTTCCCCTTTCCTCTTTTCCCTTTCCCCTTTCCCCATTCCTGTTCCCCATTTCCTCACACCCCATTCCCCTTTCCCCATTCCTATTCCCATTCCCCTTTCCCCTTCCCCCTTTCCCCATTCCCTATTCCTCTTCCCCCTTTCCCCATTCCCCATTCCCTTTCCCCATTCCCCATTCCTCTTCCCCCTTTCCCCATTCCCCTTTCCCCACCCCTGGGGCTGCTCACCTGGGCTGGCAGGTGCAAACTCTTCCTGCTGTTCCCCCTGGGCTCGGGGGTTGCCCTGTGCTGATTCCCAGAGAGGTGGTGCCCGTGGTGTGGGCTGAGCCTGTCACACCTGGGCCCCACTGCTGGTCCTAATCCTGACCCTCTGCTGAGCAGGAAAGGCTGTGCTGGCTGTGGGGGATTTTCCAGTGAATCAGTAACAGATCCCAGTGGGGATGGCTGGGAAGGCTCTTCCTTGGGCTAAATAAGGCAGGACTGGTGTTTTGGGGTGAGCTGTTCCAGAACTGGCTGCCAAACAGTGCCATAATGAGAAGGGCACTGGGAACACATTTCTGTCATGCTTGATTGGGTTTTTTGGCTTTAAAATGAGATTCCTGCATGTTCTGGAAAACAATCTCTGCTTCCAGATTGGAAGTACCCAAGGTGCTGCCTGCAGCCTGCAGGACTTCTACACAAATCTCCTCAAAAATGAGCTGGAGAGATTTTCTTCAATTTTCTGCAAAGGCCTCTGAAGGAGAGGGCTGCTGTGTGAGTTTTATTGTTTATCCATTCTCAGCACTCGCTGCCTGGCCAGGATGGGGCTTTGGGAGATGTGTTGTTTTCTCTATTGAAAGTGATGTGTATTTCCACGGGATCCCAGGGCCTGCAGACATTTCCTGCTTGCATACAACACTTTATGCACCTCTGTTTTATCCTGTGCTACAGGATTTAATGGGAACCTCTCCTATGTGTAGGCAGAAAATAAAATTGCTTTGTTAGATCAGCCTGCCTGTCCATCTTATCCAGTATCTAATCTCTGATAGTGGAATTACCAGATGCTTCAGGTTGAAAAAATCATATTAAGGGAAACTATGAAATAATCTGCCCATCTGGTATGTTCTGCCTCCCCCATTCTCTCCTTTCAATCCTATCCAATATAAATGTGGAGTTCTCATTATCTCTTTAAAAGTCTGTTCCTTTCTGGAATCCTGCTAAGCTCTGATTCAGTGGTATTTTATGGCATTATAGGATTAAGGGGTAGATTTAAGAGAAATAATACCCACAGTTGTTAGGACTATTGGATCATTGGGTGCAGATGACACATTCCTGCTGCTGCAAATCTCTTGACAGCTGTTCTTGGGAGGGGAGCCTCCAGCTATCAAAGTGAAGAGCAAGGATGGTGGAAGAGATAAGAACTCCCACTGTTTGATTTTTCACATGTTTTGAGGGCTTCCCAGCCTAGAGACACAACCCCTTCTCCTGCCTGCCTTGGGGTCCTGCACATGGGTCAGGAAATGCATGGAAAGGGACTTTGTAGTGATAGGATGAGGGGGAATGGCTTAAAAATACCAGAGGGTGGGTTAGATGGGATATTGAGAAGGAATTCCTGCCTGTGAGAGGGGGAGATACAGGAACAGGTTGCCCCATCCCTGGGAGCATCCCAGGCCAGGCTGGGCAGGGCTGGGAGCAGCTGGGACAGTGGGAGGTGTCCCTGCCATGGCAGGGGTGGGGCTGGATGGGCTTTGAGGTCTCTTCCAGCCCAAACCATTCTGGGATCCTGTGATGGGAAAGGTTTGGAGGTGTTGGAAGCCTGATGTGCTGGTCTGTATTTGCCATGGGAGCCTGAGGAGAGGAGCAGAGCCTCCCCATCACCTGCAGCTGAGGAGGAGCAGTGTCACCTCCCTGCTCGGGTCAGTGTCCCCGTGCTGGGGCTGGGTGAGTCACAGCCATCACTGCCTGAATCACCCAGTTATTTCCAGACTGCTGCCATGGGAGCCTGGCAGCAATTGGGCTTTTCAGCACCATCTGCCTGTAGCTGCTTTATCACCAGGGACCTCATGAACAGCAAGCTGAGAGCCTTTCTTTGGGATATAGTGCAGAAGATGGAGAGTTCTGGCTTCTGGGTAGACTTTGGGTTGTTGTTATTCAGCTTAACTTAAAGAAATCAAATCAAGTTCTGATTAATTTTTATTCCAAGGGATTTGTGTGTGGACTCTGTGGGTGTCAGTGCTGGGTGCTGTTCACACTGTGGGATGTGTCCCCTGTTCCCCTTGGGGTCTCTCCCCATCCCTGCAGAGTCTCCTGCCCTCTGCCTTGGGGCCTCAGCCTCCCTCACACTTATGCAATGTTGCAGGGCCCAAGAATTCAATTTTGGCTTTTTAATCTCAACAGAATGCATATTTGGCAAGTGATGAATGTGGATGTGACTGAGACACATCAGGACTGCCCAGGAGGGTGCCCCTGGAGGCTGTAATTGAGTCTCCTGCCCATGATACCACTCCTGCCTTCCCATCTTGTGCTGGATCCCAGATGTTCCTGCAGAGCCCACACTGGCCATGGTTTGTGCCAGGGAGCTCAGCTCTGATGGGAAAGTTTCATGTGCCACCATACTCAATTTCCTGTGAAAATACAGAAATCTCTTTCACTTTGGGAGTAACTGAAGTCCCTGCTTTGCAGTGCCTTTGTCTCAGATTTCTCTGGTACCAAGGCTGAAATGAGATCTTTCCTCAACACCTGCACAGCTTGGGCAGGAGATGCCCCTGTCACTGCTCCATACATCTCATCTCATTTCCTCCCCAAAACTGAGGTAGCACAACCTCCTTTAATGAAACAAAATGCTTTTTGCCTTTCCCTCCGCCCACAGGGCTGTGCTGGCTGTGGTGGAAGTGTCTGAGATGTGCAGACATTACTGAGCCAGTGGGAGAGCTCAGTGATGGTTTCCTCGAGGATCTGGGACATTCCTGAGCACACATTTGTGGTGATGTGCCAGTCACTCATGTCCTGCCCTGGGCTGTTCAGCCAGGCTTGATAAAGTGAATCTGAGGAGAAGGACAATGTTTAAGAAGGCAAAACAAACTACTTGAATTATTAGAGTGGTATTTGCTGGGAAATAGAGTTTCATGCCTGTTTATTTGTTGTGATTGCTGCTTATTGCAAACAAAGGAGGTCAGAAGAGCTCCTTCTCTCTTGCATGCACAATGTGCTACTACAACCCATTATTTTACCTTCTGCAAAGAGTGCTTTGATGGGTTTCAGTCCTACATCCAAATAAAAGCCAGGACAAGAGAGGAGATGTAGGGCTTTTTCTTCATCAAATAACTATAGGGAAAACTAGATAGGAATCAAGACAGTGGAAGAACAAAAAAAAAAAAAAAAAAATTCTTTTTCAGATGTAAAATTCCCTTTGTGAATTGCATGAGGGAGTGTATTAAAAGATCCTTACAGCTCTAGGAAAAAGCCAGGACTGGTTGTGCACCTTCTCTCCTAATAGACAGTTGTGGATTTGATCCAGCATTGTATGAAAAACACTCCTGCCCTTGGCTTTTTATAGCTTCAGCCATAAAAAATAGGCAAAGTAATATTTTCCAGTACTTGGAAAGGTGCCACCTGAAAATTTTCTGGGAGAGCAAGTAGAGAAATCAAGCAGTGAATATCAGTGTCACAGCTCATGCAGGAGCTGTGCCCCAGAAAGGGCTCTCCAAAGCCAGAGCAAATCTGCAGCTCAGACATGGATTGTTGGGAATTTTCTGCCCATGTGTTCTGTCCTGCCCAATCTGTCCCATCCCTGTGTGGCTCCAGGCAGTTTTATTCTGCCAGGTTGCACAAAGTCATGGAAACCTCCTGAGCTGGAAGAGACCCAGCTCAGGAGAATCTCAGGATCACACATCCAGTCCAGTCTGTGTCCCATCCCCACCTTGTCCCAGCCCAGAGCACTCAGTGCCACGTCCAGCCCTTCCCTGGGCACCTCCAGGGATGGGGACCCCAAACCCCCCTGGGCAGTTCCAGTGCCTGACCCCCTTTCCAGGGGAAATTCCTCCTAAAATCCACCCTGAGCCTCCCCTGCCCAGCCTGAGCCCGTTCCCTCTCCTCCTGTCCCTGTTCCCTGGAGCAGAGCCCGACCCCCCCGGCTGTCCCCTCCTGTCAGGGAGTTGTGCAGAGCCACAAGGTCCCTCCTGAGCCTCCTTTTCTCCAGGCTGAGCCCCTTTCCAGCTCCTCAGCTGCTCCTGGGATTCCAGCCCCTTCCCAGTTCCATTCCCTGCCCTGGACACGCTCCAGCCCCTCAGGGTCTGTATTGAAGTGAGGAGCAGAATCCAGCCCTGCACAGACACCCCAACAATCCCTCCCTGTGCATCCCTGGCAGCTCCTGGAGCTCTGGCTGTGCCCATTCCCTGGGAGCCTGGGCAGTGCCAGCACCTCTGGGGAAGAACCTTTCCTGATCTCCAGCCTGAGCCTGCCCTGGCACAGCTCCAGCTGTCCCTGTCCCTGTCCCAGAGGTCAGAGCTGTCCCTCAGGAGGAGCTGCAGCCCAGTGAGGTGCTGGTGCTGTCACTCCAGGCTGTGCCCAGCTGTCCCCTCCCTGCTCTCCAGGTCACAGGGGTAGAAGATTGTTCCAAACCCAGCTCCAGACAAACTCAGGTTTTTATTTCTCTGAGCTCTGAGGAGCTGCTGCTGCTCTGTGTGTGCAGGGGCTGCTGGTGCCCTTTGCCCCTCCTGCCCTCCAGGGATGGGGCTGCAACTTCTGCTGCCTTTGGGATGATTTGCAGAGAGGAAAAAGCCTCTTTGCTGCTCCATTGCTCTCCCAGCACTAACACAAACCAGCAGGCTGTTGAATAAATACCAGTATTGATCTTTATTCCTCAGTGTGTTTGGACGTGCTGCTCCTGACTTCCAGCAATGCTTTTTCTTGAAAACTGAGCAAGCAAAGACTCTGAAGGCACACTTTTCCAGCTGTGCTTTACTTTGTTGGTTATTATTTGAGCCTGCCCTGTGAGCTGCAGGAGCAGCCTGGCTCCTTGGGCACACAGGCAGCTGGGGCTGGCTCCAGGGAGCTGAGGAATCCCCCTAGAGCTGGAGCTGTCAGACTCCCTGTGGAAAAGTTGAGGGGTTTGTGCTGTGTTTCTGTCCTGGGTGTAGATGGGGACACAGGACAGCTGCTTCTTTCTTTTCCCTTTGAAGGAGAGGTCACTGGAGAGCACTTTGGCAGCTTGTGTGGGGTCAGGATTTGTCAGAAGCCTTTGGTGCTTGAAGTCCCAATATCTTCTTTAAACCCAGTTGGGAAGAAAGTGCTTTGGGGAAAGCAACTGGAGTTTGCTTAGTGCTGTTAGAGAGTCTCTTATTTCCATTGTGCTGCTCAGTGTCACCTGCAAACACTGTGACCATGGATTTATAGCACAGCACCTCAGGGTTCTTTGTGTCATACATTCCACTAATTGTCAATTTTCCCTTCCTGCCTGCAAAGTTATTACCTGTTCTTGTAAGTTGGGAACATGGTGCTTCAGGGAAGACTTCTGTGGCAGGAGTGTGCTATGAAACAGTTCCTAATGTAAACAGAAGTATTAAATGATCACTTTGGCAGAGGATGGGATTAGTGTAATTTAACAACTTGCTTTTGTGCTCCTCTGAACTCCTCTGCTGAAAAATACGTGTGTTATCATAAACACTTCTGACTAAACTGTGCTTATGAGAATAAATGAACCAGTTTAAGCTTTGGATACACTTCTCTCCAGTTGGCTTCCAAGGAAATCAGGGCTTGTGTGTTTGTTTGTGCCACAAGCTGCTCCTCTGGACTGCCCTGAGCTTTTCTGTTCCAAAGCAGCACATGGCCAGCCAGACCAGGCACAGGGGCAGTCAAGCCCTGCTGCTTTGACAGCCTTGTCCTGCAGCCATTTGTGCAGTTTTCCAGCAGGAAAATCCAAGAGCAAGGAGGTCTCAGTGACTTATTGTGTGTGTGAAAGAGCTGGCCATGGGCAGAGCTGGGTAAGTGGATGTGACACTGGGAATTGCTCTGGCTTTTATCTCCCTTAGATCTGTCTGAGCCTAATAACTTTATTACAAGAGCCTCTCACCAGAGTAAATCCCATTCTCTACATTTTGTTTTTACAACTTTGCAGATGATTTCTTCTTAGGACTCACCAAGTAATGTGCCTTTAGAAAATGTCTGTATGTCCCTAAATTGTAATGCCTGTTTTTGAGAGCCTAATTCTAAAATAGAGCTGAACATTTCTGAAGGAGAATTACTGGGAATAAAGTAGGTGCTTTAAAATCGAGTTTCCTGGGGAAGTGTGAGGAAGTTTCAGGGCTTTGTGGTCAGAAATGGTTTGAGAACCTTTATCTGTATACAGTGAACTGTACCAGACAGCATTAGGTGTATTAAGATGCTTGGGATAGACACAATAGATTTGGTGTTGGCAGTCCCTTTTGCAGGCAGACATGTGCACTGAATCAGCAAAATCCAAACTAGAATAAGCAATTAATGAATGGGGCATGATGAGGAAGTGGCAGGATGAATAACAGGCTGAGCATTTGCTTTCTTTTAAGCCTGTTCATAATCTTTACAAAGGATGAATGGAGATCAATTCATTTCCTGGTGAAGCTTTATTTCAGAGGACAGCAGAAATGAAGCTTGTTTGGTACCAGTGGCTTTCATTGTGGAGTTGTTTGGCACCAGAAGGACAAACCCAGGTTTTCCCTCTGCATTTCCAGCAGCAAGCAGCACAGATCTGCAGGGAGGAGCTGGGAAGCAGTGCCTATGGATTAAGGTACCCAGGGAGCTTGAACCTGCCTCTGCTGGCACAGCAGAACCTTGCAGTGGGATTTACAACATTCTGTCCTTCAGCCACGGTGCTCTGCAGCCCAGCCATGGGGAAATCATTCAGTCTCATCAGTGCTCCATGGATGGATCAGAATTTACCTCCCAGGCCTTCAGCTGCTGAGTTCCTGTGGCTTTTCTCTGGGCCAGAGGGAACCTGAGAAGCTGCAGGCAGCAAAGCCAAGCCTTGAGTGTGTCTGGATGTGTCTGGCTGTGCAGGTGGGGGGAGATTTGGTGTTAGGGCTGGTGAAAAGCAGGTAAAAGTCCAATGGCCTTGGTAAGGTGAGGATGAGAGAGAAGAGCCCAGAATTCCCCACTTCTCAGGGGTGCATCCAAACTCTGGTGGGTAGGGGTGACAAGGATGTCTTGGAAGCTGCAGAGTTGAGCTCATCACAAATCACATTTAAGCCTTTCAGATTCATTGTGTATCTCTGCACATCTTTTGATATGAGTTTGCTGTGTTTTGTCATGTGTGCCATGGAATTATTTAGGTTGGAGAAGCCTTCCAGGACCATTGAGTGGCCAGCACAGCCAAGGCCACCACAGAGGAGCTGTGTCACTGTCCCAGGCTTCAGATGCTCCTGTCAGCATCTCTGGTGTGGCAGCAAACAAACTCCAGCCTCAAATCCTGGGATGGAGCAGCCCTGAAAGGCTCCCTGGAGTGCCCGTGGGAGGGAGCTGTGGCTGCTCCTTTGGATCTCTGCAGGTCAAGGCAGGCACAACAAGAAGGATGTGAAACCCCACTTGTGGGACATCTCCAGCTGTCACTAAATATTCATTGTGTTCTGGTTTGGGGTTTTATGAGAGGACAGGGAGAAGTTGGAGTATTTTTATTTGTGGGGTTTTTTCTTAACCTTGTGGTAATTCAGCTTTTGTTTGGCTGTTGGGTTGGATCCCTCCCTACCTGTGTGAGGTGCTTCATGGTGTTGCAGTTTTGCACTGGGTTAAACTGGGTTCCTTTGTGTGCTCAGGCTCTGAGCTGCTCACCTTTGTCTCCAGTTCTGTCTGTCATGTATTTTTTTGGCAGAGGTGGAAGATGTCACCTGTGAGAGCAGAAAAGCCACATAGGAGCAAATCTCTCCCCAGAACAGCAGGGCTGGTGTGGAGCTTCCTCTGTGGAGTCAAGGGAAACTTCTGGCACCTTGGGATGAATGTTTGTGTGTGGCCTTGGCTTTGTTGACTCCCCATCCTGAATGTCCCCTGCATGAGGGGGCACCTGAATTTATGGGCTCTTAATTGCATCAGTGAGCTGGTACCTGACACTGGAATGTGAGGGAAGAGCAGATCTAAATCAACCCCATCTGCTGGTTTTAACCCTTTTGATAGTGCTTGGGACTCATTTTTATTCTTTTCCACCCACAGCAGTACAAGTGTCTCACCAGTGTGCCCTGGTGAGCAGCCTGTGCTGGGTGTGGTAGTGCCAGCTCTGGATTTTGGGATGGCAGAGCTCTCCCTGGTGCCAGCTCTGGATTTTGGGATGGCAGAGCTCTCCCTGGTGCCAGCTCTGCATTTTGGGATGGCAGAGCTCTCCCTGGTGCCAGCTCTGGGATTTTGGGATGGCAGAGCTCTCCCTGGTGCCAGCTCTGCATTTTGGGATGGCAGAGCTCTCCCTGGTGCCAGCTCTGGGATTTTGGGATGGCAGAGCTCTCCCTGGTGCCAGCTCTGGGATTTTGGGATGGCAGAGCTCTCCCTGGTGCCAGCTCTGGATTTTGGGATGGCAGAGCTCTCCCTGGTGCCAGCTCTGGATTTTGGGATGGCAGAGCTCTCCCTGGTGTGAGCTCTGGGATTTTGGGATGGCAGAGCTCTCCCTGGAGCCAACTCCAGGATTTTGGGATGGCAGAGCTCTCCCTGGTGTGAGCTCTGGGATTTTGGGATGGCAGAGCTCTCCTTGGTGCCAGCTCTGGGATTTTGGGATGGCAGAGCTCTCCCTGGTGCCAGCTCTGGGATTTTGGGATGGCAGAGCTCTCCCTGGTGCCAGCTCTGGATTTTGGGATGGCAGAGCTCTCCCTGGTGTGAGCTCTGGGATTTTGGGATGGCAGAGCTCTCCCTGGTGCCAGCTCTGGGATTTGGGGGTGGCAGAGCTCTCCCTGGTGCCAGCTCTGGGATTTTGGGATGGCAGAGCTCTCCCTGGTGCCAGCTCTGGGATTTTGGGGTGGCAGAGCTCTCCTTGGTGCCAGCTCTGGGATTTTGGGGTGGCAGAGCTCTCCCTGTGTGACATTTGCTGGGATGGCAGAGCCCTCCCTGTGTGACATTCCCCCTGCAGGAATTTGGCACACAGGGCTCAGTGACACCCCTCTGCTGAGGCTGATCCAATTGTGGCAGAGGTTAAACAAACTTATCCAGTGATTTCTGTATGGAACAGGAAAGGTTTAAAAACCTCTTCATCTTCCAGTTCATAAAGCTGTCAGCAGCATGGCTCTGTGATCACAAAAAGAGAAGAGCTGTCTCTGAAAGTCCATTGTGCCTTTTAAGTTCATCATTTTTATGCCAGCTCTTCCAGCAGTGGCATCATTCCACCTTGTTCCAGGCAGCACAAGTGGTGGCTACTTTTCTTCTTCATGGCCCCAAGTCTGTCCTGGGGATGTCAAAATCCTGGGTTCCACTCCTACCTCAGGCTGTGCACCAAGGATTTCATTTTCAGCGTGAGAGGGAAGGTTTCCAGCAGTGCCAGATTTATCCCACCCTGCCTGAGCAGAGCTGTGACATTTGCTGGTGGCACTGTCACCCTGGAATTCCTGGCTGGGACACGAAGGGCTCCCTTCCCTCACTGATGTTTGTCTGAACGTTCAGCCTGGGGCTGCCTCTGATCAGGGAGGAAAAAGGTATTTTCACCTTCCCAAAAAGCAGCTTCAGTGTGTTTTACCTGACAGAAGTGTACCTGGGATGGAGGGCAGGAATACATTGTCCTTTGGCAGTGGCAATGTCACCTCATTATCCTTGAAGGGAGCTCTGCCTGAGATGAGCTGTCTGTGAATTACCTTCTCCAGGACTGTGCCTACATGAGTAGCTACAGAGCAGCAGCTCCTCTGTCAGAACCTGCACTGGTAATTTACAACTTACTGTTAATTTACAATTTACTGTTAATCTACACTTCAGGTTAATTTGCAGTTTGACATTGCTGCCTTTGATCTGTAGTGCTCACCCCTCAGCAGTGGCCAGGATCTGGTGCTGCCCTGCCCAGGAGCACAGGGGCTGCTCAGCACGTGGTGATGGAGTCAGAGCTGGCCTGGTCTCACAGCTGGGGATCCTCCTGGCAGGGGAGGTCAGGGTGCTGCTGCCTCTGCTGTGATCATGTCAAATGCTGCTGACAGCCTTTTCAAAGCCTGCTCCTTCACTCCATGCCTGTTTGGACATCATTCCGAGTTCAGCTGTGTTTGCTGGGCACTGTTTTAGAACAAACAGAGGAAAAACTGCTCCTAAATTTCCTCCCTGCCCAATCTTCCATGCCTGGGAGGAGGGAAAGGCACCAGGCAGGCAGCAGGACTGCAGGCTTTGCTCCTGAGTCCTGCTGACCCCCTGACCCCTCGGGGTGACCTCTTCATCCCTGAGCATCAGAACTTCAGCATCTTGTGTTGTTTAAATCCCTGATGCCTCCTTCTCCTGGGGACTTGTCAAACTGGGAGCCTCCAGCTGTGCTGTGCATGGCCAGATGTGGCCAGATGTGGCCACGAGGAGACCTTGGAGCTTGCAGGGCTGAGGCTGTGGGCAGCCCTGCCTTGTGCTGCTGGGACTGATGAGAAGCCAGGGCTCTGTGCAAGGGCTGGCTAAGTGGGTGTCACTCCTTGTGCTGTCCTGAGAGGTGCAGGGACACACTGGCTGCCTGTGGCTCCTGCACCACACCAGGAGGGGCCCTGATCTCCCCAAGTGCTGCTGCTTCCTATTTGGGTAGTGCCCTCAGGTTTGGGAACCTCAGCACTGAGACATGCACTGGTGACTCTCTTCTTTGCAAGCTGATGTTTTCCTGAAGCAGCAATCTCTGGGATAGGAATTTGGGGGAGAATTTCACCCCCTGTGCACTAATTCTGACTGAGCTGTCTCTCACACACCCTTGGCTCTGACATGGCAGTTCCATAGCTCATTGTAGAAAAGGCATTTAAATCTGGGTGAGTGGAGCTGTCTCTCTGCTGCTGAGCCATGTTTTACAGGAGCAGCTCCACAGCCCTGTGGAAGATGTGTCCACACAGCTGAACACTTCTAGGATGTTCATGGTGTTTTTAAGGACAGGAAGTAATAAGTCATTTATTCTGCTGATCAAAAGAATATTTGCCTGTTTAAATATTCAAACCCTTGAGCCTGATACAAGACTGAAATGTCAGGAAGGGATAAGCTCCTGATAAGCACGTTAGCTGGATTTGTTCAGTGTGATGGCCAAAAGAGAAATCATTAATAAGTCAGGATCCAGACTGGGGAGCTCCTGGGTGCTCAGAATTAAAAATAAAGGGGAGGGGAAGGGGCAGGCAGGAGGGAGAGAGACTGTGATATGGAGGAGAGGAGGAAATCTTGGAGAACACATCATCAGGATCTATTTCTATAAAGAGGTGTGCTGTCCATAATCAGAACCACCACACTCTGTGCCTGCCCTGTGTTCATCCACAGGTACACAGGATCTGGATGGGCTGAGATGATCTTTAAGGTGCCTTCCAACCAAACCCCACTCAGTGATTTTGTGATCTGGGTCCATTTTGTGCCAGCTGTCACAGATTTTTGTGTCTGGCAGTTCCTGTGTGCTGAGTGTCTGTGATGGCTGGTCCCACACAGCTGGGGGGATCTGCAGCAGGACCCCCTGAGGGGTAACTCCAGAGGGTGAGGGAGAGCACAGAGCCCCAAAGCCATGGGTGTTCTGCACACCCAGCCCTCCCCATGGTGGCTGCTGGTGCCATTTCAGAAGGACAGGTGGAGATGTCCCCTTCATGCTTTGGGGGACATTTGTGTCCTGAACACCTGGGAAGATGAGGGGTGATGGTGTTGTGTCATGAAACAGACCCTCAGACCAGTCAGTCTGAGCAGGTTCTGCTCCTCACACCTCCCTGTGAGGCAGCACAGATCTCCTGCACTGCCCATGAGTGTGTTCCCTAGAGCACAGCACAGCCCTGTGTGCCCAGAGTCACCTTCCAGGCTGCTGCCATCCTCACCTGTGCCATGAGTGTGTTCCCTAGAGCCCAGCACAGCCCTGTGTGCCCAGAGCCACCTTCCAGGCTGCTGCCATCCTCACCTGTGCCATGAGTGTGTTCCCTAGAGCACAGCACAGCCCTGTGTGCCCAGAGTCACCTTCCAGGCTGCTGCCATCCTCACCTGTGCCATGTGTTCCCTAGAGCCCAGCACAGCCCTGTGTGCCCAGAGCCACCTTCCAGGCTGCTGCCATCCTCACCTGTGCCATGAGTGTGTTCCCTAGAGCCCAGCACAGCCCTGTGTGCCCAGAGCCACCTTCCAGGCTGCTGCCATCCTCACCTGTGCCATGAGTGTGTTCCCTAGAGCCCAGCACAGCCCTGTGTGCCCAGAGCCACCTTCCAGGCTGCTGCCATCCTCACCTGTGCCATGAGTGTGTTCCCTAGAGCCCAGCACAGCCCTGTGTGCCCAGAGCCACCTTCCAGGCTGCTGCCATCCTCACCTGTGCCAGGCACAGTCAGGCCAGGGCACTGGGTGTTCCTGCTGCACACAGCAGGCTGCTGTTTCCCTGCTGCTGTTTCATTGACCTTTTCTCCTGGCTGTGTTTTCCAGAGCTGACATCCATCCAAAGCAGAGCAGGGCCTGCCCATCCTGAGAGCTCCTGTTGCAGCCTGGGTGGGATGTGGGCACTGCACAGGGAGTGCTTTGTGTCCTGCCTTTGAGGGATGGACAGTTGGACAGGAGGGGACAGGCAGGGAGGGTCACACTGCTCCCAGGAGCAGGGACAGGAGGGAACAGCCTCAGGTTGGGCCAGGGGGGTTTAGATTGGGTATTGGGGGCAGTTTCTCACTGAAAGGGTGGTCAGGCAGTGGAAGGGGAGTCCCCACTGTGGATGTGGCACTGTGGTGAACGGGGTGCTGCTGGGGTGCTGCTGGGCTCAATGGCCTCAGGGAGCTTTTCCAGCCCCAGTGATTCCTTAATTTGTGCCAAGGAAGGACAGGAAGCCCAGGACCCCTCTGTGTGACCTCTTTTCTCTGGTTGTAGGGGACATGTGAGCCCTTCCCTGTGTCAGAGGGTTCTGTGTTCCACTGGCATTTCTTCACTTTCCCTCTGGCCTCCCTTTGCCTTGGCTGAGCCTGAGTGGGGCTGGCAGTGCCCTCTGCAGCTGGGGCTGAGCTGGGAACCTGCTCTGGCCTGGCCAAATCTCCACCACAGCCTCTGCTGGAGCTGTGGCAGCAGCTTGGAGGGCCAAAGGTTGTGTCTCTGTGGTGGTTCCATCAAATGCAAAATGCATCCCCAGCCAGAGGGGGGGACTGCTGCACCCAGTGGGGGTGAGGCTGGATTCTTCTCTACCTTGCTTATTAGAACTGGGATTATAAACCACCATCAGCGTTCTGAGACTGAGCAGCAGCCACTTTTCCTTCAGTGGGGTTCTTCTAATACCTCTCTACTTCTTCACCTCTGTACTCCTCCCACTTTGTGTCTCTCTGGATCTTGACAAGCTCTGCCTGTGCCCCCTGTTGGAGAGATGGCTCCAGGCTGGATCAATTAGAAGAGCATCATTAGGAAAATCAAATTACTGCTGGATAATTTCAGATGGCCTGTTGCAGCCTGGATTTTGTCTGGATCCAAGCAGTCCCTGTAAAACACTGGACATATCTGAAATCCAGGGAACTCTGACCAGAGCAGGCTTTCAGAGGAAAGTGCTGCTTCCTTCCTGGGAGTGGGGACAGCTACACTTAATGGGATTTCATCTCCACTTAAAACTTTGGTGAGCATTTGATGTTGGCATGGGGGAAGGGGCCATGTGAAAGGCACAAATTAAGGAAATTAAGGCAGGCTAGAAAGTTTGAGATCTGTGCAGGGTAGATGTGGGAGCTGTGAGGAGTGGATGATACATCATGGAAGGTAGAAGATAATTCCTGTGACCAAGGGTGGATATAATCTTTGATGCAGCCTCTGGGGTTAGGGATTGCAGCTCTCTCAGGATGAGCAGGATTTCTGCTCAGTGATCTGGGGGCAGAGCAAGCTGCAGCCTGAGTGCCCATCTCCTCCCTGAGCTCTGGGCTGTTCAGGGCATCACAGATGTGTAAAATATCCTGGGTTGGAAGGGATCCCCAGGGATCACCCAGCCCAGCTCCAGCCCTGCAGACACCCCAACAATCTCTCCCTGGGCACCCCTGGCAGTCCTGGAGCTCTGTGCCCATTCCCTGGGCAGTGCCAGCACCTCTGGGGAAGAACCTTTCCTGATCTCCAGCCTAAAGCTCTCCTGAAAGAATCAAATGTATTATTGGCCCTTTCACTGAGTTGTGTTCTTTCTGAAAGGGGCTGCCTGGGGAAGGTCCCACCCCCAGCACAGACATCCCCTGGCAGCTCTGTGCAAACCTTGGATCTGAAACCCAAGCAGGGAGGGGGCCCTGAGGCCAAGGGGAGCCTCTGTCCTCACTCCAGGCTGTCCATAAACTGCATTTATTGCTGTTGATCAGTGGGTTATACTGGGAAGGGAAGGTGTAGAAACCATTGGGGTTTGGCTGATGCCAGGCAGGGCAGTTGCAGGTGGTTGATGGAAATGGTTTTGTGCCCCAGAGAACAGGTGAGAGCTGTTAATTGAGTGCTAGAGTGGATCTTGTTAAATCACTGGGCAGGAAGAGGTGGTGTGTAAATGTTAGCTGCCACTTTATGGCCTCTCTCCTGGGCTCCAGGAGCGTTTGCTGTGATTCCAGGTGATTTTTCTGCTGAGGGATCATGAGGCAGTAAATGCTGGGATATCCCTTTTCTGTTACTGAGACAGACAATAAACATCCTAATCTCACTGCTGCTCTGAAGAGTGGATTTACAGCTGTGTGCTGAGCAGAAAACAAACGACCAGAGGATTCAAAGCAGGCAAACATTCATTGGAGCAGAGCTGGGCTTTTATGCTTTTTGTCTTTTGAATTTGGCTGACTTGATTAATCCAGCCTGATGTGTGCCACGCTGTTCAGCAGAAACTCAGCCCTGCTTCCCCTTCCCCCAGCTCCCCTCCTTTGTTTTGGTTTCTTACATAAACCAGGAACTGCAAAGATTCAGGTGAAAAGATGTTCTCTGTAAATACATTTGTTTTGTGGGTTTCCCTTGCAGGTTTGCAGACCCAATAAAGGTGGTGGTGGTCACAGTGGAGGAGCTGTGTCACCTCTGCACCCACCCAGGTGCTGTGTCCCTGGAGGAGGGGCTGGGGGGGATGTTGGGAGTGGTTCTGTGCAGGGACTGGTGTCAGTCATCAGCTCCTCAGTCTGTTCTGAAGTGAGAAAAGATGTCCTGGAATTTCCTGAGCTTGGAGGGACCCCCAGGATCACCCAGCCCTGCACAGACACCCCAACAATCCCTCCCTGTGCATCCCTGGCAGCTCCTGGAGCTCTGGCTGTGCCCATTCCCTGGGAGCCTGGGCAGTGCCAGCACCTCTGGGGGAAGAACCTTTCCTGATCTACACCTAAACCTCTCCCTTCATGCCTGAGCCTTGGACCAAGGACAGAGAAAAACCTTTTTCCCCCCCTGTTGAATATCTCTCAATGAGACCTCAGCAAGGTCCTTAAATTAAACCCAGTACTGAACATGGGGAGATTTTCCCCAGCCTCCTCAGACTTGGAGAGTTTTGTGAGCATGATTTAATGGAACATATTCAAGCATGATTTAATGGGACATAAAATGCCACTTTGCTATCCCATTGATCTAAAGGAGAGACAAAACTGTAAGGTGGCTCTTTCTTTGCACTACTGATTCACGATATTTTGATATAAATCCTACAAGCAGCTGCCAGCCTGGGTTTAACTGGAGAGAGCAGGATTTAGTGGGGCAAAATGTCATTGTGTAACCTGCACTAATTAGTTTCCAGATGTTGGCAGGGCCAGGGAGGTGTTTCCCACCTAGCAAGGCAGGGATGGGGGGACCACCTGCAGCCTCCCTCAGTTTTCTCCAAACTGCCCAGTGCCTCTGTCCTGCAGATGTGGCCTTGGGGCCACTGCAGATGTGCCTGTGCTGCAAGGGCAGGGAGGACTTTGTGAACAGCCCTTGGTACTGATGGGATGATGAACATGAGCTAAATTACCATCAAATGATGGGATTTAGCTGGGTAGTAATCACTAACACTGCAATGTATTGTGGTGGTCTAAAGTCCTTGGTTTTAATTTAAATGCAGAAGTTTTCAAGTGTAAGGGAGTGTTCCCCTGAACATTCCACGTCCTAGAACAAGACTTGCTTTGGGCTGGCCAGAAACAAGCATAAGCTGGGTGTTAGAAATAAAATACCTGAGATTCACAGAATCCCAAGTGCTTTGAGTTGTAGGGACCTTAAAGCCCATCTTGTCCCAGGCAGGGACACCTTGGGCACTGCCAAGGATCCAGCCACAGCTGCTCTGGGCACCCTGTGCCAGGGCTGCCACCCTCCCAGGGAACAATTCCTTCCCAGTATGACTCTCTTTGAGCTTAAAAACCATTTCCCCTTATCCTGTCACTGCTTGTCCTTGCAAAAATTCCCTCTCCAGCCTTCCCATAGGCCCCTTTAGGCACTGGAAGGGCTCTAAGGTCTCACTGAATTTTGAAATATTTAGGCCTTGGCTGGCACACGACCAAAGGCTGAGGGGATAACTGGGTGTCAGGAGTCTCAGGGGAGGTTTTGGGACTCTCCCTGGAGCTCCTGCTGGGACCTGGGCTCGGTGCAGGATTCTCTGTGCTGCTCCTCAGGGCTGTCACTGAAGTTGTGAAGGCAGCTGGGATTTCCCCCGTGGTGCCTGCCCAGCCCTGCAGCCTCCCAGGTGGGATTTCAGGTGCTCCTGGGGTGCAGGAGAGGAGGAGCTGTGGGGGCTGCTGGGCTCAGTGAGTCCTCCCTGCAGGCTCTGGGAGCTCCCAGAGTAAAGCTGTCACACTCTGCCTGCACATGGGCTGAGGGTAAAGCATCCAGATCAGCCCTTTTTCAATGAAAAGTGTTCAGAAGAAAAAACCCAAACCAGCCAACATCCCAAACCCACCACTCCCCACCCCATGCCCTCCCCATTCCCTGTTTCCTGCAGCTTCTCCCTGCCCTTCCTAGTGATGTCTGAGCTCAAGTGCTCTCTCCCCCCTTTCCCCTCCTTGCCCCAGGACAGCCCAGCTGTTCCAGGTGTTTTCCTGCAGACTTGCAGGGATATTTGCTGGTTTGTCCACTGGAAAAAGCCTCTTGGAGCTGCAGGTTGTGGCAGAGCATCACTCACCCCACGGCTTTTGGCACCAGCACTGAAGGGACCCTGTGGGAGGAACACAATAATTTTGATGATAATTTGGTTTAAAATTGCTGCCTTGCCAGCCCTGTGGTGGAAGCCAAAGCCACCAGAGCAGGGTGTTTGTGCCAGGGCTCTCCTGCCTGTGCAGAGCTGGAGCTCTGAGCCCCAGCAATGTGGGCTGGCCTTTCCCACTCCTCCCTGCCAGGCTCATCTCCTCTTCATGGATCTTTGTCTGGCCCCAGAGACTGGGGAGGGAGATCCCTGGTGCAGGGAGAATGCCAATGAGCAGGGGATGAACCTCAAAGGGCTGGGGTTGGATTTGCCTCCAAAGCTCTTTGATCACAAGCCCAGCTCTTTATCCCCTGCAGCATTCCTGGGGGAAGGCTGCCCAGAGGTGAACAATGATTAAAAGGAAACTCTCCTGCTCCTGTGACAACCTTGACTTCATTGCAGCAGGTATCAACAGCCACCAGAAGCTGTTTTTAATGTCTGAGTCAGTTTAGTTTGGCTTTCTTGGCAGGATTTCAGGGTCACTTGTCACTTTGCCCCATCATGACCATTCATTGATTTTAGAGAAATATTTTCCCTTTGGAAAATCCTTTTCAGTGTTTGGTTCCCTTCTGCTGAGCTCATGGCTTGCTGTAGGGTAGACAATAATTAAATCAAGAAACACAACCATGTTTTCACTCAGCAAACTTGTTTAACTAAAGAAGATTCATAAAGAAAACTGTTTCTGTGGAAGTCTTTGTCTCCCAAGTCTCATCTGGAGTCTGAAGAATGCCTGCTGTTGCCTAAGAAACACCCAGGACAATGAGAAGCAGTGCTGGGGAGCTGAGGAGCTGCTGGGATGTCACTGCCTTTGGTCTTTCTCTGCTTATCTGGGCAGGGTTTGGGCCGTGCACACTCATTGTCATTCTGGGAACTCTGCTCCTGTTGTGTGGCTAATCTGCCATGGAGTGGGGAGGGGGCAGGGAGGCTCCTTCCATCCTTGCTCCACATGGGGCTGGTGTTGGGGGAGCTGGAGAGCTGAATTAAACTGTTGGAGGTGGGCTAAGATCTCCTGTTTACTTTAAGAGTTGAGGTGAAAGGTGGCAGTGAAACAAGACCTGTGTCCCTGTGCTCCCTGCAGAGCTGGGGTCACGAGCAGCCCCTCCCTGCCCCGTGGCTGTGCCTCTCCAGCTCTGCAGTGCCCGTGGAACAC